>NC_135808.1:6661852-6966862 GCF_964213995.1 Mustelus asterias | reverse complement strand
GAAGGGCCGAATGGCCTATTCCTGCTTCGAGTTTCTATGTTTCTCTGTGCTCTGACTCAGTGGGTATGGGGTTTTAGTCAAAGGGATGGAGGGATGAGTCAGGGGGATGCGGGGTGGGGTGGGGGGGGGGGGGTGATGGAGTGCTGGGGGAGACAGGGGTTGACAGCCAAGTCTGAACAGCAGCATTTCAGAGGATGCTTGGCTGCTGCCGTGCCATGAGCTTCTTGGAAGGGGTGTGCAGAGGGATGGGGAAACTGGGGCATGGGCTTCAGTGCAGAGGGCAGGGTGGGGAGTCAGCACGGACTGACAGTTCCACACAAGCATGAGATTGGGAGGGCTTCTGGAAGCAGGATGTTGATAGGGCAAGGAAAAACGTGATAATAAAGAAAATTACAGCACAGGAACAGGCCCTTCGGCCCTCCAAGCCTGCACCGACCATGCTGCCCGACTGAACTAAAACCCCCTACCCTTCCGGGGACCATATCCCTCTATTCCCATCCTATTCACGTATTTGTCAAGATGTCCCTTAAATGTCACTCTCGTATCTGCTTCCACTCCCTCCCCTGGCAGCGGGTTCCAGGCACCCACCACCCTCTGTGTAAAAAACTTGCCTTGTACATCTCCTTTAAACCTTGCCCCTCGCACCTTAAACCTATGCCCCCCAGTAATTGACTCTTCCACCCTGGGAAAAAGCTTCTGACTATCCACTCTGTCCATGCCTCTGATAACCTTGTAGACTTCTATCAGGTCGCCGCTCAGCCTCCGTCGTTCCAGTGAGAACAAACCAAGTTTCTCTAACCTCTCCTCAAAACTAATGCTCTCCATACCAGGCAACATCCTGGTAAATCTTTTCTGTACCCTCTACAAACCCTCCACATCCTTCTGGTAGTGGGGCGACCAGAATTGAACACTATATTCCAAGTGCGGCCTAACCAAGGTTCTATAAAGTTGCAACATGACTTGCCAATTTTTAAAATCAATGCCCCGGCCGATGAAGGCAAGCATGCTGTATGCCTTCTTGATGACCTTCTCCACCTGTATTGCCACTTAGTGGCCTGTGTACCTGTACACCCAGATCCCTCTGCCTATCAAGGGTTCTGCCATTTACTGTATATTTCCCATCTGTATTAGACTTTCCAGAATGCATTACCTCATGTTTGTCTGGATTAAACTCCATCTGCCATTTCTCCGCCCAATTATCCAACGGATCTATATCCTCTGATGGTCCTCATTGCTATCCGCAATTGCACCAACCTTTCTGTCATCTGCAAACTTACTAATCAAACCAGTTGCATTTTCCTCCAAATCATTTATATATATTACGGACAGCAAAGGTCCCAGCACTGATCCCTGAGGAACGCAACGAGTCACAGCCCTCCATCAGTACAATGATCAGTACATCATTGCCACTGAGGCCTCTCAGCTTGAGCTCAATTGTCATGCTTGAATTCATAATAGAAATCATAGAAACCCTACAGTGCAGAAGGAGGCCATTCGGCCCATCGAGTCTGCACCGACCACAATCCCACCCAGGCCCTACCCCCACATATTTACCCGCTAATCCCTCTAACCTACACATCCCAGGACTCTAAGGGGCAATTTTTAACCTGGCCAATCAACCTAACCTGCACATCTTTGGTCATACAATGGCCCACTCAAGTAGCACTTATATTTGTGAGTGCCACTGATTGCAGCTCGGCATTTAATCCCTGGCTCACAGACTTAAAAAATCGATGACTGCCATGATGTGCCTGTACCATTGCCTGACTGAGCAAGCAACTATAACCCCTCAGAAAGATAGCAATGACACACTGCCCATAGGAGAGCACTCCTAATCCTTGGCTCTGTGCTGAGGTACCTGTTGACAAGTGGCCCCCAAGGGCCAAGCTGAGCACAAGGCTTTGGAGTGTAGTTGAGGACAATACCTTTGCACCTGTGAGCTCAGGATGCAGTGGAGTGACCAAATAGGGGCGGCACGGTGGCACAGTAGTTAGCACTGCTGCCCCACAGCGCCAGGGACCCGGGTTTGATTCCCAGCTCGGGTCACTGTCTGTGTGGAGTTTGCACCTTCTTCCCGTGTCTGCGTGGGTTTCCTCCGGGTGCTCCGGTTTCCTCCCACACTCCAAAGATGTGCAGGTGAGGTGGATTGGCCATGCTAAATTTCCCCTTAGTGTCCCAGGATGAGTAGGTTGGAGGGATTAGCGGGGTAAATATGTGGGGTTATGGGGATAGGGCCTGGGTAAGATTGTTGTCGGTGCAGACTCGATGGGCCGAATGGTCTCTTTTTGCACTGTAGGGATTCTATGAATCTATGAATATATCGCCACTCAGTCATGTGATGTGGGGTGGAGGGGGGTGGTCTTATCCAATCAGCTTCGAACTGAGGGCTGGTCCTGGATTTTGTGACAATGACATGAGTCTGTGAGAGGCAGTTGAAGATGATGAATGGAAAAAGGATGGTAGACAACTGTTAACCATCAAGTCTCTCTCTTTGGTATGTCAGTGTGGAGAATGCCTGGAACAAGGGGTCTGGTGATCTCACTATCATTCCTCTTACTCGTAGGCAAAAGAGGAAAATATAAAGATGTCAACAGTAGCACTCGCCAAAGGCAGGAGCAACAGAGTGAAAAGGAAGGGATCGCAAAGCGGGCTCCACATGCAGAGGATGAACCACCAGCGAGTCATCACTCGAATGTGTCTGACCAGACCCAGATCCTACAGATATAAGGAACAAAGAACAAAGAAAAGTACAGCACAGGAACAGGCCCTTCGGCCCTCCAAGCCTGCACCGATCATGATGCCTGCCTAAACTAAAACCATATGCACTTACGGAGTCTGTATCCTTCCATTCCCATCCTATTCATCTAGTTCCCCTTAAATGCCACTATCGTACCTACTCCCACCACCTCCCCGGGCAGCGCGTTCCTGACATTCACCACCCTCTGTGTAAAAAAATTGCCTCGCACATCTCCTCTAAACTTTTCCCCACGCACCCTAAATCCATGTCCTCTAGTACTTGACTTTTCTACCCGAGGGAAGAGCATCTGACTATCCACTCTGTCCTTGCCACTCATCATCTTGTAAACCTCTATCAGGTCACCCCTCAACCTCCGTCGTTCCAGTAACACAAAGTGAGTTTATCCAACCTCTCCTCATAGCTAATACCCTCCAGACCAGGCAACATCCTGGTAAACTCTTCTGCACCCTCTCCAAAGCCTCCACATCCTTCTGGTAGTGTGGCAACCAGAATTGTACACCATATTCTAAATGAGGCCTAACTAAGGTTCTGTACAGCTGCAGCATGACCTGCCAATTTTTATACTCAGATAGTGCCTGACATACCTGGATATGTCCGAGAAACAATACAAATGAAGACTATGCATGTCCAGGGAATCAGTTGGTCACATCTGCCGCCTGATGGAGGATTTGGTGCCACAGGGACCTGGAGGGCATCCACTGCCAGTATCGCTGAAAGTGACTGTGGCACTCAAATTTTTTTTATTCAATCATGGGACATGGGCGTTGCTGGCTGGCCAGCATTTATTGCCCATTCTTAGTTGCCTAGGGGCATTTGAGAGTCAACCACGTTGCTGTGGCTCTGGAGTCACATGTAGGCCAGACCGGGTAAGGACGGCAGATTTCCTCCCTGAAGGCTCAGTACTCTCCCTGGCTCAGTACTATCTAGTGGGAACCAACGATGGTTCACCACACTGCCCTAATTTGGAAGTCAACAATCATAACGTGAAAGTAACGCAGACTGTTTCTCATCTTAATTTGTTGATGTTCTGAGACTCATTTGACCAAGGAATATAAATGATCCGATCTAACTCTCTTTAACCAATCCGCCATGGTTAGTTTGAAAGAAAGACATTGAAGCAACATTTCAGAATGTCTCAAAGTGCTTCCCAATGAAGCTCTCTCTCAAAGGCAGTCGCTGTTGTTATACTGATAATACAGTAAGAAGTTTAACAACACCAGGTTAAAGTCCAACAGGTTTATTTGCTAGCAAAAGCCACTAGCTTTCGGAGCGCTGCCCCTTCATCAGGTGGAGTGGAGAAATGCTTACAAACAGGGCATACAGAGACACAAACTCAATTTACAGAATAATGATTGGAATGCAGTCTTTACAGATAATCAAGTCTTAAAGGTACAAACAATGTGAATGGAGGGAGCATTATACTGATAAAGCAGACAATCAATGTTGGCCACAGAAAGGGGTCAACAACAATGGAATGAGCATACATGGAATGAACAGGAGAGGTGCTGACATAGTGGTGTTATTGCTAGACTATTAATCCAGAATCCAGGTTTAATTCCCGCCACGGCAGATGGTGGAATTTGAATTCAATTTTTAAAAATCTGGAATTAAGAATTAAGAATCCATGAAACCATTGTCGATTGTTGGAAAAACCCATCTGGTTCACTAATGTCTTTTAGGGAAGGAAATCTGCCGTCCTTATCTGGTCTGGCCTACATGTGACTCCAGAGCCACAGCAATGTGGTTGATTCTTAACTGCCCTTAGGCAACAAGGGATGGGCAATAAATGCTGGCTAGCATGGGGGATGCCCATGTCCCATGAATGAATAGAAAAGAAATACACACTTGTGGTTGAGGGAGAATGTCAACTAGAATACCACTAGTATGATACAGCAATCTTGCCCTTGCACATTGTAAGAAAGTAGGGCCTTTAATAACCTGGTATTTTCTCCACGGTATGTAATCCGGATGAGGTGAGCTAATGGGGCACTGATACAGCCTTGATGAGTGTTTCTCATTGCAGACTTGGTTCAAACATGGACAAAAGAGCTGAATCCCAGAGGTGAGGTGAAAGTGACAGCCCTTGACATCGAGTCTACATTCGACCGGGTGTGGCATCAAGGAGCCCTCGGAAAACTGGAATCAATGGGTCTCAGGGGACAAACTCTCCACTGGTTGAAGCCATATCTGACACATAGGAAGATGGTTGTGGTTGTGGAGGGTCAGTCATCTCAGCTCCAGAACATCTCTGCAGGAATCCCGCATGGTAGTGTCCTCGGCCCAACCATCTTCAGCTGCTTCATCAATGATCTGCCTCCCCAATCATAAGGTCAGACGTGAAAATGTTTGCCAATGATTGCACAATGTTCGGTACGATTCGTGACTCCTCAGATAGTGAAGCAGTCCATGTTCAAATGCAACAAGGTCTAGACAATATCCAGGTTTGGGCTGATAAGTGGCAAATAACATTTGCGCCACACAAGTGCCAGGCAATGACCATCACCAATAAGCGACACTCTAACCACCGCCCCTTGACATTCAATGGTGTAACCATCACTGAATCCCCCACTGTCAACATCCTTGACCAGAAACTCAACTGGACTCACCACATAAACACAGTGGCTACAAGAGCAGTAGGAACACTCTGGCGATTAATCACCTCCTGACTCCTCAAAACCTATCCACCATCTACAAGGCACAAATTAGGAGTGTGATGGAATATCCTTCACTTGCCTGGATGGGTGCAGCTCCAACAACACTCAAGAAGCTCGACAGCATCCAGGACAAAGCAGCCCCGCTTGATTGGCACCACATCCACAAACATCCACTCCCTCCACCACCGACGCTCAGTAGCAGCAGTGTGTACTATCTACAAGATGCACTGCAGCAATTCACCAAAGATCCTTAGACACACCTTCCAAACCCACGACCACTTCCATCTAGAAGGACAAGGGCAGCAGATACATGGGAGCACCACCATCTGCAAGTTCCCCTCCAAGCCACTCACCATCCTGAAGTGCAAATATATTGCCTTTTCTTCGCAGTCACTGGGTCAAAATCCTGGAATTCGCTCCCTAATGGCATTGTGGGTCAACCCTCAGCACGTGGACTGCAGCGATTCAAGAAGGCAGCTCCCTACCACTTTCTCAAGGGCAATAAATGCTGGCCTAGCCAGCGACGCCCATGCCCCACGAATGGATAAAAAGAAAACTCCCTGGAAAGGCAATTTTTAAATACGGCTCCTGGCCCAGGCTTCCTGTTGAATTTTTAAGTTGGTTGACAGTATCTTGTATACCCACTTCTCTAAGCAACTGCTTGCAAAGAGCCAGGAAATGACCCTCAGAAAATTAAAAAGCTGGCTTCGTGCCTGGGTGATTGAAAGGGGATGAGGTGGTCTTCCTTGCATCTTGGGTGCTTGTTCTGCATCCATTAGTCAGAAGGGTTTAAATATAGGTGATTGACATTGGGTAAGCTACCAGCCAATAGAAAAGGGTATATTAACGCATGCACAGACATGGGGGCGGGGGGGGAGGGGGGTGGGGGGGAGGGCAGCACTGCCTTCTTCAAATGGAAGATCAGCCAGATGAGTAAGAGGAAGGCCGAGGCAAGAGTTCCTTCAAACTGTACCACAGTATTGTTCTGGCACAAAAGGCAGCCATTCGGCCCGTCGTCACTGTACTGGCTCACCAAATGAGCATCATGACTATTGTGATGCTACTGTGCCTTTAAGAAAGGTATTTTAAGAATGCTCTCTGCAGTTATAAGCAGAGTACTCTTCCACTCCAGGGCACCAACATACTCCGGCCACTTTCTGTAATGTAGCTGGCACAGAGTAATGGCCAGCTGGGCACAGACAAATTCAAGTTCAAAGAACTTCTCAAAGAAAAAAACAAGGATGCAAACAACTGGGCTGTCTTCCCTGTTGGACCTCATTAATAATGATTTACTCTCCCTGGGTTGATGGATTAAGGGCGGCACAGTGGTTAGCACTGCTGACTCACAGCGTCAGGGACCCAGGTTCAATTCCGGCCTTGCGTCTGTGTGGAGTTCTCTCCGTGTCTGCATGGGTTTCCTCCGGATGCTCTGGTTTCCTCCCATAGTCCAAAGGTGTGCAGGTTAGGTTGATTGGCCATGCTAAATTGATCCTAGTATCAGGGGGATTAGCAGAGTTACCAGAATAGGGCCTGGGTGGGATTGTGGTTGGTACAGACTCGATGGGCCAAATGGCCTCCTTCTGTACTGTAGGGATTCTATGATCCAATGGATTCTATGATTACTGCTGCCTGCTCCGGTCACCTGAATTCTTTCAATAAGTCCCTGATCTACTTCTCATGCTGTATGTGTCCTCCAGCCTCGGTAACATATCCCCTGCCTGCCCATGCTATCAGTGTAAACATTAATTCTCTGCTCTCTGGCTAGCTTTATTGATTCAGTTAAGACTTTTAATTCAGCCACCTGGGCTGAGTATCTTCCTGGGATCTGCTCCCCTGCTTTCCAGTACCCTTCCATATCCACTACTGTCCACGCAGTGCATGGAGTCCCTTCCGAATAATTCCTAGAGACATGCACACACAATTCCCTCACCCTGTCTCCTTCTAAAGGTTTCTTGGTGTGATAACCCTCAGGACTTGCATGGGGGAAATCACTGATTGATTGCCCTGTAGGGCTCATTGAATACGAGTACCCTGGGGGGGTGTAATTAGCTAACCAGGTGGAACTCATACACCAAGCCATGTATAAAGCAACACCCTGAGTGGGTCCATTGATATATTCTCCCAGTTAGGACCTGTTGTGTTCATCATAGGCTTGTGGTTTTTGCTTTCCTTTATTTTGTGTAGTAAAAACACTGTTCCTTTACAGTCGGCTCCTGGAGTTATTATACCCGGCAATCCCACTGCTCTTGTCACTTTCAACTTCTCTCAAACACTCATGTTTCTGTAGCTCTTGGGGCTAAAGGGATCAAGGGATATGGGAGGAAGGTGGGGGGGAGGGGGGGTGGGGATCAGGAAATTGAATTCGATGATCAGCCATGATCAAGATGAATGGTGGAGCAGGCTCGAAGGGCCGAATGGCCTACTCCTACTTCTAGCTTCTATGTTTCTACGTTCATTCCCTTCCTGCCGGGTTCACTAAATTGCCCTTGACAACTTGTACATGTTTGTCAGCAGGTAATAATAAAGATTCCCATTTGGCTCTTAATCATGTGTCTAAGATTGTTCTTAATGTCCCTGTTTCTAGTAGCTATTTCCCTCTCGAATCATATGGCCCAGGTAGGTAACTTCTGACTTTGCAAGCAGTGTTTTGTGGGGATTAACTTTGAGCCTCGCTTATTTCATTCAATTTAGTTATTTATTTACTGTCCTTACATGCTCCTTCTCTCCTAACAATACTCTTAGGATATCATCTACATACTGCACCATCACACTCTCCATTCCAGTTAGATCTGTACCATAGGTTCAATACTGAGATGAGGAGGAACTACTTCTCGCAGAGGATGGTGAATTTGTGGAACTCGCTGCCCAATTGCACGGTGGAGTCTGAATCATTGAATGGTTACAGGAAGGAGGTAGATATAATTCTAATTTTAAAAATGGAAATCAGGATGAGGAACAGGTAGGGAGGTGGATTTGAGACCAGGGAGAGATCAGCCATGATATGATTGAGTGGCGGAGCAGGTTCGAGAGCAGAATTTGCCTACTCCTGCTTCTAATTCCTATGTTCCTATCCTTCCAGCTATCCTGCTTGTTCTAGATTTGTGCAATTTCCTCTGGATTTTCTTCTCTGCATCACTATTTTCGTGGGACTTCTTCCCTTATACCGTCCCACTCAGGGTCTGACTTTCCCTCCGTCAGTTCTTTGGTACCACAACTCACATCCGACAATCAGCCACATGGCAGTCTACCCTAACTACGGGTAGTAAAATAAATGTACTCTCCCAATTAGGAGCCACATAGTCAGTTGTCGTCCAGTGCAGTCCCTGCTTGCTGTGCCAATTGTTGGAGGGTTTAATAAAGATTAAATCTTCAGACCTGTGTGGACTGTAACAAGGCAAATTTATTCAAGTTTCTACCACATGCATAGGGGAGAGGCCAAGTCAAGTTCAGAGACACTGTCATTTACCGCTCAAAGCGCTATATTTATACATTTTGGCACGCCACAGCTGAAACCTGCATACAGTAAACAAAGTGTTAATCAAATGTCATTTCTTCGTATTGCAAACTAGATCAAACCTGAATCGCGGATCTCTAGTCTCTGTGGTTTGCCTCATTCCTGTGGTTTTATCACTACTTCTGTTTTTGCAATAGCACGCTCTGTGTTCTGGTTCCTATTCGTTCTACGCTATCACTATTGTGATCAGTAAGTTTGCGGACGACACAAAACTGGCAGGACTTGCAGATAGTGAGGAACATTGTCAGAGGCTACAGAAGGATATAGATAGGCTGGAAATTTGGGCAAAGAAATGGCAGATGGAGTTCAATCCTGATAAATGCGAAGTGATGCATTTTGGTGGGAATAATGTAGGGAGGAGCTACACGATAAATGGAAGAATCATAAAGGGTGTAGAGACGCAGAGGGACCTGGGTGTGCAAGTCCACAGATCTTTGAAGGTGACGTCACAGGTGGAGAAGGTGGTGAAGAAGGCATATGGCATGCTTGCCTTTATAGGACGGGGCATAGAGTATAAAAGTTGGGGTCTGATGTTGCAGATGTATAGAACGTTGGTTCAGCCGCATTTGGAATACTGCGTCCAGTTCTGGTCGCCACACTACCAGAAGGACGTGGAGGCTTTGGAGAGAGTACAGAGGAGGTTTACCAGGATGTTGCCTGGTATGGAGGGGCTTGGTTATGAGGAAAGATTGGGGAAACTGGGGTTGTTCTCCTTGGAAAGACGGAGGATGAGGGGAGACTTAATAGAGGTGTATAAAATTATGAAAGGCATAGATAGGGTGAACGGTGGGAAGCTTTTCCCCGGGTCGGTGGTGACGTTCACGAGGGGTCATAGGTTCAAGGTGAAGGGGGGGAAGTTTAACACAGATATCAGAAGGACATATTTTACACAGAGGGTGGTGGGGGCCTGGAATGTGTTGCCGGGCAAGGTGGTGGAGGTGGACACACTGGGAACGTTTAAGACTTATCTAGACAGCTATATGAACGGAGTGGGAATGGAGGGATACAAAAGAGTGGTCTAGTTTGGACCAGGGAGCGGCGCGGGCAAATTGTTCTTTGTTTCTCGTTTCAAGGCTTCATTCTATGATCATCTTGCTGGTGCCAGTACAGAGCGAGACTGCGGATAGTTGGGAACCTGTCTCGGGGGCAGGGAATTCAGATGGTGTTCGTAAAGCAGAAGTTGAAATGAATAGGGTTGGGAAGCATTTTCTGATCAGGGCCAGTGTGATCTCCTGGACTCGTTTCGATCGCCACAGGGGGTCGGAGAGGAATTTCCCAGATTTTTTTCCCCCATATTGGCCCTGGGGTTTTCACTCTGGGTTTTCGCCTCTCCCTGGAGATCACATGGTCTGGAATGGGGGGGTGGGGGTGAGTTAGAACATAGAACATAGAACATAGAAAGCCACAGCACAAACAGGCCCTTCGGCCCACAAGTTGCGCCGATCACATCCCCACCTCTAGGCCTATCTATAGCCCTCAATCCCATTAAATCCCATGTACTCATCCAGAAGTCTCTTAAAAGACCCCAACGAGTTTGCCTCCACCACCACCGACGTCAGCCGATTCCACTCAACCTAATAGGTTGTGATGAACAAAGCATCGTAGCTGTGAGGGACAGCTCGGTGGATAGGATATTAGGATGTAGATAGGCTGGAAAATTGGGCGGGGATCCTGGATTCAGGATTCAATCCTGGACCGGGGAGCGGCGCGGGCTTGGAGGGCCAAAGGGCCTGTTCCTGTGCTGTATTGTTCTTTGTTGTCACAGGTACATAGATCACAATGTGGTGCGGTCGTCTGAGTCTATAAATGTCACACGAACGCTTCATGTCATAATCATGCTGCTAATTAGCTAAGCTGCATTCTGCCCCTATCTCTCTCGTCCATTTTGGACTGTGCCACGAGACACAGCGTCCTGTTTCTCTCTTTATGTTTTCCCCTTTTTGCACTGTTATCTACCGTACCCATTTTCAGGGAGTAGCGGGCTAAATACTTGGAGTTATGGGCATAGGGTCTGGGTGGGACTGTTGTCAGAGGAGGCTCAATGGGCTGAATAGCCTCGTTTGTAAGGATTCTATGATTCTGATCTAATTATCTCTTCACTGCCTCAATTAAGCCTGCCTCCGACCAGAACAGAAATCAATCAATTGAATTTAAACTCTTCCCAATGTCAGGCTGAGATTTGAACCTATGCCTCCCCAGGGCATTAGGTCAGATCTCTGGATTACTAGTACGTTACCACTATTCAATGCTTGAAGTATCATCATTATGAAAGACAATGAGGGGGGGGATTCTCCATGTCCATTCGCTCCGATCGTGAATCCTGATGGCCCACAGAATCGGGCATCGGCACAAAAACATGTTTGCGCTGGGTGCCAAACCTGCTGCGACCTCCGAAGCCACACGGCCAGCCCTGATTAGGTTCCCCACACATAGCGGGCATGGACCCGATGCATATTCAAATCAACAACTTTAAATATAATTAGCGGGCTCGCAGCCCGATTCAAATAGCCCTCGCTAATCACCCGCCTGTCCAGCAGGATCTGCAGTACAAAGAACAAGAACAAAGAACAATACAGCACAGGAACAGGCCCTTTGGCCCTCCAAGCCCGTGCCGCTCCCTGGTCCAAACTAGACCATTCTTTTGTATCCCTCCATTCCCACTCCATTCATATGGCTGTCTAGATAAGTCTTAAACGTTCCCAATGTGTCCGCCTCCACCACCTTGCCTGGCAGCGCATTCCAGGCCCCCACCACCCTCTGTGTAAAATATGTCCTTCTGATATCTGTGTTAAACCTCCCCCCCTTCACCTTGAACCTATGACCCCTCGTGAACGTCACCACCGACCTGGGGAAAAGCTTCCCACCGTTCACCCCATCTATGCCTTTTATAATTTTATACACCTCTATTAAGTCTCCCCTCATCCTCCGTCTTTCCAGGGAGAACAACCCCAGTTTACCCAATCTCTCCTCATAACTAAGCCCCTCCATACCAGGCAACATCCTGGTAAACCTCCTCTGTACTCTCTCCAAAGCCTCCACGTCCTTCTGGTAGTGTGGCGACCAGAACTGGACGCAGTATTCCAAATGCGGCCGAACCAACGTTCTATACATCTGCAACATCAGACCCCAACTTTTATACTCTATGCCCCGTCCTATAAAGGCAAGCATGCTATATGCCTTCTTCACCACCTTCTCCACCTGTGACGTCACCTTCAAAGATCTGTGGACTTGCACACCCAGGTCCCTCTGCGTATCTACACCCTTCATGGTTCTGCCATTTATCGTATAGCTCCTCCCTACATTATTTCTACCAAAATGCATCACTTCGCATTGATCAGGATTGAACTCCATCTGCCATTCCTTTGCCCAAATTTCCAGCCTATCTATATCCTTCTGTAGCTTCTGACAATGCTCCTCACTATCTGCAAGTCCTGCCAATTTTGTGTCGTCCGCAAACTTACTGATCACCCCAGTTACACCTTCTTCCAGATCGTTTATATGAATCACAAACAGCAGAGGTCCCAATACAGAGCCCTGCGGAAATCACAGTAGTTGAGTTTTCATACAATGGTGGACCCGAGGGTCAAGGGAGAACTGCCAACCATACTAGACTTGGTATTGGGGAATGAGCCAGGCCAGGTGATCGATGTTTCAGTGGGGAAGCATTTTGGGTTTAGCGACTGTAATTCCATAAGATTTCGGGTAGTCATGGATCAGGACAAGAGTAGCCCTCGGGCAAGGGTGCTTAATTGGGCAAGGGAAAATGACAGCCAAATTAGACAGGAACTTGGGAATATCAATTGGGAATGGCAAATCCACAGCTGGCATGTGTGTGGCTTTTACAGGCCAGTTGAGTGAAGTGCAGGACATCCTGGTGTATTGAGACTTCTTACTGGAAAGACGGAGCCTGAGGGGAGACCTGATAGAGGTCTACAAAGTTATGAAAGGCATAGACAGGGTGGATCGTCAGAGGTTTATTCCCAGGGTGGAAGTGTCAATTACAAGGGGGCACAGGTTCAAGGTGAGAAGGGGAAAGTTTAAGGGAGATGTGCGGGAGAAGTTTTTCACCCAGAGAGTGGCGGGTGCCTGGAATGCGCTGCCAGAAATGGTAGTGGAAGCAGGCACATTAGCAACATTTAAGAGGCATCTGGATTGGTACATGAATAGGGAGGGAATAGAGGGATACAGACCGAGTAAGGGCAGAAATTTTGTTTAGTTTAGTTAGGGCATCATCATCGGCACAGGCTTGGAGGGCCGAGGGGCCTGTTCCTGTGCTGTACTTTTCTTTGTTCTTGGTGCTGAATCCTCAGCAATGAGAGGAACCCCCCTCAACCCCCTCCCTCCCCCCCCCCCCCCCCCCAACACACACACGCACCATGCAGGCATGCAGTTCATCTGACCCGATACCCCCACGCAGGCGCCTTCCCCCTCAGACCCTCCACACAGACCCTCTTCCCTCACAGCCACCTCCCCCCCCCCCCACACTCAGCCCCCTTCCCCCTCAAACTCTTCCCTTACCCTCCCTTGGCCGTACACGCTGGCAGTGCCAACAATGCAGGGCCCCCGGCACACTGACACTGATAACCTGGACTGGCACCATTAGCCCCGAGGGGGCTCAAGGAGGTAGGTCTAGTGGCCATTTATCCACCCCTGCTGCAGTATGCCTGCAAAGGATGGGACCCTGAAGGGTCCTGGAGGGTTGGCTGGGCTCAGGCTGGAGTCAGAGTTGATGTCGTCACTCTATGCCAGGATGGCAGGTTTTGTGCCCCTTCTAGTCCTGGCAAATTTGAAGATCACCTCTGGCATGGTGATTTCAGGCAGCCCTGTGTATTCCTGCCTGTCAGCTGTGCAAATTCTGAAGTGGTCAGGTCACTTTTAACCTCCATGCCCCCTGGTTACTTGACATGATTTTAAACCAAAGGTACTATATAAATACAAAGTACAGTTGGAAAATTAACACTGGTAAATATTGAGTGGAATAGTCTGACGTGGGTCGGTAAATAACCATTTTAATAATGGAGCGGGGAAAATGTTTAAGTGTGCACTCAGCAACTCTGCAGTTCGAACGGACGTTTTTGGCTAAGATCGAGGGTAGGATGGAGTGTGAGATCAGATGCCTGTTCTTGTATGTCTCTTTAGTGGGGACCTTGGATCGGATTCAATTTGAAAATTTGGAACAAGCGCAGAGATGGATTAAGGGCTTATCCTCTCCGCTTTTCACATTGGCTTTGTAACTCCGAGGAAGCCATAAAATACATAAATCTCACAGAACTCTAAATACATGTGGTTAGCAGTACAAATTGGTTGACAGGTCAGTGTTAAATTGGCAAAGCTTTGCTCAGTCTACAATTCCATTGAACTCAATGTTTTACCATTTTATTAGTAGGACTTTTTTTTTATTCGTCCGTGGGACATGGGCGTCTCTGGCTGGCATTTATTTCCCATCCCTAGTTTTGTTTGGTACTTTATTCCTAATCAAAAAGCCAATTAAGTCCAATCATGGTCCCCACATGAGGGACAAACCAGATCCAAGCTGACAAGACAGGATAAACATCCCATTTTGGACTCAATCAAACCAGCTCTAAGTAGACAGGATGAGGCATTACTTGGGCTTGATCTGAACTTCATCTCAACCAAAAGACCCCAAGTGGCTTTAAAAAATTGCATCAGGAGAAGCCTCAGTTGGCTACCCTGGGTGCTACTACACTTGAAATCAGGCAAAAGGATTGTCCATCCCTACTTACCCTTGAACTGAGTGGCTTGCTAGACCATATCAGGGGGCAGTTGAGAGTCAACCACATTGCTGGGGCTCTGGAGCCACATGTAAGCCAGACCAGGTAAGGATGGCAGATTTCTTTCCCTAAAGGACATTACTGAACCAGATGGGTTTTTCCGATAATGGTTTCATGGTTATCAGTAGATTCTTAATTCCAGATTTTTTTATTGAATTCAAATTCCACCATCTGCCATGACGGGATTTGAACTCGGGTCCCCAGAACATTAACTGAGTTTCTGGATTAATAATCGAATAATAACACCATGAGGCTATCACTGCCCGAGGCAAGGTTGAATTCTGTCAAATGCATTGTTATCCAAGGTGTCCGTCCTTCCAACCTTGTGGCTGTCACTCCAAACTCCCTGACTGAACTCCTCTGGCTCTGGAAGAGCAGCTAAAGAGGGATTTGTGTTGCCCTTAGAGACTTACAGACAACTGACCAACTTAATTAGTCTGCTCCTCCTTCTGCTTTTACCTTTATCCTCAGGCTGTCTTTAGATGATAAACCAGTGCAAGGAACTACAATTGAGACGCAAAATCAGCACCAATGCCATGCAAATCATGCAAATCAAATCACCAAATCCAATTCTCTGTGTAACTCACATATTTGGACAGAAAGAACTGATGAAAATCCAGGTACTGTCTGAAGGAATAGGAGTAGGTGAATGAACATTCAATCCTTCCACCACTGACGCACAGTGGCAGCTGTGTGTACCATCTACAAGATGCACTGCAGCAACTCACCCAGGCTCCTTAGACAGCACCTACCAAACTCCTGCTCAAATATTGCACATATTAATCCTCACATTTGCACAACAACCCTTTACCAATATGTTGTTAGCTTCCTACTATTTTAAATATAAGTCCATACTATTGCAAAGCTGAACTGCCTAAAAACTGACTGATGGTTATTGATATTTTATGTTGTTTTAAGGGAGACCAATGTACTGGGATGGTTGGCACGCCCTGGCGAGTGACTGAAAAACATCCAGGCAATGTGGCATGCTATTGCTGACCAGTGTGATGCATTACTTATTAGTGTCACAAGTAACACTGCAATGAAGTTACTGTGAAAATCCCCTAGTCGTCACAATCTGGCACCTGTCTGGGTACACTGAAGGAGAACTTAGCATGGCCAGTGCACCGAGCCAGCATGTCTTTTGGACTGTTGGAGGAAACCGGGGCATCTGGAGGAAACCCACGCAGATACAGGGAGAATGTGCAGACTCCACACAGACAGTGACCCAAGCCGGGAATTGAACCCAGGTCCCTAGCAGTGAGTCAGCAGTGCTAACCACTGTGCCACCGTGCCGCCCAGTGTGCTAACTGCTAACCAGTGTGATGCAATACTGCTGACAAATGTGTTTGTCACAATTGATAAAGGACAATGAACTCAGGCAGGATTGCGCAGGTTCATAGAATCATACAGTGCAGAAAAAAGCCATTCGGCCCATCGAGTCTGCACTGACCACAATCCCACCCGGGCCCTGATAAAACAGAAAATATTGGAAACACTCAGATCTGGCAACATCTGTGGAGGGTGAAACTGATTCAAAGATTCAGATCGCGCTGAACATTTCCTGTTTTTATTTCAGATTTCTAGCGGTATTTTGTTTATGAAGAAAGTTTACATAGAAAATAGGACGAGGCCATTCGGCCTTTTGGCTAAGATCAAGTGTAGTATGGGTTGGATGCTGCGCTTGGTTGAGGTCATTGGGTTACATTGAGGCTTCATGTGTTTCATATGAAGCAATTTTTAAAAGCTGCATCTCGGCCTTTTGGCTAAGATGCAAATGAGCTCAAGTCTTGGAGGAGGAACCCCCCCCCTTCTCCAATCAGCTTGGCTCATGTAGATCAGGCCCAGGACAGGGTGGTTTGGTCGCTTGCCCTGTCTTGTCAGCCTGGATCTGAAACGTCTCAACTTGTTGAGACTCTGAATTGGACTTGATTTGATTGAATTGGATTTTTTTTTAAATGCTTTTGAAAAGACAAAATTGTACCCACTTCTACTACTACCTCTGGCAGCTTGTTCCAGACACTCACCACCCTCTGTGTGAAAAAAAGGAGAGGTTGAATAAACTAGGATTGTTTTCACTGGAAAGACGGAGGCTGAGGGGAGACCTGATAGAAGTCTACAAAATTATGAGAGGCATGGACAGGGTGGATGGTCAGAGGCTTTTCTCCTTGTGTCAATTACAAGGGGGCACCTGTTCGGGTACACTGAGGGAGAATTTAGCGTGGCCAATGCACCTAAGCAGCGTGTCTCTCGGACTGTGGGAGGAAATTGGAGCACCCAAAGGAAACCCACACAGACATGGGGGGGGCAGGGGAAGAACATGCCGACTCCGCACAGGCAGTGACCTAAGCCGGGAATCGAACCCGGGTCCCTGGCGTTGTGAGGCATCAGTGCTAAACCACTGTGCCAACATGGAGAGCGGCAGATCATAACATTTTGACTTCCTGGTGGAATGATGCTTGGAATCTAGATAAATTAAAATGAAGGCTGACCACAAACGGTTACACAACCTGTGTGGCTTTCAGTTTGGATCCCGGAATTGATGGTTCATTTCCAAATTTGGACAGAGGTGTCAAACTTCCTTGGACAACCTCAAACACTCACTGTCTGGGTGGAACCTGGATGATCTGACTATCAAAAGGACTTAGCTTCATTGCAACTGCTTTAAGTTCAGTGACTTAGCATCTTCAGTTTTTTGGGAAAGGTTGTGTGTGATTCCAATCGCCTTCACAATGGTGTGTTTTGCCAAGATATTCCTGTATCTGAAAGGTCACCTGCAGGGCAAAGAGGCTATCGCAGTAGAAATCATTCTGAGCGGCGTAGTCCTTCATTTTTTGGAAGTGGCAGTGGAGGAGGAGTTCCCATGTCCATGTTCTGTGCCGCAGAATAGCACTTACACCTGGGCCTTCTTCATGGTCCCTATTGTGCCGTTATTTTTGCTCAGTCTTGTGTTGTTGCCGGACTCCTGGAGATGGTGTTCATGTAAAAGTCATCAGAAGTATAATGACCCTGATTGCTTCAAAAACTGCTCATGCAACTGCTGCCCATGTGAGCAAATGATGTCCTTCACGACGATGATACTTAAAGCATTAATTCCGTCAATCATATGGACAATCTTACTCTTCCTGGATGGTGATTACTACGCCTGTTCGAACTTGAGGCTAACAAATGAATTCTTGAACCACACGGACTGCGAGTTGAAGTGTACTCAACCTGCCAAAGAAGTCCCACCATATCTACACGATCTTTGCACTAAATCGCGGGTGAGTAGTGTTTTAAAATGCTCTCTCTGGTGTTAATTCAGCAACAAAACGTACATTATTGGGAGGCTATGGCCCAGTGGTATTATCCCTAGACTGTTAGTCTAGAAACTTGGTTAATGTTCTGGGGACCCGGGTTCAAATCCCGCCATGGGATTTGAATTCAATAGATCAACAAATCTGGAATTAAGAATCTACTGATGACCCATGAAACCATTGTCGGAAAAACCCACCTGGTTCACTAATGTCCTTTAGGAAAGGAAATCTGCCGTCCTTACCTGGTCTGGCCTACATATGACTCCAGAGTCACAGCAATGTGGTTGACTCTCAACTGCCCTTGGGCAACGAGGGATGGGCAATAAATGCTGGCCAGCCAGAGATGCCACAATTGAATAAAAAAAGTAACTTACAAATGCGAGGTAATGCATTTTGGAAGGTCTAATACAGATAGAAAATATACTGTAAATGGCAGAACCCTTAAGAATATTGATAGGCAAAGGGATCTGTGTGTACAGGTAGACAGGTCACTGAAAGTGGCAATGCAGGTGGAGAATGTAGTCAAGAAGGCATACGGCATGCTTGCCTTCATCAGCCGGGGCATTGAGTTTAAAAATTGGCAAGCCATGTTGCAGCTTTATGGAACCTTAGTTAGGCCGCACTTGGAATATAGTGTTCAATTCGGGTCGCCACACTACCAGAAGGATGTGGAGGCTTTGGAGAGGGTACAGAAAAGATTTACCAGGATGTTGCCTGGTATGGAGGGCATTAGCTATGAGGAGAGGTTGGAGAAATTTGGTTTGTTCTCACTGGAACGACGGAGGTTGAGGGGCGACCTGATAAAAGTCTCCAAGATTATGAGAGCCAGAAGCTTTTTCCCAGGGTGGAAGTGTCAATTACTAGGGGGCACAGGTTTAAGGTGCGAGGGGCAAGGTTTAGAGGAGATCTACGAGGCAGATTTTTTACACAGAGGGTGGTGGGTGCCTGGAACTCGTTGCCGGGGGAGATAGTGGAAGCGGATACGGTAGTGACTTTTAAGGGGCGTCTTGACAAATACATGAATAGGATGGGAATAGAGGGACATGGTCCCCGGAAGGGTAGGGGTTTTTAATTCAGTCGGGCAGCATGGTCGGTGCAGGCTTGGAGGGCCGAAAGGCCTGTTCCTGTGCAGTAATTTTCTTTGTTCTTTGTTATTTTTAGATCGCAGCTTAATATAGCAAAACATCTCCGGGCAAGTATAAAGTTCATGTATTAGTGTCACAAGTAGGCTTACATTAACACTGCAATGAAGTTACTGTGAAAATCCCCCACACTCCGGTGCCTGTTCAGGTACAGTGAGGGAGAATTTAGCACGGCCAATGCACCTAACCAGCACGTCTTTCAGACTGTGGGAGGAAACCAGAGCACCCAGAGGAAACCCACGCAGACATGGGGAGAAGGTGCAGGCTCTGCACAGACAGTGACCCAAACCAGGAATCAAACCCTCATACACAATCTCAGATGGACACAGTGAGGATTAAGCCCAAACAGGGATTTGACTTCCTCACCAGATTGGGGTTAAATAGGAATCGTCAATCATTTTCTGTTTTGTCACAAGACATGAAAGAGTGGCACGGTGGCACAGTGGTTAGCACTGCTGCCTCACAGCGCCAGGGACCCGGGCTCGATTCCCTGCTTGGGTCATTGTCTGTGTGGAGTCTGCACGCGTCTCTCTGCAGGTTTCCTCTAGGAACTCCAGTTTCCTCCCACAGTCCAAGGATGGAAGAGTCAATTACTTCAGGGCATAGGTTTAAGATGCGAGGAGCAAGGTTTAAAGGAGATGTATGAGGCAAGGTTTTTACTGGGTGGTGGGTGCCTGGAACACGCTGCCGGGGGAGGTAGTGGAAACAGATACGATTGTGACTTTTAAGGGGCATCTGGACAAATACATGAATAGGATGGGAATAGAGGGATATGGTCCCTGGAAGGGTAGAGGGTTTCAGTGCATGGTCGGTGCAGGCTGGGAGGGTCGAAGGGCCTGTTCCTGTGCTGTAATTTTCTTTGTTCTTTGAAAGACATGCTGATTAGATGCCAAATTCTCCCTCAGTGTACCCAAACAGGCGCCGGAGTGTGGCAACTAGGGGATTTTCACAGTAACTTCATTGCAGTGTTAATGTAAGCCTACTGGTGACACTAATAAATAAACTTTACTTTTGACTACCTTTGAAAACAGATGCGCCACTCTCTAAAGTTTTGTTTATGATTAATTATTAAGGTTAACGTGCAGGTTCAGTCGGCAGTTAGGAAGGCAAATGCAATGTTAGCATTCATGTCGAGAGGGCTAGAATACAAGAGCAGGGATGTACTTCTGAGGCTGTATAAGGCTCTGGTCAGACCCCATTTGGAGTATTGTGAGCAGTTTTGGCCCCATATCTAAGGAAGGATGTGCTGACCTTGGAAAGGGTCCAGAGGAGGTTCACAAGAATGATTCCTGGAATGAAGAGCTTGTCGTATGAGGATTGGTTGAGGACTCTGGGTCTGTACACTTTGAAGTTTAGAAGGATGAGGGGGGAGTCTTAATGAAACTTACAGGATACTGCGAGGCCTGGATAGAGTGGATGTGGAGAGGAACAAACTAATATCATCATTACCCCTGCAAACTCAAAGAAACAGCAGGTTTCAGCTCAGGAAAAGACTGGATATCAGGTGCATCTTTACACTGGAATAGCTTCTGTGGATTGAAGAACTAACTTGGATGTGGAGAGGATGTTTCCACTAGTAGGAAAAACTAGAACCAGAGGGCACAACCTCAGGCTAAAGGGACGATCCTTTTCAACAGAGATGAGGAGGAACTTCTTCAGCCAGAGAGTGGTGAATCTGAGGAACTCTTTGCTGCAGGAGGCTGTGGAGGCCGGGTCATTGAGTGTCTTTAAGACAGAGATAGGTAGGTTCTTAATTAGTAAGGGGATCATGGGTTATGGGGAAAAGGCAGGAGAATGGGGATGAGAAAAACATCAGCCATGATTGAATGGCGGAGCAGACTCGATGGGCTGAGTGGCCTAATTCTGCTCCTATGTCTTATGGTCTTATTATTCTTTCAATCACTTTCTCTTCATCTGCAACAGATCATCGGTGGCTGTTTACTTATCGCACTCCTGATTCTGGTGACAATCTTCTGTTTCATTCCTCGGTGCATGCCTCCCAAAACTGACACATTTTATCGGTTTGAATACGATTATCTCTATCAGACTGAGAGCGAAGTGCTGATTATATCGAAACTGAAAGACAAAGCAGTGGAGAAAGCAGAGAAAGACAGTGCCAGACGCGTAGATCAAATAATCCGCTCAAGTACTGAGAACTCAGAGCAAGCAATGCGGGACGGATGTGAACTACAGACTTTTGAGTCAGAGAAATGATAATAACACATGGTGAATACGCAGTGGGTGTTCTTGGCGCTGCTTAAAGAAATAATTATAATCTTTTAAAACATTCTCCAGCGACACTCCTGCTCTCACTAGAAGTGTATAATCCAGAATTACGTATTACCTGCCGTTGAATTTGACCATAGAGTCACAGAGGTTTACAGCATGGGAGCAGGCCCTTGCTAATGTAACTGCCTCAACCACCTCACTTGGCAGTGCATTCCAGGCCCCCACCACCCACTGTGTAAAAAACTTCCTCCGCACTGAACCTTCCCCCCTTACCCAGTCCAAAGATCTGCAGGTTAGGTTGATTGGCCATGCTAAATTGAGTCTAGTATCAGGGAGATTAGCAGGGTAAATATGTGGGGTGTACAGAACATAGAAAGCCACAGCACAAACAGGCCCTTCGGCCCACAAGTTGCGCCGATCATATCCCTACCTCTAGGCCTATCTATAGCCCTCAATCCCATTAAATCCCATGTACTCATCCAGAAGTCTCTTAAAAGACCCCAACGAGTTTGCCTCCACCACCACCGACGTCAGCCGATTCCACTCACCCACCACTCTCTGAGTGAAAAACTTACCCCTGACATCTCCTCTGTACCTACCCCCCAGCACCTTAAACCTGTGTCCTCTCGTAGCAACCATTTCAGCCCTTGGAAATAGCCTCTGAGAGTCTACCCTATCCAGACCTCTCAACATCTTGTAAACCTCTATCAGGTCACCTCTCATCCTTCGTCTCTCCAGGGAGAAGAGACCAAGCTCCCTCAACCTATCCTCATAAGGAATGCCCCCCAATCCAGGCAACATCCTTGTAAATCTCCTCTGTACCCTTTCAATGGCTTCAACATCTTTCCTGTAATGAGGTGACCAGAACTGCGCGCAGTACTCCAAGTGGGGTCTAACCAGGGTCCTATAAAGCTGCAGCATTATCTCCCGACACCTAAACTCAATCCCTCGATTAATGAAGGCCAGTACGCCGTACGCCTTCTTGACCGCATCCTCCACCTGTATAGTCGCTCATTGTAGAATTATGAGGCATGACCTATTTATTTAGTCAATGTAAGATTCTGGTGTAGGGGGACAGTGGGAAAAAATTGTCAAACTTTTGTAAAAGTTTCTGTTGGGGAAAAGGTCTGACTGTTAGGAGTTGGGTAAACATCCAGATTTTCCGTTAATTTGTATAGCTGGGGAAAAAATAATCAAGAAATGTGCTTTGTTAACCTTATTAGCTTCCTGTTCAACAACCAAAACATCCTGCCTGGGGTCAGGAGAGAAATGTTCATTAATAATGATGTGATGGCAACCGTGGCACAGTGGTTAGCACTGCTGCCTCATAGCGCGAGAGACCAGGGTTCGATTCCTGGCTTGGGTCATTGTGCGGAATCTGCATGTTCTCCCCCATGTCTACGTGGGTTTCCTCCGGGTGCTCCGGTTTCCTCCCACAGTCCAAAGATGTATGGGTTAGGTGGATTGGCCGTGCTAAATTGTCCCAGAGTTTCAGGGGTGTTAGCAGGGTAAATATGTGGGGTTACGGGAATAGGGGCTAGGTGGGATTGCGGTTGGTGCACACTCGATGGACCGAATAGCCTCCTCTTGTGCTGTAAGGACACTATAATCAGATTGGGTGAAAATTAATTTAATGGGCCAAGTGACAGTGAGGGAAATGAGTATAAATAAGGGATGTGTCGATGAACAAAAAAGAGAAAATTGATTAGTGTCAATAAAATCACAGCAAGAGACAACGGACAGGAATTTACAGCCTCGCTCATCCCAAAATTGTTAAATCCTGCCCGAGGTCAACGGACCTTTCTATGTTCCGTCCCTCGCCCGCTCCGCTTCCCGTGGCGGACAGGACGGTAAAATTCCAGCCCATGCCTCAACCAACAAGAGGGTTCATGAAATTGAATCCGGGGGTGAAAGAGTTGATGTATGAGGAGAGATTAAACCGTTTGGGTTTATACTCACTGGTGTTCAAAAGGATGAGAGGGGATCTGATCGAGCTCCATAAAATACTAAAAGGGATTGATAGAGTCAACGTGGACCAAATGTTTCCTCTTGTGGGGCAATCTAGAACAAGAGGTCTAGGTTGAGAGACGTTAGATTTAACACTGAGATGAGGAAGAACTACTTCTCACAGAGGGTGGTGAATTTGTGGAACTCGCTGCCCCAAAGCGCGGTGGAGTCTGAATCATTAAATTGTTTCAAGAAGGAATCATAGAATCCCTACAATACAGAAGGGGGCCATCACAATCCCAGGGCTCTTCCCGTAACTCCACATATTTATCCTGCTAATCCCTTGGCACTATGGGTCAATTTAGCATGGCCAATCAAGCTAATCTGCACATCTTTGGACTGTGGGAGGAAACCCACAGTTGGCGTTGGTGTGGGAGGAAGAATTTTGCATGCATCATCCACAATCATTGGAGAAAGGAGTGCTGGAACCTTGAAGATCATGCTAACCCGAAACTGCGTACAAATCTAGTCAGTGGACATATTTCCCCTGTGTTTACCAGCAATGAGATCAACAGCCCAGAGGACCACAAGAGTTAGTTCAGACGAGGAAGTGACTGAGATGCAGATGCAGATAGCAGGATATTTGACTTTGCAAGGGAAAACACCCTTTGCCCGAGAACCACATAGTTAGACATGGCTGCGAGCATTAATTAATCATTTAATGGCCAGAAGTATTGGGAAATCTTGTAACCAAATCAAGAAACCTTTTAATGAAAGGGTCAAACGATTTGAATACGAGGTAGGAGGTCAGGTGATGCCAGAGAATTCCGTGCCAGAGAAACACTCATTTACTATCAAATGGTCAGGACCATATAGTGTCTTGGACAAGTTAATTCCTGCCTTATAATTGCTGCAAATTCCTTATGAACCAAAAGGGAAAGCAAAGCTGAAATGGTTCCACGTAAATAGATTAATTGTGGAGGCAAACGCAAATTACTGTGGATGCTGGATTCTGAAATGGGTGGCATGGTGGCACAGGGTGGCACAGTGGTTAGCACTGCTGCCTCCCAGCACCAAGAACCCGGGTTTAATTTCAACCTCCAATAACTGTCTGTGTGGAGTTTGCACATTCTCCCTGTATCTGGTGATGTGCAGGTTAGGTTGATTGGCTATGCTAAATTGCCACTTAGTATCAGGGGGACTAACATGGTAAATATGCGGGGTTACAGGGATAGGGCCTGGGTGGGATTGTTGACAGTGCAGGGTCAGTGGGCCAAATGGCCTCCTTCTGCACAGTAGGGATTCTATTCTATGACTCTAAACAAAAGCAGAAAATGCTGGAAAATCTCAGCAAGTCTGACAGCATCTGTGGAGAGAGCTCTGGCGAAGGGTCATCTAGACTTGAAACGTTGGCTCTACTCTCTCTCCACAGATGTTGTCAGACCTGCTGAGTGTGGTGGACCTCAGTTGTGCCTTTGTCCTATATGGACCACCATTGTGTGTGCTTGTCATACCTGGACACATCCCCTTCCAGTTTGGTTCCTCCCCTCGGTACCTAGTATAAAGGTGGCTGTCTCCTCCCCCTTGTTCAGTCCAGGTTGGTTATATGTTGGGATCTGCTCCTGATTCTGTTGTGAATAAAAGCCTACACTTATATTGGCATATCGGTAGTCTTTCGCCTTATTGATGGCGCATCACTGAGATTGCCCAGCATTTTTCTGTTAATTGTGGAGGCAATAGCCTAGTGGTATTATCGCTAGACTATTAATCCAGAAACTCAGTGAATGTTCTGGAGACCGGGGTTCAAATCCCGCCACAGCAGATGGTGGAATTTGAATTCAATAAAAAATGTCTGGAATTCTGTATCTACTGATGACCATGAAACCATTGTCGATTGTTGGAAAAACCCATCTGGTTCACCAATGTCTTTTAGGGAAGGAAATCTGCTGTCCTTATCTGATCTGGCTCACATGTGACTCCAGGTCTACATCAATGTGGTTGACTCTTAATTGCTCTCCAAGGGCAACTAGGGATGGGCAATAAATGCTGGCCCATGTCCCATGAATTAATTAAAAACTAAACTTGATCTTTATCTTGTGGTTCGCACTACCGCCTCACAACGTCAGGGACCCGGGTTCGATTCCCTTCTTGGGTCACTGTCTGTGTAGAGTTTGCACATTCTCCCTGTGTCTGCATGGGTTTCCTCCAGGTGCTCCGGTTTCCTCCCACAGTCCAAAGATGTGCAAGTTAGGTGGATTGGCCACGCTAAATTGCCCCTTAATGTCAGGGGTCTAGCTAGAGTAAATGCATGGGGTTATGGGGAAAGGGCCTGGGTGGGATTGTGGTTGGTGCAGTCTCGAGGGGGCGAATGGCCTCCTTCTGCACTGTAGGGATTCTGTGATTCGATGACCTTGTAGGAAGGAAAAATGAAGATGCTGTATGTTCTCCACCTCAAATTGACAGAAATATTCGGAACACAGGGACCCTCTTGGAACTCACCAAGTAAAGGTTCACTTTTCAAAGCTTGAAAGATACACCCCGATAAATGAAAATTAAACTGAAAGGCTGAATATTTCCTTATTTCACAAGTGTTGAACGCAGGCATGTAAATTGGATGTTTTAGAAATAGCTGTGGGCTAATCAAGTTTCACAAGAAAGGCATCGCCATGCAGTTGATTCATGCCTTGCCAAACCACACCTTCAGTTCAGAGTGTTACTTAACATTGGACAATTATTTTGGTAGAAATAATGTGAGGAGGAGCTATACGATAAATGGCAGAACCATAAAGGGTGTAGATACGCAGAGGGACCTGGGTGTGCAACTCCACAGATCCTTGAAGGTGACGTCACAGGTGGAGAAGGTGGTGAAGAAGGCATATGGCATTCTTGCCTTTATAGGACGGGGCATAGAGTATAAAAGTTGGGGTCTGATGTTGCAGTTGTATAGAACGTTGGTTCGGCCGCATTTGGAATACTGCGTCCAGTTCTGGTCGCCACACTACCAGAAGGACGTGGAGGCTTTGGAGAGAGTACAGAGGAGGTTTACCAGGATGTTGCCTGGTATGGAGGGGCTTAGTTATGAGGAGAGATTGGGTAAACTGGGGTTGTTCTCCCTGGAAAGACGGAGGATGAGGGGAGACTTAATAGAGGTGTATAAAATTATGAAAGGCATAGATAGGGTGAACGGTGGGAAGCTTTTCCCCAGGTCGGTGGTGACGTTCACGAGGGGTCATAGGTTCAAGGTGAAGGGGGGGGAAGTTTAACACAGATATCAGAAAGACATATTTTACACAGAGGGGGTGGGGGTCTGGAATGCGCTGCCGGGCAAGGTGGTGGAGGCGGACACACTGGGAACATTTAAGACTTATCTAGATAGCCATATGAACGGAGTGGGAATGGAGGGATACAAAAGAATGGTCTAGTTTGGACCAGGGAGCAGCACGGGCTTGGAGGGCCGAAGGGCCTGTTCCTGTGCTGTATTGTTCTTTGTTCTTTGTTTTTGTTCTTATTTTCAGTTGCTTGTGGTTCTGTTCTTCCATGTAAACTCAGTGACACACAACACCGATTTCTCTGAATCGTATGAATTCTTTTGGCTTTTGCAATCTTTAATGCCACTAAACTGGATGAGATTAGCAGCTTTTTATATCACAGAATCACACAGTGCAGAAGAGGCCCTTCGGCCCATCGAGTCTACACCGTCACTTTAGAAACACCCCTGACCTCCCACCTAATCCCATCTGCCAGCACTTGGCCCATAGCCCTGAATGTTCTGATGTGCCAAGTGCTCATTCAGGTACTTTTTACATGATGTGAGGTGAGCCGCCTCCACCACCCTCCCAGGCAGCGCATTTCAGACCGTCACTACCCTCCGGGTAAATATGTTTTTCCTCACATCCCCCAAAACCTCCTGCCCCTCACCTTGAACCCATGTCCCCTCCTGACCGACCCTTCAAATGAGGGGAACAGCTGCTCCTTATCCACTCTGTCCATTTTTATTGGCGGAGAGTGCAGGTTTCTTTAGAATCCACAAGCCCCTTCGATGTTAGAGTGAAACGTGAGAGTTAAAGTGACGGAGGAAAAACCTTGGAATCATACACCGAAATATTGGACTTTAAAAAGGACCTCGAGTTTTATATTCAAAAAATGACACAGATCCCAAAGGTGGCTGAGAATGTGCATACAGCCACTGAAGGGAATGGCTGCAGAGAGTTTCTCCTAGGAATGATAGAACCTCTCCTTGTGTTCCCAGATAAGGTAATTCTGAAACCATCCAAAGACCGTTCTATAGGAAAGACAAAGGAAAGTAATGGCTATCTCATCAAAAGACCCTGATTATAATTGCCTAGACTGACTAGTGGACTCCAATTTGAATCCACAAAGATGGGGGTTAAAAGCTAGCTAAGAGGGCTGCCCAGATTGTGTCTGTCTATAGGCGTGTGCGTGTGTGTGTGCGTGTACGCGCTCGCTGTGGGTAAAGCAGCTAGGCGTTTTCCACTCTGAACGTGATACAGTAACTATGGATATAAGGCAGTGCCCCCTGCTTCTGATAGCTGTGGGTTACGAGGGCAGCACAGCGGCACAGTGGTTAGTACTGCTGCCTCACAGCTCCAGGGACCGGCGTTCGATTCCTGGCTTGCGTCACCGTCTGTGTGGAGCCTGCACGTTCTCCCCGTGTCTGCGTGGGTTTCCTCCGGGTGCTCCGGTTTCCTCCCACAGTCTGAAAGATGTGCTGGTTAGATGCATTGGCCGTGCTAAATTCTCCCTCAGTGTACCCGAACAGGCGCTGGAGTGTAGCGACTAGGGGGATTTCACAGTAACTTCATTGCAGTGTTAATGTAAGCCTACTTGTGAGCCTAATAAATAAACTTTAAACTTAAACTTGAAGTATCCAATGATCAATTTGTAAGTTATACTCTTCTGCTGTATTTTATTTACTCCATCCTTAAAGTTACAAAGAATGGACCGGTCAAACCCAAATCCATTCATAGGTTGCTGCAAGAACCAATTGAAATGACAAGATCCAAGATAAAAGTAAAGTTTTAAGTTTATTTATTATCACAAGTAAGCTTACATTAACACTGCAATGAAGTTACTGTGAAAATCCCCTAGTTGCCACACTCCGGCACCTGTTCGGGTACAATGAGGGAGAATTTAGCATGGCCAATTCACCCTAACCAGCACATTCTTCGGGGCTTCTTAGCGCTGCTGCTGTTCCTCCTGGAAGAAGGCAGAGGATGTACCAACCCCGATCTTTTGGTCGAGGTGTGGCTCAGTGGTGATGGGTTGGGCCAGTTGGTGTCATCGCTCTTAACCAGCCGGCAGACCAAGATGGTTTTCATAGAATCATAGAATCCCTACAGTGCAGAAGGAGGCCATTTGGCCCATCGAGTCTGCACCGACCACAATCCCACCCAGGCCCTATTCCCATAACCCCACATATTAACCCTACCCATCCCCCTGACACTAAGGGTCAATTTATCATGGCCAATCCACCTAACCCGCACATCTTTGGAGTGTGGGAGGAAACCGGAGCACCTGGAGGAAACCCACGCAGACACGGGGAGAATGTGCAAACTCCACACAGACAGTGACCCAAGCCGGGAATCGAACCCTGGTCCCTGGCACTGTGAGGCAGCAGTGCTAACTACAATGCCACCATGCCGTGCTATTTAGATTTTCCCTAACATCGAAATTTACAGTGCTCAGTCCCAAATCCTGAGGGTGCAACCTCAGGCTAAAGGGACGATCCTAAGCCCCTTCTTCAGGTGAGTGGGAATTCTGTTCACAAACAGAGCTTATAAAGACACAAACTCAATTTACATGAATAATGGTTGGAATGCAAATACTTACAACTAATCAAGTCTTTAAGAAACAAAACAATGTGAGTGGAGAGAGCATCAAGATAGACTAAAAAGATGTGTATTGTCTCCAGACAAGACAGCCAGTGAAACTCTGCAGGTCCACGCAACTGTGGGAGTTACAAATAGTGTGACATGGATAGTGTCCAACAGGTGGCTCTGCTGATTCCTCACCACAGATGCTGGTGCACGTAAATATATTTAAATATAAAGACAGAGCAGCTCAAATAGCAGTTCCGGCTCAACCATAGGGTCGGGCAGAACTAGTTTAAGCCAAAATACTTGCAAATACCTTTGCACTCACAAGTTAGTTACTGAAATTAACATTTCCTGCCTACCTAACGCCCCTTCACCCGCCCCCTGAACTGTAAATTCCATTTAGACCGAAACCAACTCCCTTTTGACACATACTGTCGACAGTAGCACACTGACAGCAAGGCAGAGAGGGCAGTACAGGAAAATGTACCTGTACAGGTGAGGGGGAGAGGGGGAGGACAGGATAATGTACCTGTACGGGTAAATCAGAGGGAGAGAGGGGAGTACAGGATAATGTACCTGTACAGGTGAGTGAGGGGGAGTGGAGGAGGGCAGGATAATGTACCTGTATAGGTGAGTGGGGGGATGAGGGGAGTACAGGATAATGTACCTGTACAGGTGAGTGAGGAGGAGAGGGGAGTACAGAATAATGTACCTGTACAGGTGAGTGAGGGGGGGAGGGGGAGTACAGGATAATGTACTTGTACAGGTGAGTGCGGGAGAGAGGGGAGTACAGAATAATGTACCTGTACAGGTGAGTGAGGGGGGAGGGGAAGTACAGGATAATGTACTTGTACAGGTGAGTGTGGGAGAGAGGGGGAGTACAGAATAATGGACCTGTACAGGTAAATCAGAGGAAGAGAGGGGAGTACAGGATAATGTACCTGTACAGGTGAGTGAGGGGGAGAGGGGGAGAACAGGATAACGTATCTGTACAGGTGAATGAGAGAGATAGGGGAGCAGAGAATAATGTCCTCAGATAAGGACACAAAAATTGTGCACAATACCCCAGGTGTGGCCTCACCAATTCCAGTAAAACATCCCTATTCCTCGACTCAAATCCTCTCGCTATGAAGGCCAACACACCATTTGCCTTCCTTACTGCCTGCTGTAGCTGTGCACTTATTTTCAGCAATTGTTGCATGAGGACATGATGGCCTCACTGAGTATCCACCTCTCTCAATTTACAACCCATTCAAATAATAATCTGCCTTCCTATTATTGCTACTGAAATGGATAACCTCACAGTTATCCACATTATACTGCATATGCCTTGCATATGCCCACTCACTCAGTTTATCCAAATCACAGCGAAGCATCTCTGCATCCTCCTCACAGCTCAGCCTCCCACCCAACTTTGTATCATCTGCAAACTTGGAGATAATACATTTATTTCCCTCTTCCAAATCATTAATATATAATGTGAACAGTTGGTGTCCTAGCACAGATCCCAGTGATACCCCACTGCAAATCAGAAAAAGACTCATTTATGCCAACTCTTTGCTTCCTGTCTACTAACCAGCTTTCTATCATCTCAAGACACTATTCGCAATCCCATGCGCTTTAACTTTACATAATAGTCTGCTATGTGAGAGCTTGTCAAAATCCTTCTGAATGTCTAAATAAGCCACATCCACGGTTCTCCTCAGTCAATTCTACTGGTTACATCCTCAAAGAATTTCAATAGATTCATCAAGCATGATTTCCTTTTTGTAAATCCATGCTGACTTTATCTGATTATATCACTGCCTTCCAAATGCTGAGCTATGAAATCCTTGATAATGGACTTGAGGAACTTCCCCAGTACCAACATTAGGCTCGCTGGTCTATAGTTCCCTGTTTTCTCTCCTCCTCCCTTTTTGAATAGTGGGCATACATTAGCTACCCTCAAATTGCAGGAACCAGTCCAGAGTCCAAAGAATTTTGGAAAATGACCACCAAAGGACGTATAATTTCCAGGGCCACTTCCTTAAGTACTCTGGGATGAAGGTTACCAAGACCTGGAGATTAATCCATCTTCAATCCCATCAATTGATTAACAGTGAATGCCTTGGATTACAGGAAGATATAGATGAGATGGTCAAACGGGCAGATAAGTGGCAGATGAAATTTAACGCTGAAAAGTGTGAGGTGATGCATTTTGGAAGGAGTAATTTGATAAGGAATATACCATGAAAGGTCTGACACTGGGAAGTTCCGAAGAACAAAGAGAACTTGGCGTGTTTGTCCATAGATCTCTGAAGGTGGAAAGGCAGGTTAAGAGGGTGGTGAAAAAGGCATATGGCACACTCGCCTTTATCAATCGGGATATAGACTACAAAAGCAGAGAGGTTGTGCTAGAGTTGTAAAGAACTTGGGTGAGGCCGCAGTTGGAGTACTGTGTGCAGTTCTGGTCGCCACGTAGGAACAACATGAACACACTGGAGGAGGTGCAGAGGAGATTCACCAGGATGCTGCCTGGAATGGAACATTTAAGTTATGAAGAGAGTTTGATAGACTTGGGTTGTTTTTGTTGGAGCAGAGAAGACTGAGGGGGTGACCTGAATGAGGTGTTCAAGATTATGAGGGGCATGGACAGGGTGGATCGGGAGCAGCTGTTCCCCTTAGTTGAAGGGTCAGTTACAAGGGGACACATAGGTAAAAGTGAGGGGTGGGAGGTTTAGGGGGGATTTGAGGAAAAACTGTTTTACTCAGAGGGTGGTGATGGTCTGGAATGCGCTGCCTGGGAGGGTGCTGGAGGCGGGATGCTTCACATCCTTTAAAAAGTACCTGGATGAGCACTTGGCACATCAGAACATTCAAGGCTATGGGCCAAGTGCTGGCAAGTGGGACTAGGTGGGCAGGTCAGGGCCTTTTATGCATTGGTGCAGACTCAATGCGCCGGAGGTCTGCTTCTGCACTGTAGTATTCTGTGATTCTGTGAATATCCCCAGAAGTTCTCTGAATAACACTAAAATGTGGAGCATGATCTGAGGAGTGCGTCATCTGATGACAATGTTATTCTGCAATAGGGGCAACTGGCTCATAAAACTGCCATCTCTCCTGACCTTATAGCTATTAAGAGATAGTTGATTGGGAAGAACTTTGGGACATTTTGAAATGTTGCTTCAATTTCTCTCTTTCAATCTATCCATGGCGGGTAGGTTAAAGAGAGTTAGATCATTATATTTGAGATGACCTGGTGTATGGGCGGCATGGTGGCTAGCACTGCTGCCTCACAGTGCCAGGGACCCGGGTTCAATACCTGGCTTAGGTCACTCTCTGTGTGGAGTTTGCATGTTCTCCCCATGTCTGCGTGGCTTTCCTCTGGGTGCTCCGGTTTCCTCCCACAGTCCAAAGATTAAGTGATTTGGCCATGCTAAATTCTCCCTCAGTGTACCCAAACAGGCGCAGGAGTGGGGCGACTAGGGGATTTTCACAGTAACTTCATTGTAGTGTTAATGTAAGCCTACTTGTAATAAAAAAACTTTTCCTTTGAAATGAGGCTCAGAACATAAACAAATCAAAACGAATGAAGGTTTCACCATCTGTGTTACTTTCACTTTGGCTTCTTTGTTGAAGTTTTCACTTCCAAATAAGGACAGAAGTTTTGAACTTTCTCCAAAACCCGTTGAGCACTTGCCTGGGCGGAGTCGAGCTAAAGTTTGCCTATTCACCTGTTGAGCCTCTTGTTATCTTCCATTCTTGCGGGTGTTTCCACATTGTTATGTGTGGTTCTCCCAATGGCGCGGTTTATTGAAATATTCAGGCAGCTGAAAGATACACTGTTGGGCAAAGGGGCTGTAAAGTTAGAAGTCATTGTGACTTTTGTAGGGACTGTCGTCCTATATTTTGTGGAAGAGGAGTTGGAAAGGAACTTCAAGTGTCCGTGTTCAGTGGGACAGAGTGACAACTACACTTGCTTCTTCTTCCTTATCCCTTTCGTGTCATTCTTTTTGCTCAGTCTGATGTTGCAGCCTGACTCTCGGAAATGGTGTTGGTGTCGAAGCTGTAACCGGTCGCATTGCTGCCGATGTTGCCCGCGTCGGCAAATGATGGCTTTCACGATGATGATACTGAAAGCATTAATTCCGTCAATGATATGGACAATCTTACTCTTTCTGGATGGTGATTACTACGCCTGTTCAATGTTGCGGAGAACGAACAAAACTTTGCAACACGGGGACTGCCAGGCGAAGTGTAGTCAACCTGCCAAAGAAATCCCACCCCACCTATTCGGTCTTTGCAATAAATCGCGGGTGAGTAGTGTTTGAAAAGCTCTTTCTGGTGTTAATTCCGCAAAAGGCATACTGTAGTTTGGAAGTTGAAATTTAAGTTTATTTATTAGTGTCACAAGTCACATTAACACTGCAATGAAGTTACTGTGAAAATCAAAGAACAAGAACAGTACAGCACAGGAAACAGCACAGGAAACAGGCCCTTCGGCCCTCCAGTCGCCACACTCCGGCGCCTGTTAAGAAGTAAAGTTAAAGTTTTTTTTTAGTCACAAGTAGGCTTACATTGACACTGCAATGAAGTTGCCTATGAAAATCCCCTAGTCGCCACACTCCAGCACCTGTTCTGGTACACTGAGGGAGAATTTAGCATGGCCAATGCACCCAACCCACATGTCTTTTGGACTGTGGGAGGAAACTGGAGCACCCGGAGGAAACCCACTCAGACACAGGGAGAATGTGCAGACTCCACACAGACAGTGACCCGAGCCGGGAATTGAACTCAGGTCCCTGGCGCTGTGAAGCAGCAGTGCTAACCACCGTGCTACCCCATTAAAAGTACAATGAAGTTACTGCGAAAATCCCCTAGTCGCCACACTCCGGCGCCTGTTCGGGTAGACTGAGGGAGAATTTAGCACGGCCAATGCGCCTAACCAGCATGTCTTTCGGACTGTGGGAGGAAACCGGGGCACCCAGAGGAAACCCACGCAGACACGGCAAGAACGTGCAGACTCCGCACAGTGACCCAAGCCAGGAATCAAACCCGGTCCCTGGCGCTGTGAGGCAGCAGTGCTAACTGTTAGTGCTTGCCACACAAGCGTTAGCCACTTTTTTTTAAACATTTACAATGGGGAAGTTGACATTTGAAAATTGTCCCAATAGGCCTTTTAATTAAACAATAGTTGCTGGAACATTAGAAAATGTCAGTCTGTAACCATTTACAACAAAATGTAATCAGTAACTTGCATTTAGACTGCACCTTAATGCAACAAAACATCTCGAGACACTTCAGAATTTGAGATTGGACCTTAGATGCAATCGCAGGGTGAAACGGGAAGGCAGCTGAAAATAATGTGAGTGTTGAAGACCTTCAGGAGCTTTTGAAAAGTTACCCTAGCACAGTGGAGAGATGCAGTAACCCAGTTTAATACAGGGGGGAAGATGGTTGCAAGTTCTTGTCACTGGTGTTCAAACACAGGGAGGAAAATGTCCCAGATATTAGAGTTAGAATCCAGGAGATAGGATTGGGTGGGAACTGCATGGGTTTGAAGGATTCTCCCACTGGGACTGAGGCAGACTGGAGATCGATGGGGGGAAGGCGGCATTAGGTAGCAGGAATCAATGGAAGAGGGTTAGTTTGCAACAGTGTGGATCAGTCTGTATGGATTGGGGATTGAGATGAGCGGGGAGAGTGTTGGAAAAAACTGAGACTGGGGGTGACAGAGGCAATGAGCATTCTACTGTCAGTGATAGTGAGAAAGAACAGAGGGGGAGGCAATGTTTCTGATGAGAAGGGGTGGAGGTTTTAGGATCAACTCGGGGTTAAGCATGACACAGAGCTTGAATAAAGTCAGATTGAGTTTGAGTGAGTACTCACACACACAGAGAAATCGAATTGGAGAAATGTTTTCCTGTGAGCGAATTGCTACAACATTAGCTAAATAATGACAGCGAATTTAATTTAATAGATGTAGAGTGGATTGAAATATTTGGAATGTTTTGGGAGTTGAAAGATTATATTAACAGAAGATTATTCGCTGAGCATGAGCTATCCAATGAGGATGGCGTATGTTTTGCTCATTTTGAGTCCAAACTTATATTCAAGTTTGAGACGGGTGAGGAAAAGTAACTCCCCATCAAGAGTAATATTCTGATTTTGATTTGATTTGATTATTGTCACATGTATTGGGATGTAGTTCAAAGTATTGTTTCCTGCACAATATACAGACAAAGCATACTATTCAAAGGGTACATTGGGGAAAAGGAAAGGAGAGGTTGTAGAATATCGTGTTGCAGTCATAGCTGGGGTGTAGAGAAAGATCAGCTTAATATATGGTAGGTCCAATCAAAAGTCTGACTGCAGCAGGGAAGAAGCTGTTCTTAAGTCATTTTGTACATGACCTCAGACTTTTGTATCTGGTGGAAGAGAGAATGTCATAGAAACCCTACAGTGCAGAAGGAGGCCATTCGGCCCATCGAGTCTGCACCAACCACAATCCCACCCAGGCCCTACCCCCACATATTTACCCGCTAATCCCACTAACCTACGCATCACAGTACTCTAAGGGGCAATTTTTAACCTGGCCAATCAACCTAACCCACACATCTTTGGACTGTGGGAGGAAACCGGAGCACCCGGAGGAAACCCACGCAGACACGAGGAGAATGTGCAAACTCCACACAGACAGTGACCCGAGCCGGGAATCGAACCCGGGACCCTGGAGCTGTGAAGCAGCAGTGCTAACCACTGTGCTACCGTGCCACCCCTGGGTGTCCTGGGTGTGTGGGGTCCTTAATTATGTTGGCTGCTTTTCCGAGGCAGTGGGAAGTAACTATTTGAGGCAGCACGGTGACACAGTGGTTAGCACTGCTGCCTCACAGCTCCAGGGAGCTGGGTTCAATTCCCGGCTTGGGTCACTGTCTGTGTGGAGTCTGCACATTCTCCTCGTGTCTGCGTGGGTTTCGGAGTTAATCGGGTGCTCCGGTTTTCTCCCACAGTCCAAAAGACATGCTGATGAGGTGCATTAACCCCAACAGGTGCCGGACTGTGGCAACCAGGGGAATTTCATGGTATCTTCATTGCAGTGTTGATTCATAGAATCCCTATAGTGCAGAAGGAGGCCATTCAGCCCATCAAGCCTGCACCGACCACAATCCCACCCAGGCCCTATCCCCACAACCCCATGCATTTACCCTAGCTAGTACCCCGACACTAAGGGGCAATTTAGCATGGCCAATCAACCTAACCCGCACATCTTTGGACTGTGGGAGGAAACCCACGCAGACACGAAGAGAATGTGCAGACTCCACACAGACAGTGACCCAAGCCGGGAATCGAACCTGGGTCCCTGACGCTGTGAGGCAGCAGTGATAACCACTGTGCCACCGTGCCGCCTCAGAGAGTAGGAGTAGGCCATTCAGACCCTTGGACTTTGCTTCACTGTGAACGGTCTTACTTTTGTCTTAACTCCACTTTCTCAAAGGCTCACGGTTAAAATGAAGGATAAATTGGCACTCGACCGTGTAACCAGATTGGGTTTTAAACATGAGTTACTAAACTTTATGTCTGTTTTATGACTCGGCCGAGAGAAGACGGACCATTAAATCTCTCAACTGCAAGAGTGTTTTTCATGGTTATTATTTCAATCATTTTCACTTCATATCTTAACAGGTTGTCGGTGGCTGTTTGCTTCTAGGATTCCTGATTCTACTGACAGTCTTCCATTTTCTCCATCAGTGCAATTTTTACACAAAGAATCATTCATATTATAAGTTTGAGTATGATTACATGTGTGAAACTGAGAAGGAAGCATTGATTATGTCGGAGTTGAGAAAGAAGGCAGTAGAGAAAGCAGAGGCATACAGCGCAAGCCAGGCCGATATGATAGCTTCTTCCAGAACAATGCATGAAAGCAGAACGTATGGATTGGAAATGGAGCAGGTAACAAGTGAGTGATGGACACACAGTGGATACAGAGCGAGCGTACTTGGTGCCACTTAAAACAACCAGATTTTTAATCTTTCAAAATCCGTTCCAGCACACTGCCCTGGGAGTTTCCTAACTCCTCATTCTCCTCAGTCCCTCCAGGGTGACGGCTTCCCATCCTGCTTCATTGTATGTGCTTTTGAGAGACTCAGCTGACCAATCCAGGTCTCAGGGTAGAAGTTACCTTGAGGAACAGGAGGGGCAATGGGGGCTTCAGTACATGGTAGAACCCTGAGGAGTATTGACAGGCAGAGAGATCTGGGTGTACTTGTCCACCGATCGCTGAAAGTGGCATCGCAGGTGGATAAGGTAGTCAAGAAGGCATACTTGTCTTCATCGGTCTGGGCATTGAGTATAAAGATTGGCAGGTCATGCTGCAGCTGTACAGAACCTGAGTGAGACCTCATTTGGAATATTGTGTACAATTCTGATCGCCACACTGTTTTGATTTGATTTATTATTGTCACATGTATTAACATACAGTGAAAAGTATTGTTTCTTGCGCGCTATACAGACAAAACATACCGTTCATAGAGAAGGAAAGGAGAGGGTGCAGAATGTAGTGTTACAATATTAGCTAGGGTGTAGAGAAAGATCAACTTAATGCAAGGTAAGTCCAATCAAAAGTCTGACAGCAGCCGGGAAGAAGCTGTTCTTGAGTCAGTTGGTACGTGACCTCAGACTTTTGTATCTTTTTCCCAACGGAAGGTGGAAGAGAGAATGTCCGGGGTGCGTGGGGTCCTTAATTATGCTGGCTGTTTTGCCGAGGCAGCGGGAAGTATAGACAGAGTCAATGGATGGGAGGCTGGGTTGCATGATGGATTGGGGATGCTTTGGAGAGGGTACAGAAGAGGTTTGTCAAGATGTTGCCTGGTCTGAAGGATATTAGCTATGAGGAGAGGTTGGATAAACTCAGTTTGTCCTCACTGGAACGACGGAGATTGTGGGGTGACCTGATAGAGGTTAACAACATTATGAGTGGCATGGACAGGATGGATAATCAGATGCTCTTTTCTAGGGTAGAAAAGTCAAGTACTAGGGGACATTGGTTTAAGGTGCGTGGGGAAAAGTTTAGAGGAGATGTGCGAAGCAAGATTTTTACATAGAGGGTGGTGAATGTCTAGAACGCGCTGCCCGGGGAGGTGGTGGGAGCAGGTATGATAGCGGCATTTAAGGGGCAACTAGACAAATACATGAATAGGATGGGAATGGAAGGATACGGACTCCGTAAGTGCATACAGTTTTAGTTTAGGCAGACATCATGATCGGCGCAGGGTTGGGCGTCCGAAGGGCCTGTTCCTGTGCTGTACTGATCATTATTCTCTGTTCTTTGTTCACAATTCATCTCCCGTCTCCTGCCACTTGGAGCTCTGAAAGCTTTTAGGTGTCCAGATCACAAACAACCAGAACTGGTCCCCCCCCTGCCGACGCTATAGTTGAGAAAGCCCATCAATGCCTCTACTTTCTCAGAAGTCCTCAGAAATTTGTCATGTCAGCTACAACTCTCACCAGCTTTTACAGATGCACCATACAAAGCATTCTTTCTGGTTGTATCACAGCTTGGTATGGCTCCTGCTCTGCCCAAAACCGCAAGGAACTACAAAGGATCATGAATGTAGCCCAATCCATCACGCAAACCAGCCTCCCATCCATTGACTCTGTCTACACTTCCCGCTGCCTCAGGAAAGTAGCCAGCATAATTAAGGACCCCACGCACCCCGGACATTCTCTCTTCTACCTTCTTCCATCGGGAAAAAGATACAAGGGTCTGAGGTCACGTACCAACCGGCTCAAGAACAGCTTCTTCCCTGCTGCTGTCAGACTTTTGAATGGACTTACCTTGCATTAAGTTGTCCTTTCTGTACACCCTAGCTATGACTGTAACACCACATTCTGCACTCTCTCCTTTCCTTCTCTATGAACGGTATGCTTTGTCTGTATAGCTCGCAAGAAAGAATACTTTTCGCTGTATACTAATACATATGACAATAATAAATCAAATCAAATCCACCGCACTTTGGGGTAGCAAAATCCACAGATTCACAACTCTTTGGGAGTAGGTTCTCCTCAACTCTGTTTAAATTTGCTACCCCTTATCCTCAGACTATGACCTCTTGTCCTAGAATGCCCGACCAGTGGAGACATCCGCTCCATGTCTACTTTATCCATACATTTCATCATCTTGTATACCTCAATTTGATCTCCCCTCATTCTTCTAAATTCTCGAGAGTATCGGCCTAAACTGTTCAATCTCTCTTCATACAACAAACCACTCATCTGTGGAATCAATCTGGTGAACCTCCTCTGAACTGCCTCCAATGCCACGACATCTTTCCTCAAGTATGGGACCAAAACTGTGCGTAATACTCCAGGTGCAGCCTCACCGATGCCTTGTATAGTTGCAACAATACTTCCTTACCTTTATAATCTATTCCTTTCGCTATAAATGCTAACGTTCCATTTGCTTTCTTTATTATCTGCTATACCTGTATGCTAGTTTTACATGACTCATGAACTGGGACATCCAGATCCCTCTGCACCGGAGTACACCGAAGTCTCTCCGCATTTAGATAATAAGTTGCCTTCCCATTTCTCCGACCAAAATGCATGACCTCACACTTGCCCACATTAAACTCCATCTGCCACATTTAGGCCCACTCTCCTAACCGATCTATATCCATTTGTAAGGTTCTTATTTCCTCATTGCAACTTACCGTCCTGCCTATTTTTGTGTACTTCTTGTTAATATAAAATAATTGTGACAATACTGAGCCTTTAAGAAATGTATTTTAATCATGTTTCTCTGCAGGATGTTACTGTGGCCCTTGGCGATTTTTCGGCACCATGTTGTCTGAGCCAGAGTCCTTTAGTGTTGCTCTGACAGTATAATTGATATCATGTTGATTTTAATCTGGACTAATGCAGTGTCCTGTGGCTTTAATGGTCCCTTAGGATTGGAGATTGATTGGGGGTGATCGACAGGACATGTCATGTGACTAGGGACAGCTATGCGTCAGGGAAAAGTCCAGTTTTTAGTTTAATTTTCAGTCGTAGCTTGAAGTGCAGAGAAGCAACAGTGCTTTTTCCCTCTCTCTAGTTGGAGGTTCTGTTCTGTGAGGCTGTTCTTGGAAGCTGCCTGAGATTAAGTTTACCTCTCCGAAGTTTGGCTGTTTTGAAGATATCCTTCTCCACAAAAAGCTGGCCTCGATTTCTCCTTACAGTACAGAAGGCGGGCATTCGGCCCAACGAGTCTACACCGACCACAATCCCATCCAGGCCCTATCCCCGTAACCCCACGTATTTATCCTCTTAATCCCCCTGACACTGAGGGACAATTTAGCATGGCCAATCAACCTAACCCGCACATCTTTGGAGTGTGAGAGGAAATCTGAGCACCCAGAGGGAAACCAAGGGAGAAACAGGGAGAACGAGCAAACTCTACACAGACAGTCACCCGAGGCCAAAATTGAACCCGGGTCCCTGGCGCTGTGAGGCAGCAGTGCTAACCACTGTGCCACTATGCCACCCTATCTGTCTATGTTTCTGTCTATAGATGTTACAAAGTTGAAAATCCAGCATCGTGTTAACATACTTGTTTCTGTGCCAACTTTGAAGAAGGGTTTATGTCTGTGGGATGGTGTTTAACTTGGAACAGCAGAGATAGCTAGCTGTTAGGAGTTATACTCTGTCATTTTTAATTCTAATTGGTAAAACGTGTGCTAATTTTATTATATTTTAACTGTGTTCTTAAATAAACTTTGTTTGATAAAAGCTTCCTCGTGGGTCACTTGAATCATACCTGGAGTGAAATCCTTTATGCTCACCGCAATGCCAAAATCAAATGTTAAACTTAGGGTTTCGGCTAGCTTCATAAAACACCTTGGAGTCTCTGGCCTGGGTCTTAACATAATGTTTTGATATCTTCCTTACCCATTTGTTCAGGATGGGGAAAATATGCTGAAAATATGATCTCATGGTTGATCTCTTGAGCTCATGGTCTCAAACGTCTTTTAATTGGTACTAAATCAGACCCCCTATCAGTGACTTTATGTTTTGTACAGGTTACTCGGTAGCAGAGATAGGGAGAGCTGTGAGGGGGTTACAGTGAATAACATGTCCAGAGCTGGATCAGGTTATAGAGATAAGGGGGTATTGTACATGGAGGAAGTGGTAATAGAGACAGGGAGAGTTACAGCAGCTGGAAGAGGTTACAGCGATGGGGAGGTTTCTGGTGGTTGGACAGAGTTATAGAAAAAGTGAGGGTTGAAAGGGTTGCAGGAATTTACCAAGATATGGAACTTTGTAGGGGTTGGTTCTGTCTATGGAGAAAGAGATATATGCGTATCTGGAAGAGATTACAAAGGTGAGGAACTTATTAGAAGTTAGAGGGCAGAAGAGCGAAAGGACATTTGTAGCGGCTGGAAGAGTTTGTAGAGATAGGGTGGACAGTAGGGGCTGGTGGAGGTCACAGAGTTTGGGAGCATTATGGGAGCTGGAGGAGGTTACAGGAATACAGGGCAGTTCCAGAGATTGAAAATATTGTAGGACCTGTTTGAAAAAATTGTGATCGTTGTAGGGTTAGTGTAGCCAGATGGCTAACATAAAAAACTTCTGCAAAGCATGGTGGAAAATCAAACTTACACAACGCAGTGTGTGAAACAGCCTGTATTTCACAAGCAAGTATGTTAAGATGGAATCAACAAAGACTTTGCCTTTGTAAAAGACTTTAACTCATTCAGATATTTCCTATTACCTTTTGAACTAAAGCAATTTAATTACACTTAATTGTAAGCGTAAGATGCGGCACGGTGGCGCATTGGTTAACACTGCTGCCTCACAGCGCCAGGGACCTGGGTTCGATTCCCGGCTTGGGTCACCGTCTGTGTGGAGTTTGCACATTCTCCCCGTGTCTGCCTGGGTTTCGTCCGGTTTCCTCCCATGGTCCAAAGACATGCTGGTTAGGGTGCATTGGCCATGCTAAATGTTCGCTCAGTGTATCCGAACAGGTGCTGGAGAGTGGCAACTAGAGGATTTTCACAGTAACTTCATTGCAGTGTTAATGTAAGTCTACTTGTGACACTGATAAATAAACTTTTAACTTTTTAATTATGGGCATTACTATTCCTGATGTTTAATTGATTGAATAAATTGAGTGCATAGAATAGCAACTCATATAAATGGGGACGTTACCTGACTTTTGAGGGGATCATACATTTTATTTTTTGACAAGTAAAGGTAAATGGAAAGACAGTCTTGAGCTATGGGTTTTGAGCTTCAAGAAAAAAAATATTTATTTTATTGTTGAAGAGAGATCGACTGCCTGGATGGGTGCAGCTCCAACAACACTCAAGAAGCTTGACGCCATCCAGAATAAAGCAGTCCACTTGATTGGCACCATATCCACAAGGTTCCGGTTCGAAAGTCACAGGTTATCCAAAGATGGTGTGTGATAGAAAAGGTCGTGAGGTTCAGGTTTTTAGGTGTCCAGATCACCAACAACCTGTCCTGGTCCCCCCCATGCCGACACTATAGTTAAGAAAGCCCACCACCGCCTCTACTTTCTCAGAAGACTAAGGAAATTTGGCATGTCAGCTACAACCCTCACCAACTTTTACAGATGCACCGTAGAAAGCATTCTTTCTAGTTGAACCACAGCTGGGTATGTCTCCTGCTCTGCCCAAGATCGCAAGAAACTACAAAAGGTCGTGAATGTAGCCCAATCCATCACGCAAACCAGCCTCCCATCCTCTGTCTACACTTCCCACTGCCTCGCAAAGCAGCCAACATAATTAAGGACCCCACGCACCCCGGACATTCTCTCTTCCATCTTCTGCCTTCGGGAAAAAGATACAAAAGTCTGAGGTCACGTACCAACCGACTCAAGAACAGCTTCTTCCCTGCTGCTGTCAGACTTTTGAATGGACCTACCTTGCAATAAGTTGATCTTTCTCTACACCCTAGCTATGACTGTAACACTACATTCTGCACTCCTTTCCCTCTCTATGTATGGTATGTTTTGTCTGTATAGCGCACAAGAAACAATACTTTTCACTGTATGTTAATACATGTGACAGTAATAAATCAAATCAAAATTAAAATCTCATATTTAATGTTAAATCAGTTTAATGAGAAGTAAGAGTTTAAAGATGAAGCAAAAACAACATAAGTACATGACCTATGATTGGTGAGGGCAGTTTACTGGCCCCAGAAGCTGAACAGGAAGGTGTCGCTAATTAACAGCCGGAGGTGATGGCTGTTGTCAGTTCCTGAGATTTTATTAATTCGTGTCACAAGTAGGCTCACATTAACACTGCAATGAAGTTACTGTAAAAATCCCCTGGTCACCACATTCCGGCACCTGTTTAGGTACACAGGGGCAGAATTTAGCACAGCCAATGCATCTAACAAGCACGCCTTTGGAGTGTGGGAGGAAACCGGAGCAGCCGGAGGAAACCCACACAGACACAGGGAGAATGTGCGCAGACAGTGACCAAAGCCAGGAATTGAACCGGGGGCCCTGGTGGTGTGAGGCAGCAGTGCTTATTGAAGATTGCCCCTTTCCCATCATTTCTAAGAGCTGGAGCCTTACACTATATCAATCACTTGTTCAATCCTATCTGGCCATCCTTCATCCATAACTCTACCTCAAAGTCACTTTGAAGTTTATCTTATGCTTGGCGCCATTTGTTAACTTCTGCTTGTTTCGATAACAAGCTACGAGACTATTATTGACTCAGGAATGTCAACATTGAAACCTCTACGAGGAGACTTCGATGTGATACTCCTGATAGCACCATTTTCCTTGGCTATTATCTCTGTTTACTTTGGTCCCTGGCTGTCTTCTTTTCTCTGAAGAGAGAGAAAGAGGGCAAGCAAAGCATCCTCTTCAAAAACAATCACAATTCTATGCCTGCCATATGGAGTCATATGGACTCAAAACTTCACTGTTTTTTGGGGTGGCACGGTGGCACAGTGGTTAGCACTGTTACCTCGCAGCTCCGGGGATCTGGGTTCAATTCTAGCCTCAGATCATTTTGCAGAGTCTGCACATTCTCCCCCGTCTGCGTGGGTCTCCTCCAAGTGCTCCGGTTTCCTCCAACAGTCCAAAGATGTGAGCGTTAGGTGGATTGGCTGTGCTAAATTGACCCTTAGTGTCAGGGGGATTAGTAGGGTAAATATGTAGGGTTTCGAGAATAGGGCCTGGGTGGGATTGTAGTCGGTACAGACTCGATGGGCTGAATGGCCTCCTTCTGCACTGTAAGGATTCTATGATTCTCGCTCCACAGATGTTGTGTTTATCCAGCATTTTCTGCCTCTATCACAAAAAGGCAGATTCAATATCATCACCTGTATGTTCTTGTCCCTGACTTGCTACCCTGACTTGCAATTATACCTCTGTTCCTTCACTGTCACTGAGTCAAGCCCTGGAACTCCATTCCTAACTGCACTGTGGGTTGACCAAGGGCAGGCAGGCTACTGCTATTCAGAAAAACAGCTCACCACCACATTTTAAAAGGCAGTTAGAGATGGGCAACAAATGCTAGCCAGGGATGCTCACATTCCCTGAAAGAACATGAGACTCTGCAGCTCTGCAGAGACGCTACAGTGGCACAGCGCTTAGCACTGCGACCTCACAGCACCAGCGACTTGGGTTCAATTCCAGCCTCAGGTGACTGTGTTTGTGTGGAGTTTGCACATTCTCCCCGTGTCTGCGTGGGTTTCCTCCAGGTGCTCCAGTTTCCTCCCACAGTCCAAAGATGTGCTGGTTCGGTGCTAAATTGCCCCTTAGTGGCAGGGTAAATATGTATTTTTGCAGGGATAGGGCCTGGGTGGGATTGTGGTCGATGCAGGCTCAATGGGCCAAATGGCCTCCTTCTGCAGTGTTGGGAGTCTATGATTCTTGCTTGTAAATCATTAGGGAATGTGAAATAAGGAGGGAGTGATATGTGAAAAGGAGGATTGGCTATGAGGATAGCTTCATCTTCAGTGATTTCAGCCATGCCACTGACCACAGGTGACAAACAACAAAGAAAATTACAGCACAGGAACAGGCCATTCGGCCCTCCAAGCCTGCACTGACCATGCTGCCCGACTGAACTAAAACCCCCTACCCTTCCTGGGACCATATCCCTCTATTCCCATCCCATTCATGTATTTGTCAAGACGCCCCTTAAAAGTTACTACCATATCCACTTCCACTACCTCCCCTGGCAACGAGTTCCAGGCAGCCACCACCCTCTGTGTAAAAAATCTGCCTTGAACATCTCCTTTAAACCTTAAACCTGTGCCCCCTAGTAATTGACTCTTCCATCCTGGGAAAAAGCTTCTGACTATCCAATTGACTCTTCCACCCTGGGAAAAAGCTTCTGACATAATAGATGTTCCAATAAGGGCTAGTATCACCTACTGAATATAAATATTTCTTTATTCATTCATTGGCTGGGCCAGCATTTATTGCCCATCCCTAATCACCCTTGAGCTTAATGGTTTGCTCGGTCATTTCAAAGGGCATTTAAATGTTTATTTTAAGTTATTTATTGGTGTCACAAGTAGGCTTGCATTAACACTGCAATGAAGTTACTGTGAAAATCTCTCAGTCCCCACACTCCGGCGCCTGTTCGGATACACTGAGGGAGAATTTAGCATGGCCAATGCACCCTAACCAGCACATCTTTCGGATGGTGGGAGGAAACCGGAGCGCCCAGAGGAAACCCACGCAGACACGGGGAGAACGTGCAGACTCCGCGCAGGCAATGACCCAAGCAGGAATTGAATACGGGTCCTTGGCGCTATCGCTATGAGGCAGCAGTGCTAACCAGTATGCCACACAGTCAACCATATTGCTGTGCCTCTGGAGTCACGTGTAGGCCAGACCAGGTAAGGATTGCAGATTTCCTTCCCTAAAGGGACATTAGTGAACCAAATGGGTTTTTCCGACAATCGACAATGGTTTCATGGTCTTCTTTTATATCCACTTTTTTTTATTGAGTTTAAATTTCAAAATCTGCAGTGGTGGGATTCAAATCCATGTCCCCAGAGCATTAACCTGGGTCTCTAGATTATTAGTCCAGTGAAAATGCCATGACCCAATCACTTTCGCTAACTGGGACATATCTCTCTCCTTATCGATAACCCTGCTAATCCACTTGTGCATCAGTTTGTTCTGCAAGACAGAGGGAGGTGCAGCAGCAAGCAGTGTATAATCTATGATGGTTATGTGGTTGCAATGGTTAAATAATTGCAAAAGTACAGAAGCATGTGATGTGCATGTGAAGTTTTAAAGTGCTAACATTGTGAGTGTGGGGGTGAGCCATTTGAATGTTAGGCAGCACAGTGGTTAGCACTGATGCCTCACAGTGCCAGGGACCCGGATTCAATTCCCGGTTTGGGTCACCGTCTGCGTGGAGTTTGCACATTCTCCCCGTGTCTGCATCGGTTTCCTCCGGGTGCTCCGGTTTCCTCCCACAATCCAAAGATGCGTGGATTACGTGGATTGGCTGTGCTAAATTGCCCCTTAATGTCAGGGGGACTATCAGGGTAAATACATGGGGGTTAAGGGGTTGGGTCTGGGTGGGACTGTTGTCAGTGCAGGCTCAATGGGCCAAATGGCCTCTTTCTGCACTGCAGCAATTCTATGATCCTATGCACGCTGATGCTGTAGTGCTGGTAAGCTATTCATTGAGTAAGCCAGTTCCAATACATCCTCAAGGAAATTTGGCATGTCAGCTACGACTCTCACCAACTTTTACAGATGCACCATAGAAAGCATTTTTTCTGGATGTATCACAGCTTGGTATGGCTCCTGCTCTGCCCAAGACCGCAAGGAACTACAAAAGGTCGTGAATGTCGCCCAATCCATCACACAAACCAGCCTCCCATCCATTGACTCTGTCTATACTTCCCACTGCCTCAGCAAAGCAGCCAGCCTAACTAAGGACCCCATGCACCCTGGACATTCTCTCTTCCACCTTCTTCCTTCGGGAAAAAGATACAAAAGTCTGAGGTCACATACCAACCGACTCAAGAACAGCTTCTTCCTTGCTGCTGTCAGACTTTTGAATGGACTTACCTTGCATTAAGTTGATCTTTCTCTACACCCTAGCTATGACTGTAACACTATATTCTGCACTCTCTCATTTCCTTCTCTATGGATGGTATGTTTTGTCTGTGTAGCGTGCAAGGAACAATACTTTTCACTGTATACTAATACATGTGACAATAATAAATCAAATCAAATATCGGCAACTTAAAATCATAGAATCCCTACAGTGCAGAAGGAGGCCATTTGGCCCATCGAGTCTGCACCGACTCTTTGACAGAATTCCTTACCCCGTCCCTCTCTCCCGCCCTATCCCCATAACTGTACACATTCACCATGGCTAATCATATACACATGTGATGTACACAACACATCTTTGGACACTAAGGGGAAATTAATCATGGCCAATGCACCGAACCAGCACGTCTTTCAGACAGTGGGAAGGGCCGCACGGTGGCACAGTGATTAGCATTGCTGCCTCACAGCGCCAGGGACCCAGGTTCAATTCCGGGCAATGGCAATATGCCTGGTCAATTACTTCTTATTTTCTGCAAAATAAGCCCCTAAATAAGCCCCTAAACTTGCACTAATGAAAAGTGGAACTTTTTCAAGGAACAAATACTGGGTGTCCTTGGTAGGTATGTCCCTGTCAGGCAGGGAGGAAATGGCCGAGTGAGGGAACCATGGTTCACAAAAGAGGTGGAATGTCTTGTGAAAAGGAAGAGGGAAGCTTATGTAGGGATGAGGAAACAAGGTTCAGATGGCTCGATTGAGGGTTACAAGTTAGCAAGGAACGAGCTGAAAAAGGGGCTTAGGAGAGCCAGGAGGGGACACGAGAAGTCCTTGGCGGGTCGGATCAAGGAAAACCCCAAGGCTTTTTACTCTTATGTGAGGAATAAAAGAATGACCAGGGTGAGGTTAGGGCCGGTCAAGGACAGTAGTGGGAATTTGTGTATGGAGTCAGTAGAGATAGGCGAGGTGGTGAATGAATACTTTTCTTCAGTGTTCACCAAGGAGAGGGGCCATGTTTTTGAGGAAGAGAAGGTGTTACAGGCTAATAGGCTGGAGGAAATAGATGTTCGGAGGGAGGATGTCCTGGCAGTTTTGAATAAACTGAAGGTTGATAAGTCCCCTGGGCCTGATGAAATATATCTTAGGATTCTTTGGGAGGCAAGGGATGAGATTGCAGAGCCTTTGGCTTTGATCTTTGGGTCCTCACTGTCCACGGGGATGGTGCCAGAGGACTGGAGAATGGCGAATGATGTTCCTCTGTTTAAGAACGGGAATAGAAATGACCCTGGTAATTATAGACCGGTTAGTCTTACTTCGGTGGTTGGTAAATTGATGGAAAAGGTCCTTAGGGATGGGATTTACGACCATTTAGAAAGATGCGGATTAATCGGGATAGTCAGCACGGATTCGTGAAGGGCAAGTCGTGCCTCACAAATTTGATTGAATTTTTTGAGGAGGTAACTAAGTGTGTTGATGAAGGTAGGGCAGTTGATGTCATATACATGGATTTTAGTAAGGCGTTTGATAAAGTCCCCCATGGTCGGCTTATGATGAAAGTGAGGAGGTGTGGGATAGAGGGAAAGTTGGCCGATTGGATAGGTAACTGGCTATCTGATCGAAGACAGAGGATGGTGGTGGATGGAAATTTTTCGGACTGGAGGCAGGTTGCTAGCGGAGTGCCACAGGGATCGGTGCTTGGTCCTCTGCTCTTTGTGATTTTTATTAATGACTTAGAGGAGGGGGCTGAAGGGTGGATCAGTAAATTTGCTGATGACACCAAGATTGGTGGAGTAGTGGATGAGGTGGAGGGCTGTTGTAGGCTGCAAAGAGACATAGATAGGATGCAAAGCTGGGCTGGAAAATGGCAAATGGAGTTTAACCCTGATAAATGTGAGGTGATTCATTTTGGTAGGACAAATTTAAATGTGGATTACAGGGTCAAAGGTAGGGTTCTGAAGACTGTGGAGGAACAGAGAGATCTTGGGGTCCATATCCACAGACCTCTAAAGGTTGCCACTCAAGTGGATAGAGCTGTGAAGAAGGCCTATAGTGTGTTAGCTTTTATTAACAGGGGGTTGGAGTTTAAGAGCCGTGGGGTTATGCTGCAACTGTACAGGACCTTGGTGAGACCACATTTGGAATATTGTGTGCAATTTGGTCACCTCACTATAAGAAGGATGTGGAAGCGCTGGAAAGGGTGCAGAGGAGATTTACCAGGATGCTGTCTGGTTTGGAGGGTAGGTCTTATGAGGAAAGGTTGAGGGAGCTAGGGCTGTTCTCTCTGGAGCGGAGGAGGCTGAGGGGAGACTTAATAGAGGTTTATAAAATGATGAAGGGGATAGATAGAGTGAACGTTCAAAGACTATTTCCTCGGGTGGATGGAGCTATTACAAGGGGGCATAACTATAGGGTTCATGGTGGGAGATATAGGAAGGATATCAGAGGTAGGTTCTTTACGCAGAGAGTGGTTGGGGTGCGGAATGGACTGCCTGCAGTGATAGTGGAGTCAGACACTTTAGGAACATTTAAGCGGTTATTGGATAGGCACATGGAGCACACCAGGATGATAGGGAGTGGGATAGCTTGATCTTGGTTTCAGATAAAGCTCGGCACAACATCGTGGGCCGAAGGGCCTGTTCTGTGCTGTACTGTTCTATGTTCTAAACTATTAAACGCTTTTCTCCTTCCCCTTTCTCCAGTTTCCTCCCACAATCTGAAAGATGCGCTGGTTAGGTGCATTGGCCATGCCAAATTCTCCCTCAGTGTATCCGAACAGGTGCTGGAGTGTGGCGACTGGGGGATTTTCACAGTAACTTCATTGCAGTGTTAATGTAAGCCTATTTGTGACACTAATAAATAAACTTTAAACTAAAAAAAAGGTATGAGTTCTGAATGGCTGAGGTTATGCTGAGGTGAGGAATTCGGCAGTGCCTCAGGCTGGTGTAGTCGACTAGTTTTAACTTGTGACAAAAGCTGATCTCGTTACAGTATACCTCCCATTTGCAGGTCCAGATTAGCTTTAAGCAGTCATTGTGATTTCAGTAACTTTTTTATTAAAAATAAGAGATCCAAATTTCTTGTTATTTACTAAAAGAATGAAGCCAAAAGACTACAGTTTAAAATAAAATATTTTTACTATACATGAGTCAAACAAAGAAAACACTAAATGCCATTCTAGGGTAACCAACTATACTCCAGAACCCAGAATTACAATCAACATAAAGTAACCATGAATTAACCATGAACCATGCAGAGGAGGCTGAAAGTCTGCAAAGGGATATAGATAGTCTAAGTGAGTGGGCAAGGATCTGGCAGATGGAGTACAATGTCGATTAATGTGAGGTCATCCACTTTGGTCAGAATAACAGCAAAATGGACTATTATTTAAATGGTTAAAAATTGCAGCATGCTGCTGTGCAGAGGGACCTGGGTGTCCTTGTGCAGGAATCTCAAGGAGTTATTTTGCAGGTGCAGCAGGTAATTAAGAAGGCAAATGGAATTTTGTCCTTCATTGCTGGAGGGATGGAGTTTAAAAACAGCGAGGTTATGTTGCAGCTGTATAAGGTACTGGTGAGGCCACACCTGGAGTACTGTGTACTTGCGAAAATATATACTGACACTGGAGGGATACAGAGGAGATTCACTAGGTTGATTCCAGAGTTGAGAGAGCGAGCTTATGAGGAAAGACTGAGTAGACTGGGATATACTCATTTGAATTCAGAAGAAGAGGGGAGATCTTCTGGAAACATATAAGATTATGAAGGGAATATATAAGATAGAAGCAGGGAAGTTGTTTCCTCTGGCAGGTGAAACCAGAACTAGGGGGCATGGCCTCAAAATAAGGGGGAGCAGATTTAGGACTGAGTTGAGGAGGAACTTCTTCATACAAAGGGTTGTGAATCTGTGGAATTCCCTGCCCAGTGAAGCAGTTGAGGCTACCTCATTTAACTTTTTTAAGGCAAGGATAGATACATTTTTGAACAGTAAAGGAATTAAGGGTTATGGTGAGCCGGGGGGGGGGGGGGGCGTGAGTGGAGTTGAATCCACAAAAAGATCAGCCATGATCTTATTGAATGGTGGAGCAGGCTCGAGGGGCCAGATGGCCTACTCCTGCTCCTAGTTCTTATTATGTTCTTATTTATCAAGCAAATTGCATGTGATTATAAACAACTTACATGTTAAATGGTAAATGCAACTAAGGGGGAGCATTGGCTCAGCTGTCCACACAGTGTACATGTCATTAATCTCAGAACAAAGTCCTTCACTGTCTCCCTCACAAAGAATTTCAGGTCCTGTTCTTCTCGGCCTGATCCTCAGCCCACAACCGCACTGTATCTATGGACACAATCTTCACCGATGCCTGCAGAACATCACCAACTCTGCTCGCAACAGTCTGGGTTCACCAATGTCATCTCCAATTCACAGGTATAACTACAGCAACTGTAGAATTTGTCTATTCTCAGTTTTTGCATCTAACCTCTGTCTTCTACAGCCTGCCTATTCTGCACCACATGGAGATTGTCCAAGCTCTGACAGTAAAGGGAACAGAACCAGAACCTTACTCCCAGGTTTAAAAGTTTGAGATACAGCTGTCCCACCTGCTCGGTCTTTCGACACTTTAAGATGTTCCTGGACTATGGTGCAGGTTTTTGCCAATTTTTCTCCAACTTGGGAGAGTAATTTCTGCTTCCTGGCTGATACAGTGGCACACTGCTGCCTCACAGCACTAGGGCTTTATAAAGCACTGGTTAGGCCCCATTTGGAGTACTGTGAGCAATTTTGGGCCCCACACCTCAGGAAGGACATACTGGCACTGGAGCGGGTCCAGCGGAGATTCACACGGATGATCCCAGGAATGGTAGGCCTGACATACGATGAACGTCTGAGGATCGTGGGATTATATTCATTGGAGTTTAGGAGGTTGAGGGGAGATCTAATAGAAACTTACAAGATAATGAACGGCTTAGATAGGATGAACGTAGGGAAGCTGTTTCCATTAGCAGGGGAGACTAGGACGCGGGGGCACAGCCTTAGAATAAAAGGGAGTCACTTTAGAACAGAGATGAGGAGAAATTTCTTCAGCCAGAGAGTGGTGGGTCTGTGGAATTCATTGCCACAGAGGGCTGTGGAGGCCGAGACGTTGAGCGTCTTCAAGACAGAAATTGATAAATTCTTGATTTCTCGAGGAATTAAGGGCTATGGGGAGAGAGCGGGTAAATGGAGTTGAAATCAACCATGATTGAATGGTGGAGTGGACTCGATGGGCCGAATGGCCTTACTTCCGCTCCTATGTCTTATGGTCTTATGGTCTTATGGACCTGGGTTCAGTTCCACCCTTGAGTAACTGTCTGTGTGAAGTCTGCACATTCTCCCCGTGTCTGTGTGGGTTTCCGCCGGGTGCTCTGGTTCCATGGAATCCTAGAATCCTTACAGTGCAGAAGAAGGCCATTCAGCCCATTGAGTCTGCACCGACCACAATCCCACCCAGGCCCTATTCCTGTAACCCCCTCATATTTACCCTGCTAATCCCCCTGACACGGCCAATCAATCGAAGCCACACATCTTGGAACCATGGGACGAAACCGGAGCACCCGGAGGAAACCCATGCAGACACGGGGAGAATGTGCAAACTCCATACAGACAGTGACCCGAGGCTGGAATTGAACCCAGGTCCCCGGCGCTGTGGGGCAGCAATGCCAACCACTGTGCCACTGTACGGCCCCTCCCACAGTCTGAAAGACATGCTGGTTAGGTGCATTGGCCATGATTAATTTCCCCTTAGTGTCCAAAGATGTATTGTTTACATCACATGCGTATATGTTTAGCCATGGTGAATGTGTGCAGTTATGAGGACAGGGCGGGGGAGAAGGATGCGGTAAGGAACTCTGTCAAAGAGAGGGTGCAGGCTCGATGGGCCAAATGGTCTCCTTCTGCACTGTAGGGATTCTATGATTTTAAGTTGCAGATATTTGATTTGATTTGATTTGTTATTGTCACATGTATTAACATACAGTGAAAAGCATTGTTTCTTGCGCACTATACAGCCAAAGCATACCATTCATAGAGAAGGAAATGAGAGAGTGCAGAATATAGTGTTGCAGTCATAGCTAGGGTGTAGTGTAAGATCAACTTAATGCAAGGTAAGTCCATTCAAAAGTCTGACAGCAGCAGGGAAGAAGCTGTTCTTCACACGTGACCTCTGACTTTTATATCTTTTTCCCGAAGGAAAAAGGTGGAAGAGAGAATATCCGGAGTGAGTGGGGTCCTTAATTATGCTGCTTTGCCCAGGCAGTGGGAAGTGTAGACAGGGTCAATGGATGGGAGGTTGGTTTGCGTGATGGATTGGGCTACATTCATGATCATGTAGTTCCTTGCGATCTTGGGCAGAGCAGGGGCCACACCAAGCTGTGATACAACAGGAAAGAATGCTTTCTATGGTGCATCAGTAAAAGTTGGAGAGAGTCGTAGCTGACAGGTCAAATTTCCTTAATCTTCTGAGAAAGTAGAGGTGTTGGTGGGCTTTCGTAACTATAGTGTCGGCATGGGGGACCAGGACAGGTTGTTGGTGATCTGGACACCTAAAAACCTGAAGCTCTCTCGATCCTTTCAACTTCGACCCCATTGACGTAGACAGGGGCATGTTCTCCTTTACGCTTCCTGAAGTCGATGACAATCTCTTTCCTTTTGTCGACACTGAGGGAGAGATTATTGTTGCCACACCAGTTCACCAGATTCTCTATCTCTTTCCTGTACTCTGTCTCGTCACTGTTTGAGATCCGACCCACTACGGTGGTGTCATCAACAAACTTGAAAAACGAATTGGAGGGGAATTTGGCTGCACAGTCATCGGTGTATAAGGAGTATAGTAGGAGGCTGAGAACACAGCCTTGTGAGGCATCGGTGTTGAGGATGTTCATCGAGGAGGTGTTGTTGCCTAAGCTTACTGATTGTGGTCTGTGAGTTAGGAAGTTCAGGATCCAGTGGCAGAGGGAGGTGCCGAGGCCCAGGCCACGGGGTTTGGAGATGAGTTTCAAGGGAATAATAGTGTTGAAGGCTGGGCTGTAGTCAATAACTAGGAGTCTGACATAGAGTCATAGAGGTTTACAGCATGGAAACATGCCGCCCTTTTTTTTTAAACCCCTAAGCTAATCCCAATTGCCCGCATTTGGCCCATATCCCTCTATACCCATCTTATCCATGTAACTATCTAAATGCTTTTTAAAAGACAAAATTGTACCCACCTCTACTACTACCTCTGGCAGCTTGTTCCAGCACTCACCAGCCTGTGTGTGAAAACATTGCCCCTCTGGACACTTTTGTATCTCTCCCCAAGGTGTCCTTGTTATCTAGGTGTTCCAGGGTTGAGTGCAGGGCCAGGGAAATAGAGTCTGCTGTGGACTTTCTGCGGCAGTGGGCAAACTGTAGTGGATCCAGGTAGTCCGGGAGGCTGGAATCGATTTGTGCCGTGACTAACCATTTGAAGCACTTCACAATGATGGATGTCAGAGCCACCGGCCGATAGACATTAAGGCACACTGCTTTGTTTTTCTTAGGTACCAGGATGGTGGTCATGATGATATTTAACACAGTAACCATGTTGTTGATGGTGGATTGTGTTGTAACTGAAGACTGGATACTGATTAATTAATCTAGTTAAGTTCCTCTACATAGTCTTTAGAAACAACTTGTTCTGTATATCTGCTTTGCTGATTTGACTATGTGCAGGTATGAAATCCACTTTCCTCTGGCAGTTGTTTGGAAGACTTGTTTGGGTTTATAAATAGATGGTAGTCATGATGTGGAGGTGCCGGCGTTGGACTGGGGTAAACACAGTAAGAAGTTTAACAACACCAGGTTAAAGTCCAACAGGTTTATTTGGTAGCAAAAGCCACACATGCTTTCGGAGCTCTAAGCCCCTTCTTCAGGTGAGTGGGAATTCTGTTCACAAACAGAGCTTATAAAGACACAGACTCAATTTACATGAATAATGGTTGGAATGCGAATACTTACAGCTAATCAAGTCTTGATTAGTTGTAAGTATTCGCATTCCAACCATTATTCATGTAAATTGAGTCTGTGTCTTTATAAGCTCTGTTTGTGAACAGAATTCCCACTCACCTGAAGAAGGGGCTTAGAGCTCCGAAAGCTTGTGTGGCTTTTGCTACCAAATAAACCTGTTGGACTTTAACCTGGTGTTGTTAAACTTCTTACTTTATAAATAGAGGCATAGAGTATAAAAGCAAGGAAGTGATGCTACACCTCTACAAATTATTGGTCAGACCACATTTGGACTATTGTATTCAGTTCTGAGCACCTCATTTAGGGAAGGATGTTAAAGACCTAGAAAGAGAGTGCAGAGGAGATTTATAATGATACCAGGAATGAGGAATTTCAGATACAAGAAAACATTAGAGAAAATGGCCTTAATCTTCTTGGAGCAGAGAAGATTAAGAGGTGACCTTATTGAGGTGATCAAAATTCTGAACAATTTTGACAGGGTAATGAAGGATATTCTGTTTCCACTAGAAAAGAAGAATAGAATAGAATCCATACAGTGCAGATGGAGGCCATTCGGCTCATCGAGTCTGCACCGACCACAATCCCACACAGCCCCTATCCCCGTAACCCCATGTATTTACACTGCTAATCCCCCTGACACTGAGGGGCAATTTAGCATGGCCAATCAACCTAACCTGCACATCTCTGGAGTGTGGGAGGAAACCGGAGCACCCAAAGGAGAGGAAGCACAGGGAGAATGTGTAAACTCCACACAGACAGTGGCGCAAGCTGGGAATTGAACCCAGGTCCCTGGCGCTGTGAGGCAGCAGTGCTAACCACTGTGTCACCATGCCACCCCCTAGTTGGTATGTTAGGGAGTAGAGGGGCCACAATTTTAAGATGGTCAGCAAGGGAGTGAGAAGTGGAGAAACTTCTTTACTCAGAGAGTTGTTGTAATTTGGAAAGTGCAGCCTGGGAGAGTGGTGGAAGTGGATTCCATAGGATGTTTCCAAAGAGAGCTGGATACAGTAATGGAGATCAGGCTGGAGAATGAGACTCGCTGGGTAGCTCTTTCGAGAGTCAGTGCAGACAGGATGGGCTGAATGGTCTCCTCCTGTGTAAAATTTGATGACTTCATAAACAGGATTTCACAGCTTAGGGAAACAACTTCAGTGTCCACCCTGTCAAACCCCTTCAGAATCTGGTATGTTTCATCTAAACTCCAGGTTAAAGTCCAACAGGTTTATTTGGTAGCAAACGCCACTAGCTTTCGGAACAGGCTGTCCCTTCATCAGGTGGGTGGGAGTTCTGATTACAAACAGGGCACAAAGACACAAACTCAATTTACATGAATAATGATTGGAATGTGAGTCTTTACAGCTGATCAAGCCTTAAAGGTACAGATAATGTGAGTGGAGGGAGCATTAAGCACAGGTTAAAGAGATGTGTATTGTCTCCAGACAGGACAGCTAGTGAGATTTTGCACATCCAGGCAGGTTGTGGGGGTTACTGATAGTGTGATGTGAACCCAATATCCCGGTTGAGGCCGTCCTCGTGTGTGGAACCTGGCTATCAGTCTCTGCTCAGCGACTCTGCGCTGTTGTGTGTCGTGAAGGCCGCCTTGGAGAACGCTTACCCGGAGATCAGAGGCTGAATGCCCATGACCGCTGAAGTGCTCCCCAACAGGAAGAGAACAGTCTTGCCTGGTGATTGTCGAGCGGTGTTCATTCATCCGTTGTCGTAGCGTCTGCATGGTTTCCCCAATGTACCATGCCTCGGGACATCAACCCGTCAACTCAACACTCTGATCAAGACCTTTGATCCGGACCTTCAGAGCACCCTCTGTGCTCTCATCCCACGTACTCCCTGCGTTGGAGATCTCTACTGCCTCCCGAAGATACACAAGGCAAACACACCTGGCCATCCCATCATATCGGGCAATGGGACCCTGTGCGAGAACCTCTCCGGCTATGTCGAAGGCATCCTGAAACCCATTGTACAAAGGACCCCTGGCTTTTGTCGCGACACTACGGACTTCCTACAGAAACAGAAACTCGGCACACATGGAGCAGTTGAACCAGGAGCACTCCTCATCACAATGGATGTCTCGGCACTCTACACCAGCATCCCCCACGATGCAACTGCCTCAGTAGTCAACGCCGACAACTGCCAGTTTCCAGATGCAATTTTACAACTCATCCGCTTCATCCTGGACCACAATGTCTTCACCTTCAACAACCAGTTCTTCATCCAGACACACGGAACAGCCATGGGGACCAAATTCGCACCTCAATATGACAACATCTTCATGCGCAGGTTCGAACTGTCCCGAGGCATGGTACATTGGGAAAACCATGCAGACGCTACGACAACGGATGAATGAACACCACTCGACAATCACCAGGCAAGACTGTTCTCTTCCTGTGGGGGAGCACTTCAGCGGTCACGGGCATTCGGCCTCTGATATTCGGGTAAGCGTTCTCCAAGGCAGCCTTCGCGACACACGACGGCGCAGAGTCGCTGAGCAGAAACTGATAGCCAAGTTCCGCACACACGAGGACGGCCTCAACCGGGATATTGGGTTCATGGCACACTATTTGTAACCCCCACAGAGTTTCACTGGCTGTCTTGTCTGGAGACAATACACATCTTTTTAGCCTGTCTTGATGCTCTCTCCACTCACATTGTTTTGTTTCTTAAAGACTTGATTAGTTGTAAGTATTCGCATTCCAACCATTATTCATGTAAATTAAGTCTGTGTCTTTATATGCTCTGTTTGTGAACAGAATTCCCACTCACCTGAAGAAGGGGCTTGCAGCTCCGAAAGCTTGTGTGGCTTTTGCTACCAAATAAACCTGTTGGACTTTAACCTGGTGTTGTTAAACATCTTACTGTAATTCTCCAAACACAATGTTCAACATTAGATATGACTTTGTGATTGGGCAACATTTGCTAAATAGTCATCAGTGTGTTAAGAGTTATGCTCACAGCCAATTAAAGATTATCAGTCATGCTTGGAGTGTGGTACATTTGCATGTATTGGTAGCTATATACACACACGGCCCCGTTTTTTGCAGACAGTAAGAGCATGTACACATTGCGCCTGTTTCAGCTAAACAAAGTAAGTGACGGTTATTACCTGACTCATCCCTTAGGGCAATCCTTGATCAATCAGAGTCAAGCTGCCTGGTTTAAATTTCAAACAATGCTGTGTGTTTCTTCAGAAGGAACTCTTCAAATTCAGACAATAAACATAGAATAAAACTTACTCCAACTTGATTTGATTTGATTTATTATTGTCACATGTATTAACATACAGTGAAAAGTATTGTTTCTTGCGCGCTACACAGACAAAATGTACCGTTCATAGAGAAGGAAATGAGAGAGTGCAGAATGTAGTGTTACAGTCATAGCTAGGGTGTCGAGAAAGATCAACTTAATGCAAGGTAAGTCCATTCAAAAGTCTGACAGCAGCAGGGAAGAAGCTGTTCTTGAGTTGGCGGGGCCTAGGGGCAGTCAGTGGGGGTGGGGGGTCCTACTGCCACTCTGCAGACAGGATCAGCCTGGGCTGGAGGGAGGGCAGTGAGTGGGGCGGGCTGGGGGGGGAGGGGGGTTGCTTGCCGGTGGGGGAGAGCCTGCCTCCCAGGGGGAAGTCTGACCCCGAGGGTGGTCAGTGGGGGAGGGAGGGGGGGGGGGGGGGGGGGGGTCTGCCGGGGTGGGGGTGGTGGGGGGTGAGCTGTGGATCGGGGCACTCCGGGGCAATGAAGTTACTATGAAATTACCCTACTCGCCACAGTCCGGCACCTGTTTGGGTCAATGCCCCTAACCAGCACGTCTTTCAGAGTGTGGGAGGAAACCAGAGCACCTGAAGGAAACCCATGCAGACACGGGGAGAATGTGCAAACTCCACACAGACAGTGACCCAAGCCAGGAATCGAACCCGGGTCCCTGGCGCTGTAAAGCAACAGTACTAACAACTGTGATACTGTGATGCCCCACTGTGCTACTGTGGAATGCACTGCCTGGGAAGGTAGTGGAATCTGGAAACATTACAACCTATAAAAATATTTGGATGAGCACTTGAAATATCATAACATTCAAGGATATGGGACAAGCGCAAGAAAATGGGATTAGCGCACCTTTAGTGGTTGTTATTGTCGATGCAGACTCAATGGGCGAAGGGCCTTTTCTGTGCTGTATGACTCTGGGATTCTATGCCTCTAAATGGGCAGAGGTTGCCATGCCAACATGGGGTTCCTAAGCCATACCTTGTGATGTTTCACTCAGAGTTAATCATCAAGGCACAAGCAATCATCTCACAAGATGGAAACCTGACTTTCTACTGGTCATTTACAGCTGTGACTATGGAGGGAGACTTACGAAACAACATCGGAAGATTTTCTGGGACACTTTGTCAAGTTACCACCAACCTTTTATTCTGGAAATTTTCTGAGGACTTCACTGAGACTGAGAGCCATGCTACTCGATATTATTGCACCTCTAACTGGAGTCAGCTTGAGAAAGGGGGCATTCGATCACTGGCATCCTGCTAGGGATTTCCCCGTGGTCGACAATAAGAATAGGTGGACAGCCTGGGCCCAGGTACAGCATTAGCAGCTGCCTTAAGAGAGAGGGACAAGATGGACATGTGGATGAGGTAAATATCTCCCCTCAGGTATCGGATACTTGTTCTCCTGAGGACCTCCTCCAACAGGACATTCAGTGTCACAGCTGAGAACGTGGGAACCCCTTTGCTCAGTCTATAGGCCACCCTGAAACACACCCCACTACGTGTCAACCGGGGCATTCAATTCTTCCGTCGAAGTGCTTAAGTGCTAAATTGACCCTAGGGGAATTAGTGGGGTAAATATGCGGGGTTACAGGGATAGGACCTGGATGGGATTGTGGTCAGTGCAGACTCAATGGGCCGAATGGCCTCCTTCTGCACTGTAGGGATTCTATGAAGTGGAACGTACATATACTGTCACTTGTACATTCCCTTGAATGAGTTCTCAAGTCGCAAGTGATGCTGTTTTAATACATTCATACAAGTTCAAATTAGGACAAAGGATTAGCACCACAAATGTGTGCCAGATTTAGACTTTCAAATAGACGTGTCTTACACAGTGCCCGTTTCGTATCTGATTTAACCCTTTCACTAAAATAAGCCACACATTATGGAGACAGCAACATGCTGCAATAATAAGGAAATGATATTGCCTTGTACTGGGTTTGAGAGAATAGCAACTCACTGTTTGTAAGTCTCGCTTTGTGTCCATTGTTGTTGGCCATGTCCGTGTTATCCAATGTGGAGAATTGTGATCCAACGGCCAGGATGGCCCTGCTCCAGCTCCGATGGTTCATACCAACAACTCAATGAAATGTTCCACATTTGAAACTCATAATGTTGTGACCATTAAAGTTAATATTTGGAAAAATCAAAGGTTATTAGTACATGATATCTGGATACTCATTCCCAGAGTGTTCCGGGATGCAAAATAGTATTTGAAACTATTTCCGCTGGTTGATTTTAGCAATATTTGTCACATTTATTCTATGTTCACAGCTTATCAAGATCAATTCAAAGAACAAAGAAAATTACAGCACAGGAACAGGCCCTTCGGCCCCCCAAGCCTGCAACGACCACACTGCCCGTCTGAACTAAAACCCCCTACTCTTCCAGGGACCATATCCCTCCATTCCCATCCTATTCATGTATTTGTCCAAACGCCCCTTAAAAGTCACTCTTGTATCTGCTTCTACTACCTCTCCCGGCAGCGGGTTCCAGGCACCCACCACCTTCTGTGTAAAAAATCTGCCTCGTACATCTCCTTTAAACCTTGTCCCTCGCACCTTAAGCCTATGCTCCCTAGTAATTGACTCTTCCACTCTGGGAAAAAGCATCTGACTATCCAAATCCTTCCCGCTACAACGAGATGATGGTCTCTGCTAGGTTTAGGGGTCCTTTTGGAAAGGAAAATGAGATGATTCTGTGTGTTTAATCCACATGGAATTGCCTCATCTTAAACCGATGCCACCTAGTAATTGACTCTTCCACCCTGGAAAAACCCATTCAATAACATCCTTTAGGGAAGGAAATCTGCCATCCTTACCTGGTCTGGGCTACATGTGACTCCAGAGCCACAGCAATGTGGTTGACTCTCAACTGCCCTCTGAACAAGGGCAGCTAGGGATGGACAATAAATAAATGTTGGCCAGCAAGCGACGCCCATGTCCCACGAATGAATAAAGAGATAATAATGTGGTTTCACTTCTGCTAATGCTGCTGGATTAGACTGAGACAACTCCTGAACATTTTCACTGCTTGTCCGAGTCAGAAAGTCACACAAGAACGGTGGTGCTCTACTCCAGTGTAAGTAAAACAGAGCGTCTCTGATTGCATGGGATTTCTGACATGTTCCCCTTCGATTCCAAATCTGGCTTGTGACTAACAACCCCTCTCTACCATCAATGGTGGAGATTTCATTCATCTGTCTTCCGCATTTACAGCTTCTCTTCTGTACAATAGATTTACCCCAGCCCTCTGATTCCCTGACAGGAGCTACACGATACCCTGACACGCCAGTCGGGGCTAATCTCCATTTATAGATGCTGTGATTATGGGAGTTGCTGTGAACAGACTCCAGATTGTGGCGACCAGGGGATATTCACAGTAACTTCATTGCAGTATTAATGTCAGTCTACTTGTGACACTGATAAATAAACTTAAAACAATTAATCTTAAGAACATTTAAAGACGGAACTCACCGACGAATAATCACAAGGATGATATTGTCTTGATAAAATATTACTTAAATTTTCATTGCATTTGAATTCAGCGCATGTTCTAGTCGTCACTTTGTCATTGCACATTATCACAGCACAGGTATAGTAATCACGGCACAGGTATAGTTATCACAGCACAGGTATAGTAATCACAGCACAGGTATAGTTATCACAGCACAGGTATAGTAATCACGGCACAGGTATAGTAATCACAGCACAGGCATAGTTATCATAGCACAGGTATAGTAATCACAGCACAGGTATAGTAATCACAGCACAGGTATAGTAATCACGGCACAGGTATAGTAATCACAGCACAGGCATAGTTATCACAGCACAGGTATAGTAATCACAGCACAGGTATAGTAATCACAGCACAGGTATAGTAATCACAGCACAGGTATAGTAATCACAGCACAGATGTAGTATTCATGGCACAGGTATAGTAATCACGGCACAGGTATAGTAATCACAGCACAGGCATAGTTATCACAGCACAGGTATAGTATTCATGGCACAGGTGTAGTATTCATGGCACAGGTATAGTAATCACGGCACAGGTATAGTAATCACGGCACAGGTATAGTAATCACGGCACAGGTATAGTAATCACAGCACAGGTATTGTAATTACAGCACAGGTATAGTAATCACAGCACAGGTATAGTAATCACGGCACAGGTATAGTAATCACGGCACAGGTATAGTTACCACAGCACATGTATTGTAATTACAGCACATGTATAGTAATCACAGCACAGGTATTGTAGTTACAGCACAGGTATAGTAATCACAGCACAGGTATAGTAATCATAGACCAGGTATAGTAATCACGGCACATGCACAGTAATCACAGCACAGGGGGGTATTGCAATCACACCACAGGTATAGTAATCACGGCACAGGTATAGTAATCACAGCACAGGTATAGTAATCACGGCACAGGTATTGTAATCACGGCACAGGTATAGTAATCACAGCACAGGTATTGTAATTACAGCACAGGTATAGTAATCACAGCACGGGTATAGTAATCACTGCACAGGTATTGCAATCACGGCACTTGTATAGTAATCACGGCACAGTTATAGTACTCACGTCACAGGTATAGTAATCACAGCACAGGCATAGTAATCACAGCACAGGTATAGTAATCACGGCACAGGTATTGTAATCACAGCACAGGTATAGTAATCACGGCACAGGTATAGTAATCACGGCACAGGTTTAGTAATCACAGTTCAGGAATAGTAATCACAGCACAGGTATAGTAATCACAGCACAGGTATAGTAATCACAGCACAGGTATAGTAATCACAGCACAGGTATAGTAATCACGGCACAGGTATAGTAATCACAGCACAGGTATTGTAGTTACAGCACAGGTATAGTAATCAGAGCACAGGTATAGTAATCACGGCACAGGTATAGTAATCACAGCACAGGTATAGTAATCATAGACCAGGTATAGTAATCACGGCACAGGCATAGTAAGCACAGCACAGGGGGGGTATAGTAATCACAGCACAGGTATAGTAATCACGGCACAGGTATAGTAATCACAGCACAGGTATTGTAATTATAGCACAGGTATAGTAATCTCAGCACGGGTAAAGTAATCACTGCACAGGTATTGTAGTCACGGAACTTGTGTAGTAATCACGGCACAGGTATAGTAATCACAGCACAGGTATTGTAATCACGGCACAGGTATAGTAATCTCAGCACGGGTAAAGTAATCACTGCACAGGTATTGTAGTCACGGAACTTGTGTAGTAATCACAGCACAGTTATAGTACTCACGTCACAGGTATAGTAATCACAGCACAGGGATAGTAATCACAGCACAGGTATAGTAATCACGGCACAGGTATAGTAATCACGGCACAGGTATAGTAATCACGGCACAGGTATAGTAATCACAGCACAGGTATAGAAATCACAGCACAGGTATAGCAATCATAGCACGGGTATAGCTATCACAGCACAGGTATAGTAATCACAGCACAGGCACAGTAATCACAGCACGGGTATAGCTATCACAGCACGGGTATAGTAATCACAGCACAGGGAGAGTTATCAAAGCACAGCTATAGTAATCACTGCACAGGTGTAGTAATCACGGCACAGATATAATAATCACGGCACAGGTATTGTAATTATAGCACAGGTATAGTAATCACAGCACGGGTATAGTAATCACTGCACAGGTATTGCAATCACGGCACTTGTATAGTAATCACGGCACAGTTATAGTACTCACGTCACAGGTATAGTAATCACAGCACAGGCATAGTAATCACAGCACAGGTATAGTAATCACGGCACAGGTATTGTAATCACAGCACAGGTATAGTAATCACGGCACAGGTATAGTAATCACAGCACAGGTTTAGTAATCACAGTTCAGGTATAGTAATCACAGCACAGGTATAGTAATCACAGCACAGGTATAGTAATCACAGCACAGGTATAGTAATCACAGCACAGGCATAGCAATCATAGCACGGGTATAGCTATCACAGCACAGGTATAGTAATCACAGCACAGGTATAGTAATCACAGCACAGGTATAGCAATCATAGCACGGGTATAGCTATCACAGCACAGGCATAGTAATCACGGCACAAGTATAGCAATCATAGCACAGGTACAGCTATCACAGCAGAGGCACAGTAATCACAGCACGGGTATAGTAATAACAGAACAGGTATAGGAATCACAGCACAGGCATGGTAGTTACAGCACACAGGGATAGATAGGAGGTTCTTTGGCAGCAAAAGAGACTCACGGATGGTATGTTGCCTACCGGATGCCAAGGTCCGTGATGTCTCAGACCGTGTTTTCCAGATTCTGAAGGGGGAGGGGAAACAGTCACAAGTCGTGGTGCACATTGGTACCAATGACATAGGTAAGAGAAGGGACGGGGATTTAAAGCAGGAAGTTCTGGAGCTGGGCTGGAAGCTGAGAGCCAAGACGAAACATGTGGTCATCTCTGGTACGTTGCCGGTCCCACGTGATAGCGAGTTGAGGAACAGGGAGAGAGTGCAGTTAAATATGTGGTTGCAGGGATGGTGTAGGAGGGAGGGTTTCAGATACGTGGATAATTGGAACACGTTCTGGGGAAGGTAGGACCTGTACAAACAGGACGGGGTGCACCTGAACCAGAGGGGCACCAATATCCTCGGAGGGAAATTTGTTACGGCTCTTCAGGGGGGTTTAAACTAATTTGTCAGGGGAGTGGGAAAGGGAGTTGTAGTCCAGAAGTCAGTGAGGGTGGTGAGGAATTGGGTAAGGTATCAGGGTCAAGGGTGGGTACTGGTAGACAGGAAGGTGGGTTGAAGTGTGTCTACTTCAATGCAAGGAGCATCCGGAACAAGGTAGATGAACTTGGGGCGTGGATTGGTACTTGGGACTACGATGTTGTGGCCATTACGGAGACGTGGGTAGAACAAGGACAGGAATGGTTGTTGGACGTTCCGGGGTATAGATGTTTCACTAAGTGTAGGGAAGCTGGTAAAAGAGGTGGAGGAGTGGCATTGTTAATCAAGGATAGTTTAACGGCTGCGGAAAGGCACTTCATGGGGGATCTGCACACTGAGGTAATATGGGCTGAAGTTAGAAATAGGAAAGGAGCGGTCATGTTGCTAGGAGTTTACTATAGGCCCCCAAATAGTAATAGAGATGTGGAGGAAGAAATTGCTAAGCAGATTATGGATATGTGTGGGGGTCACAGGGTAGTTGTCATGGGGGACTTTAACTTTCCAAATATTGATTGGAACCTTTGTAGGTCAAATAGTTTGGATGGGGCAGTTTTTGTGCAGTGTGTGCGGGAGGGTTTCCTGACACAATATGTGGATGGGCCGACTAGAGGTGAGGCCACATTGGATTTGGTACTGGGAAATGAACCGGGCCAAGTGTTAGATTTGGTTGTGGGAGAGCAATTTGGAGATAGTGACCACAATTCGGTGTCTTTTGTTATTGCAATGGAGAGGGATAGGGCCGTACGGCAGGGCAAGGTTTACAATTGGGGGAGGGGTAATTATGATGCGATTAGGCAAGAATTAGGGGGCATAAGTTGGGAACAGAAACTGTCAGAGAAAGGAACTAATGAAAAGTGGAACTTTTTCAAGGAACAAATACTGGATGTCCTTGATAGGTATGTTCCTGTCAGGCAGGGAGGAAATGGCCGAGTGAGGGAACCATGGTTCACAAAAGAGGTGGAATGTCTTGTGAAAAGGAAGAGGGAAGCTTATGTAGGGATGAGGAAACAAGGTTCAGATGGCTCGATTGAGGGTTACAAGTTAGCAAGGAATGAGCTGAAAAAGGGGCTTAGGAGAGCTAGGAGGGGACATGAGAAGTCCTTGGCGGGTCGGATCAAGGAAAACCCCAAGGCTTTTTACTCTTATGTGAGGAATAAAAGAATGACCAGGGTGAGGTTAGGGCCGGTCAAGGACAGTAGTGGGAACTTGTGTATGGAGTCAGTAGAGATAGGCGAGGTGATGAATGAATACTTTTCTTCAGTGTTCACCAAGGAGAGGGGCCATGTTTTTGAGGAAGAGAAGGTGTTACAGGCTAATAGGCTGCAGGAAATAGATGTTCGGAGGGAGGATGTCTTGGCAGTTTTGAATAAACTGAAGGTCGATAAGTCCCCTGGGCCTGATGAAATGTATCCTAGGATTCTGTGGGAGGCAAGGGATGAGATTGCAGAGCCTTTGGCTTTGATCTTTGGGTCCTCGCTGTCCACGGGGATGGTGCCAGAGGACTGGAGAATGGCGAATGTTGTTCCTCTGTTTAAGAAAGGGAATAGAAATGACCCTGGTAATTATAGACCGGTTAGTCTTACTTCGGTGGTTGGTAAATTAATGGAAAGGGTCCTTAGGGATGGGATTTACGACCATTTAGAAAGATGCGGATTAATCCGAGATAGTCAGCACGGATTCGTGAAGGGCAAGTCGTGCCTCACAAATTTGATAGAATTTTTTGAGGAGGTAACTAAGTGTGTTGATGAAGGTAGGGCAGTTGATGTCATATACATGGATTTTAGTAAGGCGTTTGATAAGGTCCCCCATGGTCGGCTTATGATGAAAGTGAGGAGGTGTGGGATAGAGGGAAAGTTGGCCGATTGGATAGGTAACTGGCTATCTGACCGAAGACAGAGGGTGGTGGTCGATGGAAAATTTTCGGATTGGAGGCAGGTTGCTAGCGGTGTGCCGCAGGGATCAGTGCTTGGTCCTCTGCTCTTTGTCATTTTTATTAATGACTTAGAGGAGGGGGCTGAAGGGTGGATCAGTAAATTTGCTGATGACACCAAGATTGGTGGAGGAGTGGATGAGGTGGAGGGCTGTTGTAGGCTGCAAAGAGACATAGATAGGATGCAAAGCTGGGCTGAAAAATGGCAAATGGAGTTTAACCCTGATAAATGTGAGGTGATTCATTTTGGTAGGACAAATTTAAATGTGGATTACAGGGTCAAAGGTAGGGTTCTGAAGACTGTGGAGGAGCAGAGAGATCTTGGGGTCCATATCCACAGATCTCTAAAGGTTGCCAGTCAAGTGGATAGAGCTGTGAAGAAGGCCTATAGTGTGTTAGCTTTTATTAACAGGGGGTTGGAGTTTAAGAGCCGTGGGGTTATGCTGCAACTGTACAGGACCTTGGTGAGACCACATTTGGAATATTGTGTGCAGTTCTGGTCACCTCACTATAAGAAGGATGTGGAAGTGCTGGAAAGAGTGCAGAGGAGATTTACCAGGATGCTGCCTGGTTTGGAGGGTAGGTCATATGAGGAAAGGTTGAGGGAGCTAGGGCTGTTCTCTCTGGAGCGGAGGAGGCTGAGGGGAGACTTAATAGAGGTGTATAAAATGATGAAGGGGAAAGATAGAGTGAACGTTCAAAGACTATTTCCTCGGGTGGATGGAGCTATTACAAGGGGGCATAACTATAGGGTTCATGGTGGGAGATACAGGATGGATATTAGAGGTAGGTTCTTTACGCAGAGAGTGGTTGGGGTGTGGAATGGACTGCCTGCAGTGATAGTGGAGTCAGACACTTTAGAAACATTTAAGCGGTTATCGGATAGGCACATGGAGCACACCAGGATGATAGGGAGTGGGATAGCTTGATCTTGGTGTCAGATAAAGCTCGGCACAACATCGTGGGCCGAAGGGCCTGTTCTGTGCTGTACTGTTCCATGTTCTATGTTCTATGTTCTAGCACAGGTATAGTAATCACAGCTCAGGTATAGTAATCACGGCACAGGTATAGTAATCACGGCACAGGCATAGTAATCACAGTACAGGTATAGCTATCACAGCACAGGTATAGCTATCACAGCACAGGAATGGTAATCACAGCACAGGTATAGTAATCACAGCACAGTTATAGTAATCACGGCACAGGTTGAGTAATCACAGCTCAGGCATAGTAATCACAGCACAGGTATAGTAATCACAGCACAGGTATAGTAATCACAGCGCAGGTATAGTAATCAAAGCACAGGAATACTAATCACAGCACAGGTATAGCAATCATAGCACGGGTATAGCTATCACAGCACAGGTATAGCTATCACAGCACAAGCATAGTAATCACAGCACAGGTATAGTAATCACGGCACAGGTACAGAAATCATGGCACAGGTATAGTAATCACTGCACAGGTATAGTAATCACGGCACTGGCATGGGAATCACGGCACAGGTGTAGTAATCACGGCACAGGTATAGTAATCACAGCACAGGTATTGTAATTACAGCACAGGTATAGTAATCACAGCACAGGTATAGTAATCACGGCACAGGTATAGAAATCACAGTACAGGTATAGTACTCACGGCACAGGTATAGTAATCACGACACAAGTATAGTAATCACAGCACAGGTATAGTAATCACAGCACAGGTATGGTAATCACAGCACAGATATAGCTATCACAGCACAGGTATAGTAATCACGGCACAGGTATAGTAATCACAGCACAGGTATAGTAATCACAGCACAGGTCTAGTAATCACAGCACAGGTATAGTAATCACAGAAAAGGTATGGTAATCACAGCACAGATATAGCTATCACAGCACAGGTATAGCGATCACAGTACAGGAACAGCTATCACAGTACAGGTATAGTAATCACAGCACAGGTATAGTAATCACGGCACAGGTATAGTAATCACGGCACAGGTAGAGTAATCACAGCACAGGTATAGTAATCACAGACCAGGTAGAGTAATCACTGCACAGGTATAGTAATCACGGCACAGGTATAGCAATCATAGCACGGGTATAGCTATCACAGCACAGGTATAGTAATCACAGCACAGGTATAGTAATTACAGCACAGGTATAGTAATCACAGCACGGGGGGGGGGGGGGGTGGGGTATAGTAATCACAGCACAGGTATAGTAATCACGGCACAGGTATAGTAATCACAGCACAGTTATGGTAATCATAGCACAGGTATAGTAATCACGGCACAGGTATAGTAATCACAGCACAGGTATAGTAATCACAGCACAGGTATAGTAATCATGGCACAGGTATAGTAATCACAGCTCAGGTATAGTAATCACAGCACAGGTATAGTAATCACAGCACAGGTATAGTAATCACAGCACAGGTATAGTATTCACAGCACAGGTATAGCAATCATAGCACGGGTATAGCTATCACAGCACAGGTATAGTAATCACAGCACAGGTATAGTAATTACAGCACAGGTATAGCAATCATAGCATGCGTATAGCTATCACAGCACGGGTATAGTAAACACAGTACGGGTATAGTAATCACAGCACAGGTATAGCTATCACAGCACAGGTATAGTAATCACGGCACAGATATAGTAATCACAGCACAGGCACAGTAATCACAGCACGGGTATAGCTATCACTGCACGGGCATAGTAATCACAGCACAGGTATAGCTATCACAGCACAGGTATAGTAATCAAGGCACAGGTATAGTAATCACAGCACAGGTATAGCAATAACAGCACAGGTATAGCAATCATAGCACGGGTATAGCTATCACAGCACGGGTATAGTAATCACAGCACAGGTATAGCTATCACAGCACAGCTATAGTAATCACGGCACAGGTATAGGAATCACGGCACAGATATAGCTATCACAGCGCAGGTATAGTAATCACAGCACAGTTATAGTACTCCGTCACAGATATAGTAATCACAGCACAGGGATAGTAATCACAGCACAGGTATAGTAATCACGGCACAGGTATAGTAATCACAGCACAGGTATTGTAATTATAGCACAGGTATAGTAATCACAGCACGGGTATAGTAATCACTGCACAGGTATTGCAATCACGGCACTTGTATAGTAATCACGGCACAGTTATAGTACTCACGTCACAGGTATAGTAATCACAGCACAGGCATAGTAATCACAGCACAGGTATAGTAATCACGGCACAGGTATTGTAATCACAGCACAGGTATAGTAATCACGGCACAGGTATAGTAATCACGGCACAGGTTTAGTAATCACAGTTCAGGAATAGTAATCACAGCACAGGTATAGTAATCACAGCACAGGTATAGTAATCACAGCACAGGTATAGTAATCACAGCACAGGTATAGTAATCACGGCACAGGTATAGTAATCACAGCACAGGTATTGTAGTTACAGCACAGGTATAGTAATCAGAGCACAGGTATAGTAATCACGGCACAGGTATAGTAATCACAGCACAGGTATAGTAATCATAGACCAGGTATAGTAATCACGGCACAGGCATAGTAAGCACAGCACAGGGGGGGTATAGTAATCACAGCACAGGTATAGTAATCACGGCACAGGTATAGTAATCACAGCACAGGTATTGTAATTATAGCACAGGTATAGTAATCTCAGCACGGGTAAAGTAATCACTGCACAGGTATTGTAGTCACGGAACTTGTGTAGTAATCACGGCACAGGTATAGTAATCACAGCACAGGTATTGTAATCACGGCACAGGTATAGTAATCAGAGCACAGGTATAGTAATCACGGCACAGGTATAGTAATCACAGCACAGGTATAGTAATCATAGACCAGGTATAGTAATCACGGCACAGGCATAGTAAGCACAGCACAGGGGGGGTATAGTAATCACAGCACAGGTATAGTAATCACGGCACAGGTATAGTAATCACAGCACAGGTATTGTAATTATAGCACAGGTATAGTAATCTCAGCACGGGTAAAGTAATCACTGCACAGGTATTGTAGTCACGGAACTTGTGTAGTAATCACGGCACAGGTATAGTAATCACAGCACAGGTATTGTAATCACGGCACAGGTATAGTAATCTCAGCACGGGTAAAGTAATCACTGCACAGGTATTGTAGTCACGGAACTTGTGTAGTAATCACAGCACAGTTATAGTACTCACGTCACAGGTATAGTAATCACAGCACAGGGATAGTAATCACAGCACAGGTATAGTAATCACGGCACAGGTATAGTAATCACGGCACAGGTATAGTAATCACGGCACAGGTATAGTAATCACAGCACAGGTATAGAAATCACAGCACAGGTATAGCAATCATAGCACGGGTATAGCTATCACAGCACAGGTATAGTAATCACAGCACAGGCACAGTAATCACAGCACGGGTATAGCTATCACAGCACGGGTATAGTAATCACAGCACAGGGAGAGTTATCAAAGCACAGCTATTGGGGTCCGGGTCCATAGGACTCTTAAATCGGCCTCGCAGGTGGAGGATGCGGTCAAGAAGGCGTATGGCGTACTAGCCTTCATTAATCGAGGGATTGAGTTTAGGAGTCGGGAGATAATGCTGCAGCTTTATAGGACCCTGGTTAGACCCCACTTGGAGTACTGCGCGCAGTTCTGGTCACCTCATTACAGGAAAGATGTTGAAGCCATTGAAAGGGTGCAGAGGAGATTTACAAGGATGTTGCCTGGATTGGGGGGCATGCCTTATGAGGATAGGTTGAGGGAGCTTGGTCTCTTCTCCCTGGAGAGACGAAGGATGAGAGGTGACCTGATAGAGGTTTACAAGATGTTGAGGGGTCTGGATAGGGTGGACTCTCAGAGGCTATTTCCAAGGGCTGAAATGGTTGCTACGAGAGGACACAGGTTTAAGGTGCTGGGGGGTAGGTACAGGGGGGATGTCAGGGGTAAGTTTTTCACTCAGAGGGTGGTGGGTGAGTGAAATCGGCTGACGTCGGTGGTGGTGGAGGCAAACTCGTTGGGGTCTTTTAAGAGACTTCTGGATGAGTACATGGGATTTAATGGGATTGAGGGCTATAGATAGGCCTAGAGGTGGGGATGTGATCGGCGCAACTTGTGGGCCGAAGGGCCTGTTTGTGCTGTGACTTTCTATGTTCTATGTTCTATGTAATCACTGCACAGGTGTAGTAATCACGGCACAGATATAATAATCACGGCACAGGTATTGTAATTATAGCACAGGTATAGTAATCACAGCACGGGTATAGTAATCACTGCACAGGTATTGCAATCACGGCACTTGTATAGTAATCACGGCACAGTTATAGTACTCACGTCACAGGTATAGTAATCACAGCACAGGCATAGTAATCACAGCACAGGTATAGTAATCACGGCACAGGTATTGTAATCACAGCACAGGTATAGTAATCACGGCACAGGTATAGTAATCACAGCACAGGTTTAGTAATCACAGTTCAGGTATAGTAATCACAGCACAGGTATAGTAATCACAGCACAGGTATAGTAATCACAGCACAGGTATAGTAATCACAGCACAGGCATAGCAATCATAGCACGGGTATAGCTATCACAGCACAGGTATAGTAATCACAGCACAGGTATAGTAATCACAGCACAGGTATAGCAATCATAGCACGGGTATAGCTATCACAGCACAGGCATAGTAATCACGGCACAAGTATAGCAATCATAGCACAGGTACAGCTATCACAGCAGAGGCACAGTAATCACAGCACGGGTATAGTAATAACAGAACAGGTATAGGAATCACAGCACAGGCATGGTAGTTACAGCACACAGGGATAGATAGGAGGTTCTTTGGCAGCAAAAGAGACTCACGGATGGTATGTTGCCTACCGGATGCCAAGGTCCGTGATGTCTCAGACCGTGTTTTCCAGATTCTGAAGGGGGAGGGGAAACAGTCACAAGTCGTGGTGCACATTGGTACCAATGACATAGGTAAGAGAAGGGACGGGGATTTAAAGCAGGAAGTTCTGGAGCTGGGCTGGAAGCTGAGAGCCAAGACGAAACATGTGGTCATCTCTGGTACGTTGCCGGTCCCACGTGATAGCGAGTTGAGGAACAGGGAGAGAGTGCAGTTAAATATGTGGTTGCAGGGATGGTGTAGGAGGGAGGGTTTCAGATACGTGGATAATTGGAACACGTTCTGGGGAAGGTAGGACCTGTACAAACAGGACGGGGTGCACCTGAACCAGAGGGGCACCAATATCCTCGGAGGGAAATTTGTTACGGCTCTTCAGGGGGGTTTAAACTAATTTGTCAGGGGAGTGGGAAAGGGAGTTGTAGTCCAGAAGTCAGTGAGGGTGGTGAGGAATTGGGTAAGGTATCAGGGTCAAGGGTGGGTACTGGTAGACAGGAAGGTGGGTTGAAGTGTGTCTACTTCAATGCAAGGAGCATCCGGAACAAGGTAGATGAACTTGGGGCGTGGATTGGTACTTGGGACTACGATGTTGTGGCCATTACGGAGACGTGGGTAGAACAAGGACAGGAATGGTTGTTGGACGTTCCGGGGTATAGATGTTTCACTAAGTGTAGGGAAGCTGGTAAAAGAGGTGGAGGAGTGGCATTGTTAATCAAGGATAGTTTAACGGCTGCGGAAAGGCACTTCATGGGGGATCTGCACACTGAGGTAATATGGGCTGAAGTTAGAAATAGGAAAGGAGCGGTCATGTTGCTAGGAGTTTACTATAGGCCCCCAAATAGTAATAGAGATGTGGAGGAAGAAATTGCTAAGCAGATTATGGATATGTGTGGGGGTCACAGGGTAGTTGTCATGGGGGACTTTAACTTTCCAAATATTGATTGGAACCTTTGTAGGTCAAATAGTTTGGATGGGGCAGTTTTTGTGCAGTGTGTGCGGGAGGGTTTCCTGACACAATATGTGGATGGGCCGACTAGAGGTGAGGCCACATTGGATTTGGTACTGGGAAATGAACCGGGCCAAGTGTTAGATTTGGTTGTGGGAGAGCAATTTGGAGATAGTGACCACAATTCGGTGTCTTTTGTTATTGCAATGGAGAGGGATAGGGCCGTACGGCAGGGCAAGGTTTACAATTGGGGGAGGGGTAATTATGATGCGATTAGGCAAGAATTAGGGGGCATAAGTTGGGAACAGAAACTGTCAGAGAAAGGAACTAATGAAAAGTGGAACTTTTTCAAGGAACAAATACTGGATGTCCTTGATAGGTATGTTCCTGTCAGGCAGGGAGGAAATGGCCGAGTGAGGGAACCATGGTTCACAAAAGAGGTGGAATGTCTTGTGAAAAGGAAGAGGGAAGCTTATGTAGGGATGAGGAAACAAGGTTCAGATGGCTCGATTGAGGGTTACAAGTTAGCAAGGAATGAGCTGAAAAAGGGGCTTAGGAGAGCTAGGAGGGGACATGAGAAGTCCTTGGCGGGTCGGATCAAGGAAAACCCCAAGGCTTTTTACTCTTATGTGAGGAATAAAAGAATGACCAGGGTGAGGTTAGGGCCGGTCAAGGACAGTAGTGGGAACTTGTGTATGGAGTCAGTAGAGATAGGCGAGGTGATGAATGAATACTTTTCTTCAGTGTTCACCAAGGAGAGGGGCCATGTTTTTGAGGAAGAGAAGGTGTTACAGGCTAATAGGCTGCAGGAAATAGATGTTCGGAGGGAGGATGTCTTGGCAGTTTTGAATAAACTGAAGGTCGATAAGTCCCCTGGGCCTGATGAAATGTATCCTAGGATTCTGTGGGAGGCAAGGGATGAGATTGCAGAGCCTTTGGCTTTGATCTTTGGGTCCTCGCTGTCCACGGGGATGGTGCCAGAGGACTGGAGAATGGCGAATGTTGTTCCTCTGTTTAAGAAAGGGAATAGAAATGACCCTGGTAATTATAGACCGGTTAGTCTTACTTCGGTGGTTGGTAAATTAATGGAAAGGGTCCTTAGGGATGGGATTTACGACCATTTAGAAAGATGCGGATTAATCCGAGATAGTCAGCACGGATTCGTGAAGGGCAAGTCGTGCCTCACAAATTTGATAGAATTTTTTGAGGAGGTAACTAAGTGTGTTGATGAAGGTAGGGCAGTTGATGTCATATACATGGATTTTAGTAAGGCGTTTGATAAGGTCCCCCATGGTCGGCTTATGATGAAAGTGAGGAGGTGTGGGATAGAGGGAAAGTTGGCCGATTGGATAGGTAACTGGCTATCTGACCGAAGACAGAGGGTGGTGGTCGATGGAAAATTTTCGGATTGGAGGCAGGTTGCTAGCGGTGTGCCGCAGGGATCAGTGCTTGGTCCTCTGCTCTTTGTCATTTTTATTAATGACTTAGAGGAGGGGGCTGAAGGGTGGATCAGTAAATTTGCTGATGACACCAAGATTGGTGGAGGAGTGGATGAGGTGGAGGGCTGTTGTAGGCTGCAAAGAGACATAGATAGGATGCAAAGCTGGGCTGAAAAATGGCAAATGGAGTTTAACCCTGATAAATGTGAGGTGATTCATTTTGGTAGGACAAATTTAAATGTGGATTACAGGGTCAAAGGTAGGGTTCTGAAGACTGTGGAGGAGCAGAGAGATCTTGGGGTCCATATCCACAGATCTCTAAAGGTTGCCAGTCAAGTGGATAGAGCTGTGAAGAAGGCCTATAGTGTGTTAGCTTTTATTAACAGGGGGTTGGAGTTTAAGAGCCGTGGGGTTATGCTGCAACTGTACAGGACCTTGGTGAGACCACATTTGGAATATTGTGTGCAGTTCTGGTCACCTCACTATAAGAAGGATGTGGAAGTGCTGGAAAGAGTGCAGAGGAGATTTACCAGGATGCTGCCTGGTTTGGAGGGTAGGTCATATGAGGAAAGGTTGAGGGAGCTAGGGCTGTTCTCTCTGGAGCGGAGGAGGCTGAGGGGAGACTTAATAGAGGTGTATAAAATGATGAAGGGGAAAGATAGAGTGAACGTTCAAAGACTATTTCCTCGGGTGGATGGAGCTATTACAAGGGGGCATAACTATAGGGTTCATGGTGGGAGATACAGGATGGATATTAGAGGTAGGTTCTTTACGCAGAGAGTGGTTGGGGTGTGGAATGGACTGCCTGCAGTGATAGTGGAGTCAGACACTTTAGAAACATTTAAGCGGTTATCGGATAGGCACATGGAGCACACCAGGATGATAGGGAGTGGGATAGCTTGATCTTGGTGTCAGATAAAGCTCGGCACAACATCGTGGGCCGAAGGGCCTGTTCTGTGCTGTACTGTTCCATGTTCTATGTTCTATGTTCTAGCACAGGTATAGTAATCACAGCTCAGGTATAGTAATCACGGCACAGGTATAGTAATCACGGCACAGGCATAGTAATCACAGTACAGGTATAGCTATCACAGCACAGGTATAGCTATCACAGCACAGGAATGGTAATCACAGCACAGGTATAGTAATCACAGCACAGTTATAGTAATCACGGCACAGGTTGAGTAATCACAGCTCAGGCATAGTAATCACAGCACAGGTATAGTAATCACAGCACAGGTATAGTAATCACAGCGCAGGTATAGTAATCAAAGCACAGGAATACTAATCACAGCACAGGTATAGCAATCATAGCACGGGTATAGCTATCACAGCACAGGTATAGCTATCACAGCACAAGCATAGTAATCACAGCACAGGTATAGTAATCACGGCACAGGTACAGAAATCATGGCACAGGTATAGTAATCACTGCACAGGTATAGTAATCACGGCACTGGCATGGGAATCACGGCACAGGTGTAGTAATCACGGCACAGGTATAGTAATCACAGCACAGGTATTGTAATTACAGCACAGGTATAGTAATCACAGCACAGGTATAGTAATCACGGCACAGGTATAGAAATCACAGTACAGGTATAGTACTCACGGCACAGGTATAGTAATCACGACACAAGTATAGTAATCACAGCACAGGTATAGTAATCACAGCACAGGTATGGTAATCACAGCACAGATATAGCTATCACAGCACAGGTATAGTAATCACGGCACAGGTATAGTAATCACAGCACAGGTATAGTAATCACAGCACAGGTCTAGTAATCACAGCACAGGTATAGTAATCACAGAAAAGGTATGGTAATCACAGCACAGATATAGCTATCACAGCACAGGTATAGCGATCACAGTACAGGAACAGCTATCACAGTACAGGTATAGTAATCACAGCACAGGTATAGTAATCACGGCACAGGTATAGTAATCACGGCACAGGTAGAGTAATCACAGCACAGGTATAGTAATCACAGACCAGGTAGAGTAATCACTGCACAGGTATAGTAATCACGGCACAGGTATAGCAATCATAGCACGGGTATAGCTATCACAGCACAGGTATAGTAATCACAGCACAGGTATAGTAATTACAGCACAGGTATAGTAATCACAGCACGGGGGGGGGGGGGGGGTGGGGTATAGTAATCACAGCACAGGTATAGTAATCACGGCACAGGTATAGTAATCACAGCACAGTTATGGTAATCATAGCACAGGTATAGTAATCACGGCACAGGTATAGTAATCACAGCACAGGTATAGTAATCACAGCACAGGTATAGTAATCATGGCACAGGTATAGTAATCACAGCTCAGGTATAGTAATCACAGCACAGGTATAGTAATCACAGCACAGGTATAGTAATCACAGCACAGGTATAGTATTCACAGCACAGGTATAGCAATCATAGCACGGGTATAGCTATCACAGCACAGGTATAGTAATCACAGCACAGGTATAGTAATTACAGCACAGGTATAGCAATCATAGCACGCGTATAGCTATCACAGCACGGGTATAGTAAACACAGTACGGGTATAGTAATCACAGCACAGGTATAGCTATCACAGCACAGGTATAGTAATCACGGCACAGATATAGTAATCACAGCACAGGCACAGTAATCACAGCACGGGTATAGCTATCACTGCACGGGCATAGTAATCACAGCACAGGTATAGCTATCACAGCACAGGTATAGTAATCAAGGCACAGGTATAGTAATCACAGCACAGGTATAGCAATAACAGCACAGGTATAGCAATCATAGCACGGGTATAGCTATCACAGCACGGGTATAGTAATCACAGCACAGGTATAGCTATCACAGCACAGCTATAGTAATCACGGCACAGGTATAGGAATCACGGCACAGATATAGCTATCACAGCGCAGGTATAGTAATCACAGCACAGTTATAGTACTCCGTCACAGATATAGTAATCACAGCACAGGGATAGTAATCACAGCACAGGTATAGTAATCACGGCACAGGTATAGTAATCACGGCACAGGTATAGTAATCACGGCACAGGTTTAGTAAACACAGCTCAGGTATAGTAATCACAGCACAAGTATAGTAATCACAGCACAGGTATAGTAATCACAGCACAGGTATAGCAATCACAGCACAGGTATAGCAATCATAGCACGGGTATAGCTATCACATCACAGGTATAGTAATCACAGCACAGGCACAGTAATCACAGCACGGGTATAGCTATCACAGCACGGGTATACTAAACACAGTACGGGTATAGTAATCACAGCACAGGCATAGCTATCACAGCACAGGTATAGTAATCACGGCACAGATATAGTAATCACAGCACAGGCACAGTAATCACAGCACGGGTATAGCTATCACAGCACGGGTATAGTAATCACAGCACAGGTATAGCTATCACAGCACAGGTATAGTAATCACGGCACAGGTATAGTAATCACGGCACAGATATAGTAATCACAGCACAGGTATTGTAATTACAGCACAGGTATAGAAATCACGGCACAGGTATAGCAATCACAGCACGGGCATTGTAATCACAGCACAGGTATAGTAATCACTGCACCGGTATAGTAATCAGAGCACAGGTATAGTAATCACTGCACAGGTATAGTAATCACTGCACGGGTATAGTATCACAGCACAGGTATAGTAATCACAGACCAGGAATAGTAATCACTGCACAGGTATAGTAATCACGGCATAGGTATAGTAATCACAGCACAGGTATAGTAATCACAGCACGGATATAGCTATCACAGCACGGGTATAGTAATCACAGCACAGGTATAGCTATCACAGCACAGCTATAGTAATCACGGCACAGGTATAGGAATCACGGCACAGATATAGCTATCACAGCGCAGGTATAGTAATCACAGCACAGGTATAGTAATGACAGCACAGGTATAGCTATCACAGCACAGGTACAGTAATCAGAGCAAAGGTATAGCTATCACAGCACAGGTATAGTAATCACACCACAGGTATAGTAATCACAGCACAGGTATAGTAATCACAGCACAGGTATAGTATCACAGCACAGGTATAGTAATCACAGACCAGGTACTGCAATCACTGCACAGGTATAGTAATCATGGCATAGGTATAGTAATCACAGCACATGTATAGTAATCACGGCACAGGTATAGTAATCACAGCTCAGGTATGGTAATCACAGCACAGGTATAGTAATCACAGCACAGGCATAGTAATCACAGCACAGGGGGGGTATAGTAATCAGAGCACAGGTATAGTAATCACTTCACAGGTATAGTAATCACAGCACAGGTATAGTAATCACGGCACATGTATTGTAATCAAGGCACAGGTATAGTAATCACAGCACAGGTATTGTAATTACAGCACAGGTATAGTAATCATGGCACAGATATAGCAATCACAGCACGGGCATAGTAATCACAGCACCGGTATTGTAATCACAGCACAGGTATAGTAATCACTGCACAGGTATAGTAATCACTGCACGGGTATAGTAATCACAGCACAGGCATAATAATCACGGCACAAGTGTAGCAATCATAGCACAGGTACAACTATCACAGCACAGGCACAGTAATCACAGCACGGGTATAGTAATCACAGTACAGGTATAGTAATCACGGCACAGGTATAGTAATCACAGCACAGGTATAGTAATCACAGCACAGGTATAGCTATCACAGCACAGGTGTAGTAATCACAGCAGAGGTATAGTAATCACAGCACAGGCATAGTAATCACAGCACAGGTATAGTAATTAAGGCACAGATATAGTAATCACAGCACAGGTATAGTAATCACGGCACAGGTATAGTAATTACTGCACAGGTATAGTAATCACTGCATGGGTATAGTAATCACAGCACAGGTATAGTAATCACGGCACAGGCATGGTAATCACGGCACAGGTATCGTAATCACGATACATGTATAGTAATCACAGCACAGGTATTGTAGTTACCGCACAGGAATAGTAATCACAGCACAGGTATAGTAATCACGGCACAGGCATAGTAATCACAGCACAGGTATAGTAATCTCGGCACAGGGATTGTAATCACGGCACAGGTATAGTAATCACTGCACAGGTATTGTAATTATAGCACAGGTATAGTAATCACAGCACGTGTATAGTAATCACTGCACAGGTATTGTAATCACGGCACTTGTATAGTAATCACGGCACAGGTATAGTAATCACAGCACAGTTATAGCAATCATAGCACGGGTATAGCTATCACAGCACAGGTATAGCTATCACAGCACAGGTATAGTAATCACAGCACAGGTATAGTAATCACAGCACAAGCATAGTAATCACAGCACAGGTATAGTAATCACGGCACAGGTATAGTAATCACAGCACGGGTATAGTAATCACGGCACAGGTATTGTAATCACGGCACATGTATAGTAATCACAGCACAGGTATTGTAATTATAGCACAGTTATAGCAATCATAGCACGGGTATAGCTATCACAGCACAGGTATAGCTGTCACAGCACAGGTACAGTAATCATGGCACATGTATAGTAATCACTGCACAGGTATAGTAATCACGGCACAGGCATGGTAATAACGGCACAGATATAGTAATCACGGCACAGGTATAGTAATCACGGCACAGGTATAGTAATCACGGCACAGGTATAGTAATCACAGCACAGGTATTGTAATTACAGCACTGGTATAGTAATCACAGCACAGGTATAGTAATCACGGCACAGGTATAGTAATCACAGACCAGATATAGTAATCACTGCACAAGTATAGTAAACAAGGCACAGGCATAGTAATCACAGCACAGGGTGGGGGGTATAGTAATCACAGCACAGGTATAGTATTCACGGCACAGGTATAGTAATCACAGCACAGGTATAGCTATCACAGCACAGGTATAGCTATCACAGCACACTAATAGTAATCACAGCACAGGTATAGTAATCACAGCACAGGTATAGTAATCACGGCACAGGTATAGTAATCACGGCACAGGTTTATTAATCACAGCTCAGGCATAGTAATCACAGCACAGGTATAGTAATCACAGCACAGGTATAGTATTCACAGCGCAGGTATAGTAATCAAAGCACAGGAATAGTAATCACAGCACAGGTACAGCAATCATAGCACGGGTATAGCTATCACAGCACAGGTATAGCTATCACAGCACAGGTATAGTAATCACAGCACAGGTACAGTAATCACGGCACAGGTACAGTAATCATGGCACAGGTATAGTAATCACTGCACAGGTATAGTAATCACGGCACAGGTACAGTAATCACTGCACAGGTATTGTAGTTACAGCACAGGTATAGTAATCACAGCACAGGTATAGTAATCACGGCACAGGTATAGTAATCGCAGCACAGGTATTGTAATTACAGCACAGGTATAGTAATCACAGCACAGGTATAGTAATCACGGCACAGGTATAGTAATCACAGCGCAGGTATAGTAATCACGGCACAGGTATTGTAATCACGGCACAGGTATAGTAATCACAGCACAGGTATTGTCATTATAGCACAGTTATAGCAATCATAGCACGGGTATAGCTATCACAGCACAGGTACAGTAATCATGGCACAGGTATAGTAATCACGGCACAGGTATAGTAATCACTGCACAGGTATAGTAATCACGGCACAGGCATGGTAATCACGGCACAGGTATAGTAATCACGGCACTGGTATAGTAACCACGGCACAGGTATAGTAATCACAGCACAGGTATTGTAATTACAGCACAGGTATAGTAATCACAGCACAGGTATAGTAATCACGGCACAGGTATAGTAATCACAGCACAGGTATAGTAATCACGGCACATGTATTGTAATCAAGGCACAGGTATAGTAATCACAGCACAGGTATTGTAATTAAAGCACAGGTATAGTAATGACAGCTCAGGTATAGTAATCACAGCACAGGTATAGTAATCACAGCACAGGTATAGTAATCACAGCACAGGTATAGTAATCACAGCACAGGTATAGCAATCATATCACGGGTATAGCTATCACAGCACAGGTATAGCTATCACAGCACAGGTATAGTAATCACGGCACAGGTTTAATAATCACAGCTCAGGTATAGTAATCACAGCACAGGTATAGTAATCACAGCACAGGTATAGTAATCAGGGCACAGGTATAGTAATCACAGCACGGTATAGCAATCATAGCACGGGTATAGCTATCACAGCACAGGTATAGCTATCACAGCACAGGTATAGCTATCACAGCACAGGTATTGTAATCGCGGCACAGGTATAGTAATCACGGCACAGGTATAGTAATCACTGCACAGGTATTGCAATTACGGCACTTGTATAGTAATCACGGCACAGGTATAGTAATCACAGCACAGGTATAGTTATCACGGCACAGGTACAGTAATCACAGCACAGGTATTGTAATTACGGCACAGGTATAGTAATCACGGCACAGGTATAGCAATCACAGCACGGGCATAGTAATCACAGCACGGGCATAGTAATCACAGCACAGGTCAAGGAATCACTGCACCGGTAGAGTGATCAAAGCACAGGTATAGTAATCACTGAACAGGTATAGTAATCACTGCACGGGTATAGTAATCACAGCACAGGCATAGTACTCACGGCACAAGTATAGCAATCGTAGCACAGGTACAGCTATCACAGCACAGGCACAGTAATCACAGCTCAGGTATAGTAATCACAGCACAGGTATAGTAATCACGGCACAGGTATAGTAATCACAGCACAGGTATAGTAATCACAGCACAGGTATAGCTATCACAGCACAGGTATAGCTATCAAAGCACAGGTATAGTAATCACAGCACAGGTGTAGTAATCACGGCACAGGTATAGTAATCACGGCACAGGTATAGTAATCACGTCACAGGTTTAGTAATCACAGCTCAGGTATAGTAATCACAGCACAGGTATAGTAATCACAGCACAGGTATAGCAATCACAGCACAGGTATAGCTATCACAGCACAGGTATAGCTATCACAGCACAGGTATAGTAATCACGGCACAGGTTTAGTAATCACAGCTCAGGTATAGTAATCACAGCACAGGTATAGTAATCACGGCACAGGTATAGTAATCACAGCACAGGTATAGCAATCACAGCACAGGTATAGCTATCACAGCACAGGTATAGCTATCACAGCACAGGTATAGTAATCACGGCACAGGTTTAGTAATCACAGCTCAGGTATAGTAATCACAGCACAGGTATAGTAATCACAGCACAGGTATAGTAATCACAGCACATGTATAGCAATCATAGCACGGGTATAGCTATCACAGCACAGGTATAGCTATCACAGCACAGGTATAGCTATCACAGCACAGGTATTGTAATCACGGCACAGGTATAGTAATCACAGCACAGGTATTGTAATTATAGCACAGGTATAGTAATCACAGCACAGGCATAGTACTCACGGCACAAGTATAGCAATCGTAGCACAGGTACAGCTATCACAGCACAGGCACAGTAATCACAGCACGGGTATAGTAATCACAGTACAGGTATAGTAATCACGGCACAGGTATAGTAATCACAGCTCAGGTATAGTAATCACGGCACAGGTATAGTAATCACGGCACAGGTATAGTAATCACAGCACAGGTATAGTACTCACGGCACAGGTATAGTAATCACAGCACAGGCATAGTAATCACAGCACAGGTATAGTAATCACAGCACAGGTATAGTAATCACGGCACAGGTATAGTAATCATGGCACAGGTATAGTAATCACTGCACAGGTATTGTAATTACGGCACTTGTATAGTAATCACGGCACAGGTATAGTAATCACGGCACAGGTATAGTACTCATGGCACAGGTATAGTAATCACAGGACAGGCATAGTAATCACAGCACAGGTATAGTAATCACAGCACAGGTATAGTAATCACGGCACAGGTATAGTAATCATGGCACAGGTATAGTAATCACAGCACAGGTATTGTAATTACGGCACAGGTATAGTAATCACGGCACAGGTATAGCAATCACGGCACAGGTATAGTAATCACAGCACAGGTATTGTAATTACGGCACAGGTATAGTAATCACGGCACAGGTATAGTAATCACAGCACAGGTATTGTCATTATGGCACAGGTATAGTAATCACGGCACAGGTATAGTAATCACAGCAGAGGTATTGTAATTATAGCACAGGAATAGTAATGATGGCACAGGTATAGTAATCACAGCACAGGTATTGTAATTACGGCACAGGTATAGTAATCACGGCACAGGTATAGTAATCACGGCACAGGGATAGTAATCACAGCACAGGTATTCTAATTACGGCACAGGTATAGTAATCACGGCACAGGTATAGTAATCACAGCACAGGTATTGTAATTACGGCACAGGTATAGTAATCACGGCACAGGTATAGTAATCACAGCACAGGTATTGTAATTACGGCACAGGTATAGTAATCACGGCACAGGTATAGCAATCAGAGCACGGGAATAGTAGTCACAGCACGGGCATAGTAATCAAAGCACAGGTATAGTAATCACTGCACAGGTATAGTAATCACTGCACGGGTATAGTAAACACAGCACAGGCATAGTACTCACGGCACAAGTATAGCAATCGTAGCACAGGTACAGCGATCATAACACAGGCACAGTAATCACAGCACGGGTATAGTAATCACAGTACAGGTATAGTAATCACGGCACAGGTATAGTAATCACAGCTCAGGTATAGTAATCACGGCACAGGTATAGTAATCACGGCACAGGTATAGTAATCACAGCACAGGTATAGTACTCACGGCACAGGTATAGTAATCACAGCACAGGCATAGTAATCACAGCACAGGTATAGTAATCACAGCACAGGTATAGTAATCACGGCACAGGTAGAGTAATCATGGCACAGGTATAGTAATCGCAGCACAGGTATTGTAATTACGGCACAGGGATAGTAATCACGGCACAGGTATAGCAATCACGGCACAGGTATAGTAATCACAGCACAGGTATTGTAATTACGGCACAGGTATAGTAATCACGGCACAGGTATAGTAATCACAGCACAGGTATTGTAATCACGGCACAGGTATAGTAATCACGGCACAGGTATAGTAATCACAGCACAGGTATTGTAATTACGGCACAGGTATAGTAATCATGGCACAGGTATAGTAATCACAGCACAGGTATTGTAATTACGGCACAGGTATAGTAATCACGGCACAGGTATAGTAATCACAGCACAGGTATAGTAATCATAGACCAGGTATAGTAATCACGGCACAGGCATAGTAAGCACAGCACAGGGGGGGTATAGTAATCACAGCACAGGTATAGTAATCACGGCACAGGTATAGTAATCACAGCACAGGTATTGTAATTATAGCACAGGTATAGTAATCTCAGCACGGGTAAAGTAATCACTGCACAGGTATTGTAGTCACGGAACTTGTGTAGTAATCACGGCACAGGTATAGTAATCACAGCACAGGTATTGTAATCACGGCACAGGTATAGTAATCTCAGCACGGGTAAAATAATCACTGCACAGGTATTGTAGTCACGGAACTTGTGTAGTAATCACTGCACAGGTATAGTAATCACGGCACAGGTATTGTAATCACGGCACAGGTATAGTAATCACAGCACAGGTATTGTAATTACGGCACAGGTATAGTAATCACGGCACAGGTATAGTAATCACAGCACAGGTATTGTAATTACGGCACAGGTATAGTAATCACGGCACAGGTATAGTAATCACAGCACAGGTATTGTAATTACGGCACAGGTATAGTAATCACGGCACAGGTATAGCAATCACAGCACGGGCATAGTAATCACAGCACAGGCATAGTAATCATAGCACAGGTAGAGTAATCACTGCACCGGTATAGTAATCAAAGCACAGGTATAGTAATCACTGCACAGGTATAGGAATCACTGCACGGGTATAGTAATCACAGCACAGGCATATTACTCACGGCACAAGTATAGCAATCGTAGCACAGGTACAGCTATCACAGCACAGGCACAGTAATAACAGCACGGGTATAGTAATCACAGTACAGGTATAGTAATCACGGCACAGGTATAGTAATCACAGCTCAGGTATAGTAATCACGGCACATGTATAGCTATCACAGCTAGGTATAGCTATCAAAGCACAGGTATAGTAATCACAGCACAGGTGTAGTAATCACAGCACAGGTATAGTAATCACGGCACAGGTATAGTAATCACGGCACAGGTTTAGTAATCACAGCTCAGGTATAGTAATCACAGCACAGGTATAGTAATCACAGCACAGGTATAGTAATCACAGCACAGGTATAGTAATCACAGCACAGGTATAGCAATCATATCACGGGTATAGCTATCACAGCACAGGTACAGCTATCACAGCACAGGTATAGTAATCACGGCACAGGTATAGTAATCACAGCACAGGTATTGTAATTACGGCACAGGTATAGTAATCACGGCACAGGTATAGTAATCACAGCACAGGTATTGTAATTATGGCACAGGTATAGTAATCACAGCACAGGTATAGTAATCACAGCACAGGTATTGTAATTACGGCACAGGTATAGTAATCACGGCACAGGTATAGTAATCACGGCACAGGGATAGTAATCCCAGCACAGGTATTCTAATTACGGCACAGGTATAGAAATCACGGCACAGGTATAGTAATCACAGCACAGGTATTGTAATTACGGCACAGGTATAGTAATCACGGCACAGGTATAGTAATCACAGCACAGGTATTGTAATTACGGCACAGGTATAGTAATCACGGCACAGGTATAGCAATCAGAGCACGGGAATAGTAGTCACAGCACGGGCATAGTAATCAAAGCACAGGTATAGTAATCACTGCACAGGTATAGTAATCACTGCACGGGTATAGTAATCACAGCACAGGCATAGTACTCACGGCACAAGTATAGCAATCGTAGCACAGGTACAGCTATCACAGCACAGGCACAGTAATCACAGCACGGGTATAGTAATAACAGTACAGGTATAGTAATCACAGCTCAGGTATAGTAATCACGGCACAGGTATAGTAATCACGGCACAGGTATAGTAATCACAGCACAGGTATAGTACTCACGGCACAGGTATAGTAATCACAGCACAGGCACAGTAATCACAGCACAGGTATAGTAATCACAGCACAGGGATAGTAATCACGGCACAGGTAAAGCAATCACGGCACAGGTATAGTAATCACAGCACAGGTATTGTAATTACGGCACAGGTATAGTAATCACGGCACAGGTATAGTAATCACAGCACTGGTATTGTAATTACGGCACAGGTATAGTAATCACGGCACAGGTATAGTAATCACAGCACAGGTATTGTAATTACGGCACAGGTATAGTAATCATGGCACAGGTATAGTAATCACAGCACAGGTATAGTAATCACTGCACAGGTATAGGAATCACTGCACGGGTATAGTAATCACAGCACAGGCATAGTACTCATGGCACAAGTATAGCAATCGTAGCACAGGTACAGCTATCACAGCACAGGCACAGTAATAACAGCACGGGTATAGTAATCACAGTACAGGTATAGTAATCACGGCACAGGTATAGTAATCACAGCTCAGGTATTGTAATCACGGCACAGGTATAGTAATCACGGCACAGGTATAGTAATCACAGCACAGGTATAGTAATCACAGCACAGGTATAGCTATCACAGCACAGGTATAGCTATCAAAGCACAGGTATAGTAATCACAGCACAGGTGTAGTAATCACAGCACAGGTATAGTAATCACGGCACAGGTATAGTAATCACGGCACAGGTTTAGTAATCACAGCTCAGGTATAGTAATCACAGCACAGGTATAGTAATCACAGCACAGGTATAGTAATCACAGCACAGGTATAGTAATCACAGCACAGGTATAGCAATCATATCACGGGTATAGCTATCACAGCACAGGTATAGCTATCACAGCACAGGTATAGTAATCACGGCACAGGATTAGTAATCACAGCTCAGGTATAGTAATCACAGCACAGGTATAGTAATCACAGCACAGTTATAGTAATCACAGCACAGGTATAGTAATCACGGCACAGGTATAGTAATCATGGCACAGGTATAGTAATCATAGCACAGGTATTGTAATTACGGCACAGGGATAGTAATCACGGCACAGGTATAGCAATCACGGCACAGGTATAGTAATCACAGCACAGGTATTTTAATTACGGCACAGGTATAGTAATCACGGCACAGGTATTGTAATTATAGCAGAGGTATAGTAATCACAGCACGGGTATACTAATCACTGCACAGGTATTGTAATTACGGCACTTGTACAGTAATCACGGCACAGGTATAGTCATCACAGCACAGGTATAGTTATCACGGCACAGGTATAGTAATCACAGCACAGGTATTGTAATTACGGCACAGGTATAGTAATCACGGCACAGGTATAGCAATCACAGCACGGGCATAGTAATCACAGCACGGGCATAGTAATCACAGCACAGGTAGAGTAATCACTGCACCGGTATAGTTATCAAAGCACAGGTATAATAATCACTGCACAGGTATAGTAATCACTGCACGGGTATAGTAATCACAGCACAGGCATAGTACTCACGGCACAAGTATAGCAATCGTAGCACAGGTACAGCTATCACAGCACAGGCACAGTAATCACAGCACGGGTATAGTAATCACAGTACAGGTATAGTAATCACGGCACAGGTTTAGTAATCACAGCTCAGGTATAGTAATCACAGCACAGGTATAGTAATCACAGCACAGGTATAGTAATCACGGCACAGGTATAGTAATCACGGCACAGGTATAGTAATCACGGCACAGGTTTAGTAATCACAGCTCAGGTATAGTAATCACAGCACAGGTATAGTAATCACAGCACAGGTATAGTAATCACAGCACAGGTATAGTAATCACAGCACAGGTATAGCAATCACAGCACAGGTATAGCTATCACAGCACAGGTATAGTAATCACAGCACAGGTTTAGTAATCACAGCTCAGGTATAGTAATCACAGCACAGGTATAGTAATCACAGCACAGGTATAGTAATCACAGCACATGTATAGCAATCATAGCACGGGTATAGCTATCACAGCACAGGTATAGCTATCACAGCACAGGTATAGCTATCACAGCACAGGTATTGTAATCACGGCACAGGTATAGTAAACACAGCACGGGTATAGTAATCACTGCACAGGTATTGTAATTACGGCACTTGTATAGTAATCACGGCACAGGTATAGTAATCACGGCACAGGTATAGTACTCACGGCACAGGTATAGTAATCACAGCACAGGCATAGTAATCACAGCACAGGTATAGTAATCACAGCACAGGTATAGTAATCACGGCACAGGTATTGTAATTACGGCACAGGTATTGTAAATAGGGCACAGGTATAGTAATCACGGCACAGGTATAGCAATCAGAGCACGGGAATAGTAGTCACAGCACGGGCATAGTAATCAAAGCACAGGTATAGTAATCACTGCACAGGTATAGTAATCACTGCACGGGTATAGTAATCACAGCACAGGCATAGTACTCACGGCACAAGTATAGCAATCGTAGCACAGGTACAGCTATCACAGCACAGGCACAGTAATCACAGCACGGGTATAGTAATCACAGTACAGGTATAGTAATCACGGCACAGGTATAGTAATCACAGCTCAGGTATAGTAATCACGGCACAGGTATAGTAATCACGGCACAGGTATAGTAATCACAGCACAGGTATAGTACTCACGGCACAGGTATAGTAATCACAGCACAGGCATAGTAATCACAGCACAGGTATAGTAATCACAGCACAGGTATAGTAATCACGGCACAGGTATAGTAATCATGGCACAGGTATAGTAATCACAGCACAGGTATTGTAATTACGGCACAGGGATAGTAATCACGGCACAGGTATAGCAATCACGGCACAGGTATAGTAATCATAGCACAGGTATTGTAATTACGGCACAGGTATAGTAATCACGGCACAGGTATAGTAATCACAGCACAGGTATTATAATTACGGCACAGGTATAGTAATCAAGGCACAGGTATAGTAATCACAGCACAGGTATTGTAATTACGGCACAGGTATAGTAATCATGGCACAGGTATAGTGATCACAGCACAGGTATTGTAATTACGGCACAGGTATAGTAATCACGGCACAGGTATAGTAATCACGGCACAGGTATAGTAATCACAGCACAGGTATTGTAATTACGGCACAGGTATAGTAATCACGGCACAGGTATAGTAATCACAGCACAGGTATTGTAATTACGGCACAGGTATAGTAATCACGGCACAGGTAGAGTAATCACAGCACAGGTATTGTAATTACGGCACAGGTATAGTAATCACGGCACAGGTATAGCAATCACAGCACGGGCATAGTAATCACAGCACGGGCATAGTAATCACAGCACAGGTAGAGTAATCACTGCACCGGTATAGTAATCAAAGCACAGGTATAGTAATCACTGCACAGGTATAGGAATCACTGCACGGGTATAGTAATCACAGCACAGGCATAGTACTCACGGCACAAGTATAGCAATCGTAGCACAGGTACAGCTATCACAGCACAGGCACAGTAATAACAGCACGGGTATAGTAATCACAGTACAGGTATAGTAATCACGGCACAGGTATAGTAATCACAGCTCAGGTATAGTAATCACGGCACAGGTATAGGAATCACGGCACAGGTATAGTAATCACCGCACAGGTATAGTAATCACAGCACAGGTATAGCTATCACAGCACAGGTATAGCTATCAAAGCACTGGTATAGTAATCACAGCACAGGTGTAGTAATCACAGCACAGGTATAGTAATCACGGCACAGGTATAGTAATCACGGCACAGGTTTAGTAATCACAGCTCAGGTATAGTAATCACAGCACAGGTATAGTAATCACAGCACAGGTATAGTAATCACAGCACAGGTATAGTAATCACAGCACAGGTATAGCAATCATATCACGGGTATAGCTATCACAGCACAGGTATAGCTATCACAGCACAGGTATAGTAATCACGGCACAGGTTTAGTAATCACAGCTCAGGTATAGTAATCACAGCACAGGTATAGTAATCACAGCACAGGTATAGTAATCACAGCACAGGTATAGTAATCACAGCACGGTATAGCAATCATAGCACGAATATAGCTATCACAGCACAGGTATAGCCATCACAGCACAGGTATAGCTATCACAGCACAGGTATTGTAATCACGGCACAGGTATAGTAATCACAGCACAGGTATTGTAATTATAGCACAGGTATAGTAATCACAGCACGGGTATAGTAATCACTGCACAGGTATTGTAATTACGGCACTTGTATAGTAATCACGGCACAGGTGTCGTAATCACAGCACAGGTATAGTTATCACGGCACAGGTATAGTAATCACAGCACAGGTATTGTATTTACGGCACAGGTATAGTAATCACGGCACAGGTATAGCAATCACAGCACGGGCATAGTAATCACAGCACGGGCATAGTAATCACAGCACAGGTAGAGTAATCACTGCACCGGTATAGTAATCAAAGCACAGGTATAATAATCACTGCACAGGTATAGTAATCACTGCACAGGTATAGTAATCACAGCACAGGCATAGTACTCACGGCACAAGTATAGCAATCGTAGCACAGGTACAGCTATCACAGCACAGGCACAGTAATCACAGCACGGGTATAGTAATCACAGTACAGGTTTAGTAATCACGGCACAGGTATAGTAATCACAGCTCAGGTATAGTAATCACGGCACAGGTATAGTAATCACGGCACAGGTATAGTAATCACAGCACAGGTATAGTAATCACAGCACAGGTATAGCTATCACAGCACAGGTATAGCTATCAAAGCACAGGTATAGTAATCACAGCACAGGTGTAGTAATCACGGCACAGGTATAGTAATCACGGCACAGGTATAGTAATCACGGCACAGGTTTAGTAATCACAGCTCAGGTATAGTAATCACAGCACAGGTATAGTAATCACAGCACAGGTATAGTAATCACAGCACAGGTATAGCAATCACAGCACAGGTATAGCTATCACAGCGCAGGTATAGTAATCACGGCACAGGTTTAGTAATCACAGCTCAGGTATAGTAATCACAGCACAGGTATAGTAATCACAGCACATGTATAGCAATCATAGCACGGGTATAGCTATCACAGCACAGGTATAGCTATCACAGCACAGGTATAGCTATCACAGCACAGGTATTGTAATCACGGCACAGGTATAGTAATCACAGCACAGGTATTGTAATTATAGCACAGGTATAGTAATCACAGCACGGGTATAGTAATCACTGCACAGGTATTGTAATTACGGCACTTGTATAGTAATCACAGCACAGGTATAGTAATCACGGCACAGGTATAGTAATCACAGCACAGGTATTCTAATTACGGCACATGTATAGTAATCACGGCACAGGTATAGTAATCACAGCACAGGTATTGTAATTACGGCACAGGTATAGTAATCACGGCACAGGTATAGTAATCACAGCACAGGTATTGTAATTACGGCACAGGTATAGTAATCACGGCACAGGTATAGCAATCAGAGCACGGGCATAGTAGTCACAGCACGGGCATAGTAATCAAAGCACAGGTATAGTAATCACTGCACAGGTATAGTAATCACTGCACGGGGATAGTAATCACAGAACAGGCATAGTACTCACGGCACAAGTATAGCAATCGTAGCACAGGTACAGCTATCACAGCACAGGCACAGTAATCACAGCACGGGTATAGTAATCACAGTACAAGTATAGTAATCACGGCACAGGTATAGTAATCACAGCTCAGGTATAGTAATCACGGCACAGGTATAGTAATCACGGCACAGGTATAGTAATCACAGCACAGGTATAGTAATCACTGCACAGGTCTAGCTATCACAGCACAGTTATAGCTATCAAAGCCCAGGTATAGTAATCACAGCACAGGTGTAGTAATCACAGCACAGGTATAGTAATCACGGCACAGGTATAGTAATCACGGCACAGGTTTAGTAATCACAGCTCAGGTATAGTAATCACAGCACAGGTATAGTAATCACAGCACAGGTATAGTAATCACAGCACAGGTATAGTAATCACAGCACAGGTATAGCAATCATATCACGGGTATAGCTATCACAGCACAGGTATAGCTATCACAGCACAGGTATAGCTATCACAGCACAGGTATAGTAATCACGGCACAGGTTTAGTAATCACAGCTCAGGTATAGTAATCACAGCACAGGTATAGTAATCACAGCACAGGTATAGTAATCACAGCACAGGTATAGTAATCACAGCACAGGTATAGCAATCATAGCACGGGTATAGCTGTCACAGCACAGGTATAGCTATCACAGCACAGGTATAGCTATCACAGCACAGGTATTGTAATCACGGCACAGGTATAGTAATCACAGCACAGGTATTGTAATTATAGCACAGGTATAGTAATCACAGCACGGGTATAGTAATCACTGCACAGGTATTGTAATTACGGCACTTGTATAGTAATCACGGCACAGGTATAGTAATCACAGCACAGGTATAGCTATCACAGCACAGGTATAGCTATCAAAGCACAGGTATAGTAATCACGGCACAGGTGTAGTAATCACGGCACAGGTATAGTAATCACGGCACAGGTATAGTAATCACGGCACAGGTTTAGTAATCACAGCTCAGGTATAGTAATCACAGCACAGGTATAGTCATCACAGCACAGGTATTGTAATCACGGCACAGGTATAGTAATCACAGCACAGGTATTGTAATTATAGCACAGGTATAGTAATCACAGCACGGGTATAGTAATCACTGCACAGGTATTGTAATTACGGCACTTGTATAGTAATCACGGCACAGGTATAGTAATCACAGCACAGGTATAGTTATCACGGCACAGGTATAGTAATCACAGCACAGGTATTGTAATTACGGCACAGGTATAGTAATCACGGCACAGGTATAGCAATCACAGCACGGGCATAGTAATCACAGCACGGGCATAGTAATCACAGCACAGGTAGAGTAATCACTGCACCGGTATAGTAATCAAAGCACAGGTATAATAATCACTGCACAGGTATAGTAATCACTGCACAGGTATAGTAATCACAGCACAGGCATAGTACTCACGGCACAAGTATAGCAATCGTAGCACAGGTACAGCTATCACAGCACAGGCACAGTAATCACAGCACGGGTATAGTAATCACAGTACAGGTATAGTAATCACGGCACAGGTATAGTAATCACAGCTCAGGTATAGTAATCACGGCACAGGTATAGTAATCACAGCACAGGTATAGTAATCACAGCACAGGTATAGCTATCACAGCACAGGTATAGCTATCAAAGCACAGGTATAGTAATCACAGCACAGGTGTAGTAATCACGGCACAGGTATAGTAATCACGGCACAGGTATAGTAATCACGGCACAGGTTTAGTAATCACAGCTCAGGTATAGTAATCACAGCACAGGTATAGTAATCACAGCACAGGTATAGTAATCACAGCACAGGTATAGTAATCACAGCACAGGTATAGCAATCACAGCACAGGTATAGCTATCACAGCACAGGTATAGTAATCACGGCACAGGTTTAGTAATCACAGCTCAGGTATAGTAATCACAGCACAGGTATAGTAATCACAGCACAGGTATAGTAATCACAGCACATGTATAGCAATCATAGCACGGGTATAGCTATCACAGCACAGGTATAGCTATCACAGCACAGGTATAGCTATCACAGCACAGGTATTGTAATCATGGCACAGGTATAGTAATCACAGCACAGGTATTGTAATTATAGCACAGGTATAGTAATCACAGCACGGGTATAGTAATCACTGCACAGGTATTGTAATTACGGCACTTGTATAGTAATCACAGCACAGGTATAGTAATCACGGCACAGGTATAGTACTCACGGCACAGGTATAGTAATCACAGCACAGGCATAGTAATCACAGCACAGGTATAGTAATCACAGCACAGGTATAGTAATCACGGCACAGGTATAGTAAACATGGCACAGGTATAGTAATCACAGTACAGATATTGTAATTACGGCACAGGTATAGTAATCACGGCACAGGTATAGCAATCACGGCACAGGTATAGTAATCACAGCACAGGTATTGTAATTACGGCACAGGTATAGTAATCACGGCACAGGTATAGTAATCACAGCACAGGTATTGTAATTATGGCACAGGTATAGTAATCACGGCACAGGTATAGTAATCACAGCAGAGGTATTGTAATTACGGCACAGGTATAGTAATGATGGCACAGGTATAGTAATCACAGCACAGGTATTGTAATTACGGCACAGGTATAGTAATCACGGCACAGGTATAGTAATCACGGCACAGGTATAGTAATCACAGCACAGGTATTCTAATTACGGCACAAGTATAGTAATCACGGCACAGGTATAGTAATCACAGCACAGGTATTGTAATTACGGCACAGGTATAGTAATCACGGCACAGGTATAGTAATCACAGCACAGGTATTGTAATTACGGCACAGGTATAGTAATCACGGCACAGGTATAGCAATCAGAGCACGGGCATAGTAGTCACAGCACGGGCATAGTAATCAAAGCACAGGTATAGTAATCACTGCACAGGTATAGTAATCACTGCACGGGGATAGTAATCACAGAACAGGCATACTACTCACGGCACAAGTATAGCAATCGTAGCACAGGTACAGCTATCACAGCACAGGCACAGTAATCACAGCACGGGTATAGTAATCACAGTACAAGTATAGTAATCACGGCACAGGTATAGTAATCACAGCTCAGGTATAGTAATCACGGCACAGGTATAGTAATCACGGCACAGGTATAGTAATCACAGCACAGGTATAGTAATCACTGCACAGGTATAGCTATCACAGCACAGGTATAGCTATCAAAGCCCAGGTATAGTAATCACAGCACAGGTGTAGTAATCACAGCACAGGTATAGTAATCACGGCACAGGTATAGTAATCACGGCACAGGTTTAGTAATCACAGCTCAGGTATAGTAATCACAGCACAGGTATAGTAATCACAGCACAGGTATAGTAATCACAGCACAGGTATAGTAATCACAGCGCAGGTATAGCAATCATATCACGGGTATAGCTATCACAGCACAGGTATAGCTATCACAGCACAGGTATAGTAATCACGGCACAGGTTTAGTAATCACAGCTCAGGTATAGTAATCACAGCACAGGTATAGTAATCACAGCACAGGTATAGTAATCACAGCACAGGTATAGCAATCATAGCACGGGTATCGCTATCACAGCACAGGTATAGCAATCACAGCACAGGTATAGCTATCACAGCACAGGTATTGTGATCACGGCACAGGTATAGTAATCACAGCACAGGTATTGTAATTATAGCACAGGTATAGTAATCACAGCACGGGTATAGTAATCACTGCACAGGTATTGTAATTACGGCACTTGTATAGTAATCACAGCACAGGTATAGTAATCACGGCACAGGTATAGTAAACATGGCACAGGTATAGTAATCACAGTACAGATATTGTAATTACGGCACAGGTATAGTAATCACGGCACAGGTATAGCAATCACGGCACAGGTATAGTAATCACAGCACAGGTATTGTAATTACGGCACAGGTATAGTAATCACGGCACAGGTATAGTAATCACAGCACAGGTATTGTAATTATGGCACAGGTATAGTAATCACGGCACAGGTATAGTAATCACAGCAGAGGTATTGTAATTACGGCACAGGTATAGTAATGATGGCACAGGTATAGTAATCACAGCACAGGTATTGTAATTACGGCACAGGTATAGTAATCACGGCACAGGTATAGTAATCACGGCACAGGTATAGTAATCACAGCACAGGTATTCTAATTACGGCACAAGTATAGTAATCACGGCACAGGTATAGTAATCACAGCACAGGTATTGTAATTACGGCACAGGTATAGTAATCACGGCACAGGTATAGTAATCACAGCACAGGTATTGTAATTACGGCACAGGTATAGTAATCACGGCACAGGTATAGCAATCAGAGCACGGGCATAGTAGTCACAGCACGGGCATAGTAATCAAAGCACAGGTATAGTAATCACTGCACAGGTATAGTAATCACTGCACGGGGATAGTAATCACAGAACAGGCATACTACTCACGGCACAAGTATAGCAATCGTAGCACAGGTACAGCTATCACAGCACAGGCACAGTAATCACAGCACGGGTATAGTAATCACAGTACAAGTATAGTAATCACGGCACAGGTATAGTAATCACAGCTCAGGTATAGTAATCACGGCACAGGTATAGTAATCACGGCACAGGTATAGTAATCACAGCACAGGTATAGTAATCACTGCACAGGTATAGCTATCACAGCACAGGTATAGCTATCAAAGCCCAGGTATAGTAATCACAGCACAGGTGTAGTAATCACAGCACAGGTATAGTAATCACGGCACAGGTACAGTAATCACGGCACAGGTTTAGTAATCACAGCTCAGGTATAGTAATCACAGCACAGGTATAGTAATCACAGCACAGGTATAGTAATCACAGCACAGGTATAGTAATCACAGCGCAGGTATAGCAATCATATCACGGGTATAGCTATCACAGCACAGGTATAGCTATCACAGCACAGGTATAGTAATCACGGCACAGGTTTAGTAATCACAGCTCAGGTATAGTAATCACAGCACAGGTATAGTAATCACAGCACAGGTATAGTAATCACAGCACAGGTATAGCAATCATAGCACGGGTATCGCTATCACAGCACAGGTATAGCTATCACAGCACAGGTATAGCTATCACAGCACAGGTATTGTGATCACGGCACAGGTATAGTAATCACAGCACAGGTATTGTAATTATAGCACAGGTATAGTAATCACAGCACGGGTATAGTAATCACTGCACAGGTATTGTAATTACGGCACTTGTATAGTAATCACGGCACAGGTATAGTAATCACAGCACAGGTATAGCTATCACAGCACAGGTATAGCTATCAAAGCACAGGTATCGTAATCACGGCACAGGTGTAGTAATCACGGCACAGGTATAGTAATCACGGCACAGGTATAGTAATCACGGCACAGGTTTAGTAATCACAGCACAGGTATAGTAATCACAGCACAGGTATAGTCATCACAGCACAGGTATAGTAATCACAGCACAGGTATAGCAATCATAGCATGGGTATAGCTATCACAGCACAGGTATAGCTATCACAGCACAGGTATAGTAATCACGGCACAGGTTTAGTAATCACAGCTCAGGTATAGTAATCACAGCACAGGTATAGTAATCACAGCACAGGTATAGTAATCATAGCACAGGTATAGTAATCACAGCACAGGTATAGCAATCATAGCACGGGTATAGCTATCACAGCACAGGTATAGCTATCACAGCACAGGTATAGCTATCACAGCACAGGTATTGTAATCACGGCACAGGTTTAGTAATCACAGCTCAGGTATAGTAATCACAGCACAGGTATAGTAATCACAGCACAGGTATAGTAATCACAGCACAGGTATAGCAATCATAGCACGGGTATAGCTGTCACAGCACAGGTATAGCTATCACAGCACAGGTATAGCTATCACAGCACAGGTATTGTAATCACGGCACAGGTATAGTAATCACAGCACAGGTATTGTAATTATAGCACAGGTATAGTAATCACAGCACGGGTATAGTAATCACTGCACAGGTATTGTAATTACGGCACTTGTATAGTAATCACGGCACAGGTATAGTAATCACAGCACAGGTATAGCTATCACAGCACAGGTATAGCTATCAAAGCACAGGTATAGTAATCACGGCACAGGTGTAGTAATCACGGTACAGGTATAGTAATCACGGCACAGGTATAGTAATCACGGCACAGGTTTAGTAATCACAGCTCAGGTATAGTAATCACAGCACAGGTATAGTCATCACAGCACAGGTATTGTAATCACGGCACAGGTATAGTAATCACAGCACAGGTATTGTAATTATAGCACAGGTATAGTAATCACAGCACGGGTATAGTAATCACTGCACAGGTATTGTAATTATGGCACTTGTATAGTAATCACGGCACAGGTATAGTAATCACAGCACAGGTATAGTTATCACGGCACAGGTCTAGTAATCACAGCACAGGTATTGTAATTACGGCACAGGTATAGTAATCACGGCACAGGTATAGCAATCACAGCACGGGCATAGTAATCACAGCACGGCCATAGTAATCACAGCACAGGTAGAGTAATCACTGCACCGGTATAGTAATCAAAGCACAGGTATAATAATCACTGCACAGGTATAGTAATCACTGCACAGGTATAGTAATCACAGCACAGGCATAGTACTCACGGCACAAGTGTAGCAATCGTAGCACAGGTACAGCTATCACAGCACAGGCACAGTAATCACAGCACGGGTATAGTAATCACAGTACAGGTATAGTAATCACGGCACAGGTATAGTAATCACAGCTCAGGTATAGTAATCACGGCACAGGTATAGTAATCACAGCACAGGTATAGTAATCACAGCACAGGTATAGCTATCACAGCACAGGTATAGCTATCAAAGCACAGGTATAGTAATCACAGCACAGGTGTAGTAATCACGGCACAGGTATAGTAATCACGGCACAGGTATAGTAATCACGGCACAGGTTTAGTAATCACAGCTCAGGTATAGTAATCACAGCACAGGTATAGTAATCACAGCACAGGTATAGTAATCACAGCACAGGTATAGTAATCACAGCACAGGTATAGCAATCACAGCACAGGTATAGCTATCACAGCACAGGTATAGTAATCACGGCACAGGTTTAGTAATCACAGCTCAGGTATAGTAATCACAGCACAGGTATAGTAATCACAGCACAGGTATAGTAATCACAGCACATGTATAGCAATCATAGCACGGGTATAGCTATCACAGCACAGGTATAGCTATCACAGCACAGGTATAGCTATCACAGCACAGGTATTGTAATCATGGCACAGGTATAGTAATCACAGCACAGGTATTGTAATTATAGCACAGGTATAGTAATCACAGCACGGGTATAGTAATCACTGCACAGGTATTGTAATTACGGCACTTGTATAGTAATCACGGCACAGGTATAGTAATCACGGCACAGGTATAGTACTCACGGCACAGGTATAGTAATCACAGCACAGGCATAGTAATCACAGCACAGGTATAGTAATCACAGCACAGGTATAGTAATCACGGCACAGGTATAGTAATCATGGCACAGGTATAGTAATCACAGCACAGATATTGTAATTACGGCACAGGTATAGTAATCACGGCACAGGTATAGCAATCACGGCACAGGTATAGTAATCACAGCACAGGTATTGTAATTACGGCACAGGTATAGTAATCACGGCACAGGTATAGTAATCACAGCACAGGTATTGTAATTATGGCACAGGTATAGTAATCACGGCACAGGTATAGTAATCACAGCAGAGGTATTGTAATTACGGCACAGGTATAGTAATGATGGCACAGGTATAGTAATCACAGCACAGGTATTGTAATTACGGCACAGGTATAGTAATCACGGCACAGGTATAGTAATCACGGCACAGGTATAGTAATCACAGCACAGGTATTCTAATTACGGCACAAGTATAGTAATCACGGCACAGGTAAAGTAATCACAGCACAGGTATAGTAATCACAGCACAGGTATTGTAATTACGGCACAGGTATAGTAATCACGGAACAGGTATAGTAATCACAGCACAGGTATTGTAATTACGGCACAGGTATAGTAATCACGGCACAGGTATAGCAATCAGAGCACGGGCATAGTAGTCACAGCACGGGCATAGTAATCAAAGCACAGGTATAGTAATCACTGCACAGGTATAGTAATCACTGCACGGGGATAGTAATCACAGAACAGGCATACTACTCACGGCACAAGTATAGCAATCGTAGCACAGGTACAGCTATCACAGCACAGGCACAGTAATCACAGCACGGGTATAGTAATCACAGTACAAGTATAGTAATCACGGCACAGGTATAGTAATCACAGCTCAGGTATAGTAATCACGGCACAGGTATAGTAATCACGGCACAGGTATAGTAATCACAGCACAGGTATAGTAATCACTGCACAGGTATAGCTATCACAGCACAGGTATAGCTATCAAAGCCCAGGTATAGTAATCACAGCACAGGTGTAGTAATCACAGCACAGGTATAGTAATCACGGCACAGGTATAGTAATCACGGCACAGGTTTAGTAATCACAGCTCAGGTATAGTAATCACAGCACAGGTATAGTAATCACAGCACAGGTATAGAAATCACAGCACAGGTATAGTAATCACAGCGCAGGTATAGCAATCATATCACGGGTATAGCTATCACAGCACAGGTATAGCTATCACAGCACAGGTATAGTAATCACGGCACAGGTTTAGTAATCACAGCTCAGGTATAGTAATCACAGCACAGGTATAGTAATCACAGCACAGGTATAGTAATCACAGCACAGGTATAGTAATCACAGCACAGGTATAGCAATCATAGCACGGGTATCGCTATCACAGCACAGGTATAGCTATCACAGCACAGGTATAGCTATCACAGCACAGGTATTGTGATCACGGCACAGGTATAGTAATCACAGCACAGGTATTGTAATTATAGCACAGGTATAGTAATCACAGCACGGGTATAGTAATCACTGCACAGGTATTGTAATTACGGCACTTGTATAGTAATCACGGCACAGGTATAGTAATCACAGCACAGGTATAGCTATCACAGCACAGGTATAGCTATCAAAGCACAGGTATCGTAATCACGGCACAGGTGTAGTAATCACGGCACAGGTATAGTAATCACGGCACAGGTATAGTAATCACGGCACAGGTTTAGTAATCACAGCACAGGTATAGTAATCACAGCACAGGTATAGTCATCACAGCACAGGTATAGTAATCACAGCACAGGTATAGCAATCATAGCATGGGTATAGCTATCACAGCACAGGTATAGCTATCACAGCACAGGTATAGTAATCACGGCACAGGTTTAGTAATCACAGCTCAGGTATAGTAATCACAGCACAGGTATAGTAATCACAGCACAGGTATAGTAATCATAGCACAGGTATAGTAATCACAGCACAGGTATAGCAATCATAGCACGGGTATAGCTATCACAGCACAGGTATAGCTATCACAGCACAGGTATAGCTATCACAGCACAGGTATTGTAATCACCGCACAGGTATAGTAATCACAGCACAGGGATAGCAATCACAGCACAGGTATAGCTATCACAGCACAGGTATTGTAATCACGGCACAGGTATAGTAATCACAGCACATGTATTGTAATTATAGCACAGGTATAGTAATCACAGCACGGGTATAGTAATCACTGCACAGGTATTGTAATCACTGCACAGGTATTGTAATTACGGCACTTGTATAGTAATCACGGCACAGGTATAGTAATCACAGCACAGGTATAGTACACACGGCACAGGTATAGTAATCACAGCACAGGCATAGTATTCAGAGCACAGGTATAGTAATCACGGCACAGGTATAGTAATCATGGCACAGGTATAGTAATCACAGCACAGGTATTGTAATTACGGCACAGGTATAGTAATCACGGCACAGGTATAGCAATCACAGCGCGGGCATAGTAATCACAGCACGGGCATAGAAATCACAGCACAGGTAGAGTAATCACTGCACCGGTATAGTAATCAAAGCACAGGTATAGTAATCACTGCACAGGTATAGTAATCACTGCACGGGTATAGTAATCACAGCACAGGCATAGTATTCACGGCACAAGTATAGCAATCGTAGCACAGGTACAGCTATCACAGCACAGGCACAGTAATCACAGCACGGGTATAGTAATCACAGTACAGGTATAGTAATCACGGCACAGGTATAGTAATCACAGCTCAGGTATAGTAATCACGGCACAGGTATAGTAATCACGGCACAGGTATAGTAATCACAGCACAGGTATAGTAATCACAGCACAGGTATAGCTATCACAGCACAGGTATAGCTATCAAAGCACAGGTATAGTAATCACAGCACAGGTATAGTAATCACGGCACAGGTATAGTAATCACGGCACAGGTTTAGTAATCACAGCTCAGGTATAGTAATCACAGCACAGGTAAAGTAATCACAGCACAGGTCTAGTAATCACAGCACAGGTATAGTAATCACAGCACAGGTATAGTAATCACAGCACAGGTATAGCAATTATAGCACGGGTATAGCTATCACAGCACAGGTATAGTAATCACAGCACAGGTATAGTAATCACAGCACAGGTATAGCAATCATAGCACGGGTATAGCTATCACAGCACAGGTATAGTAATCACAACACAGGCACAGTAATCACAGCACGGGTATGGCTATCACAGCACGGGTATAGTAATCACAGCACAGGTATAGCTATCACAGCACAGGTATAGTAATCACGGCACAGGTATAGTAATCACGGCACAGATATAGTAATCACAGCACAGGCACAGCAATCACAGCACGGGTATAGCTATCACAGCACAGGTATTGTAATTACAGCACAGGTATAGAAATCACGGCACAGGTATAGCAATCACAGCACGGGCATAGTAATAACAGCACCGGTATAGTAATCACAGCACAGGTATAGTAATCTCTGCACGGGTATAGTAATCACAGCACAGGTATAGTAATCACAGCACAGGTATAGCTATCACAACACAGGTATAGTAATCACAGCACAGGTATAGTAATCACAGCACAGGCATAGTAATCACAGCACAGGTATAGTAATTACGGCACAGGTACAGTAATCATGGTACAGGCATAGTAATCACAGCACAGGTCTAGTAATCACGGCACAGGTATAGTAATTACTGCACAGGTACAGGAATCACTGCATGGGTATAGTAATCACAGCACAGGTATAGTAATCATGGCACAGGCATGGTAATCACGGCACAGGTATCGTAATCACGGCACAGGTATAGTAATCACGGTACATGTATAGTAATCACAGCTCAGGTATTGTAGTTACAGCACAGGTATAGTAATCACAGCACAGGTATAGTAATCACGGCACAGGTATAGTAATCTCAGCACAGGTATAGTAATCATAGACCAGGTATCGTAATCACGGCACAGACATAGTAATCACAGCACAGCGGGGTATAGTAATCACGGCACAGGTACTGTAATCACAGCACAGGTATAGTAATCACAGCACAGATATAGTAATCACAGCACAGGTATAGTAATCACAGCACAGGTATAGCAATCATAGCACGGGTATATCTATCACAGCACAGGTATAGTAATCACAGCACAGGTATAGTAATCACAGCTCAGGTATAGTAATCACAGCACAGGTATAGTAATCACAGCACAGGTATAGTAATCACAGCTCAGGTATAGTAATCACAGCACAGGTATAGTAATCACAGCACAGGTATAGTAATCACAGCACAGATATAGTAATCACAGCACAGGTATAGTAATCACAGCACAGGCATAGCAATCACGGCACAGGTATATTAATCACAGCACAGGTATTGTAATTACAGCACAGGTATAGTACTCACAGCACGTGTATAGTAATCACTGCACAGGTATTGTAATCACGGCACTTGAATAGTAATCACGGCACAGGTATAGTAATCACAGCACAGGTATAGTAATCACAGCACAGGTATAGTAATCACGGCACCGGTATACTAATCACAGCACAGGTATAGTAATCACGGCACAGGTATTGTAATCACGGCACAGGTATATTAATCACAGCACAGGTATTGTAATTACAGCACAGGTATAGTAATCACAGCACGTGAATAGTAATCACTGCACAGGTATTGTAATCAGGGCACTTGTATAGTAATCACGGCACAGGTAGAGTAATCACAGCACAGGTATAGTAATCACAGCACAGGCATAGTCATCACGGCACAGGTATAGTAATCACAGCTCAGGTATAGTAATCACGTCACAGGTATAGTAATCACAGCACAGGTGTAGTAATCACAGCACAGGTATGGTAATCACGGCACAGGCACAGTAATCACAGCACGGGTATAGCTTTCACAGCATGGGTATAGTAATCACAGCACGGGTATAGTAATCACAGCACAGGTATAGCTACCACAGCACAGGTATAGTAATCACGGCACAGGTATAGTAATCACGGCACAGATATTGTAAACACAGCACAGGCACAGTAATCACAGCACGGGTATAGCTATCACAGCACAGGTATAGTAATCACAGCACAGGTATAGTAATCACAGCACAGGTATAGCTAACACAGCACAGGTATAGTAATCACGGCACAGGTATAGTAATCACTGCACAGGTATAGTAATCACTGCACGGGTATAGTATCACAGCACAGGCATAGTAATCACAGCACGGCTATAGTAATCACAGCACAGGTATGGAAATCACAGCACGGGTATAGTAATCGAAGCACAGGTATAGTAATCACAGCACAAGTATAGAAGTCACAGCACAGGTATAGCTATCACAGCGCAGGTATAGTAATCACAGCACATGTATGGTAATCACAGCACAGGTATAGCTATCACGGCACAGGTATAGTAATCACAGCACAGGTATAGCTATCACAGTGCAGGAATAGTAATCACACCACAGGTATAGTTATCACAGCACAGGTATAGTAATCACAGCACAGGTATAGTATCACAGCACAGGTACAGTAATCACAGACCAGGTATAGTAATCACTGCACAGGTATATTAATCACAGCACAGGCATTGTAATCACAGCTCAGGGGGGGTATAGTAATCACAGCACAGGTATAGTAATCACGGCACAGGTATAGTAATCACGGCACAGGTATAGTAATCACAGCACAGGTATTGTAATTACAGCACAGGTATAGTAATCACAGCACGGGTATAGTAATCACTGCACACATATTGTAATCACGGCACTTGAATAGTAATCACGGCACAGGTATAGTAATCACAGCACAGGTATAGTAATCACAGCACAGGTATTGTAATTACAGCACAGGTATAGTAATCACAGCATGGGTATAGTAATCACTGCACACGTATTGTAATCACGGCACTTGAATAGTAATCACGGCACAGGTATAGTAATCACAGCACAGGTATAGTACTCACGGCACAGGTATAGTAATCACTGCACAGGTCCAGCTATCACAGCACAGGTATAGTAATCACAGCACAGGTATAGTAATCACAGCACAGGTATAGGAATCACGGCACAGGTATAGTAATCACGGCACAGGTATAATAATCACAGCTCAGGTATAGTAATCACGGCACAGGTATAGTAATCACAGCACAGGTATAGTAATCACAGCACAGGTATAGTGATCACAGCACAGGTATAGCAATCACAGCACGGGCATAGTAATCACAGCACAGGTATAGTAATCACAGCACAGGTATAGTAATCAAAGCACAGGTATAGCAATCACAGCACGGGCATAGTAATCACAGCACGGGTATAGCTATCACAGCACGGGTATAGTAATCACAGCACAGGTATAGCTATCACATCACAGGTATAGTAATCACGGCACAGGTATAGTAATTACTGCACAGGTAAAGGAATGACAGCACGGGGATAATAATCACAGCACAGGCATAGTAATCACGGCACAAGTATAGCAATCATAGCACAGGTACCGCTATCACAGCACAGGCACAGTAATCACAGCACGGGTATAGTAATCACAGTACAGGTATAGTAATCAGTGCACAGGTACAGCTATCACAGCACAGGTATAGTAATCACGGCACAGGTATAGTAATCACGGCACAGGCATAGTAATCACGGCACAGGCACAGTAATCACAGCACAGGTATAGTATCACAGTACAGGCATAGTAATCACAGCATGGTTATAGTAATCACAGCACAGGTATGGTAATCACAGCACAGGTATAGTAATCACAGCACAGGTATAGTAATCACAGCACAGGTATAGCTATCACAGCACAGGTATAGTAATCACAGCGCAGGTATAGTAATCACAGCACAGGTATAGTAATCATAGCACAGGTATAGTTTTACAGCGCAGGTATATTAATCACACCACAGGTATAGTAATCACAGCACATGTATAGTAATCACAGCACAGGTACAGTATCACAGCACAGGTATAGTAATCACAGACCAGTTATAGTAATCACTGCACAGGTATAGTAATCACGGCACAGGCCTAGTAATCACAGCTCGGGGGGGTACAGTAATCACAGCACAGGTATAGTAATCACAGCACAGGTATAGTAATCACGGCACAGGTATAGTAATCACAGCACAGGTATAGTAATCACAGCACAGGTATAGTAATCACAGCACAGGTATAGCAATCACAGCACGGGCATAGTAATCACAGCACAGGTATAGTAATCACGGCACAGGTATAGCAATGACAGCACGGGCATAGTAATCACAGCACAGGTATAGCAATCATAGCACGGGTATAGTAATCACGGCACAGGTATAGTAATTACTGCACAGGTATAGGAATGACAGCGGGGATAATAATCACAGCACAGGTATAGTATCACAGCACAGGCATAGTAATCACAGCATGGTTATAGTAATCACAGCACAGGTATGGTAATCACAGCACAGGTATAGAAATCACAGCACAGGTATAGTAATCACAGCACAGGTATAGCTATCACAGCGCAGGTATAGTAATCACAGCACAGGTATAGTAATCATAGCACAGGTATAGTTTTACAGCGCAGGTATATTAATCACACCACAGGTATAGTAATCACAGCACAGGTATAGTAATCACAGCACAGGTATAGTATCACAGCACAGGTATAGTAATCACAGACCAGTTATAGTAATCACTGCACAGGTATAGTAATCACGGCACAGGCCTAGTAATCACAGCTCGGGGGGGTACAGTAATCACAGCACAGGTATAGTAATCACAGCACAGGTATAGCTATCACAGTGCAGGAATAGTAATCACACCACAGGTATAGTAATCACAGCACAGGTATAGTAATGACAGCACAGGTATAGTATCACAGCACAGGTACAGTAATCACAGACCAGGTATAGTAATCACTGAACAGGTATATTAATCACAGCACAGGCATAGTAATCACAGCTCAGGGGGGGGTATAGTAATCACAGCACAGGTATAGTAATCACGGCACAGGTATAGTAATCACAGCACAGGTATAGTAATCACGGCACAGGTATAGTAATCACGGCACAGGTAATGTAAACACGGCACAGGTATAGTAATCACAGCACAGGTATAGTAATCACAGCACAGGTATTGTAATTACAGCACAGGTATAGTAATCACAGCACGGGTATAGTAATCACTGCACACGTATTGTAATCACGGCACTTGAATAGTAATCACGGCACAGGTATAGTAATCACAGCGCAGGTATAGTACTCACGGCACAGGTATAGTAATCACTGCACAGGTTCAGCTATCACAGCACAGGTATAGTAATCACAGCACAGGTATAGTAATCACAGCACAGGTATAGTAATCACGGCACAGGTATAGTATTCACGGCACAGGTATAGTAATCACAGCTCAGGTATAGTAATCACGGCACAGGTATAGTAATCACAGCACAGGTATAGTAATCACTGCACAGGTATAGTAATCACAGCATAGGCATACTAATCACGGCACTGGTATAGTAATCACGGCACAGGTATAGCAATCACAGCACGGGCATAGTAATCACAGCACAGGTATAGCAATCATAGCACGGGTATATTAATCATGGCACAGATAGAGTAATCACAGCACAGGCACAATAATCACAGCACGGGTATAGCTATCACAGCACGGGTATAGTAATCACAGCACAGGTATAGCTATCACGTCACAGGTATAGTAATCACGGCACAGGTATAGTAATTACTGCACAGGTATAGGAATGACAGCACGGGGATAATGATCACAGCACAGGCATCGTAATCACGGCACAAGTATAGCAATCATAGCACAGGTACCGCAATCACAGCACAGGCACAGTAATCACAGCACGGGTATAGTAATCACAGTACAGGTATAGTAATCAGTGCACAGGTACAGCTATCACAGCACAGGTATAGTAATCACGGCACAGGTATAGTAATCACGGCACAGGTATAGTAATCAGTGCACAGGTACAGCTATCACAGCACAGGTATAGTAATCACAGCACAGGTATAGTAATCACAGCACAGGTATAGGAATCACGGCACAGGTATAGTAATCACGGCACAGGTATAGTAATCACAGCTCAGGTATAGTAATCACGGCACAGGTATAGTAATCACAGCACAGGTATAGTAATCACAGCACAGGTATAGTGATCACAGCACAGGTATAGCAATCACAGCACGGGCATAGTAATCACAGCACAGGTATAGTAATCACAGCACAGGTATAGTAATCAAAGCACAGGTATAGCAATCACAGCACGGGCATAGTAATCACAGCACGGGTATAGCTATCACAGCACGGGTATAGTAATCACAGCACAGGTATAGTAATCACAGCACAGGTATAGTAATCACGGCACAGGTATAGCTATCACATCACAGGTATAGTAATCACGGCACAGGTATAGTAATTACTGCACAGGTAAAGGAATGACAGCACGGGGATAATAATCACAGCACAGGCATAGTAATCACGGCACAAGTATAGCAATCATAGCACAGGTACCGCTATCACAGCACAGGCACAGTAATCACAGCACGGGTATAGTAATCACAGTACAGGTATAGTAATCAGTGCACAGGTACAGCTATCACAGCACAGGTATAGTAATCACGGCACAGGTATAGTAATCACGGCACAGGCATAGTAATCACGGCACAGGCACAGTAATCACAGCACAGGTATAGTATCACAGTACAGGCATAGTAATCACAGCATGGTTATAGTAATCACAGCACAGGTATGGTAATCACAGCACAGGTATAGTAATCACAGCACAGGTATAGTAATCACAGCACAGGTATAGCTATCACAGCACAGGTATAGTAATCACAGCGCAGGTATAGTAATCACAGCACAGGTATAGTAATCATAGCACAGGTATAGTTTTACAGCACAGGTATATTAATCACACCACAGGTATAGTAATCACAGCACATGTATAGTAATCACAGCACAGGTACAGTATCACAGCACAGGTATAGTAATCACAGACCAGTTATAGTAATCACTGCACAGGTATAGTAATCACGGCACAGGCCTAGTAATCACAGCTCGGGGGGGTACAGTAATCACAGCACAGGTATAGTAATCACAGCACAGGTATAGTAATCACGGCACAGGTATAGTAATCACAGCACAGGTATAGTAATCACAGCACAGGTATAGTAATCACAGCACAGGTATAGCAATCACAGCACGGGCATAGTAATCACAGCACAGGTATAGTAATCACGGCACAGGTATAGCAATGACAGCACGGGCATAGTAATCACAGCACAGGTATAGCAATCATAGCACGGGTATAGTAATCACGGCACAGGTATAGTAATTACTGCACAGGTATAGGAATGACAGCGGGGATAATAATCACAGCACAGGTATAGTATCACAGCACAGGCATAGTAATCACAGCATGGTTATAGTAATCACAGCACAGGTATGGTAATCACAGCACAGGTATAGAAATCACAGCACAGGTATAGTAATCACAGCACAGGTATAGCTATCACAGCGCAGGTATAGTAATCACAGCACAGGTATAGTAATCATAGCACAGGTATAGTTTTACAGCGCAGGTATATTAATCACACCACAGGTATAGTAATCACAGCACAGGTATAGTAATCACAGCACAGGTATAGTATCACAGCACAGGTATAGTAATCACAGACCAGTTATAGTAATCACTGCACAGGTATAGTAATCACGGCACAGGCCTAGTAATCACAGCTCGGGGGGGTACAGTAATCACAGCACAGGTATAGTAATCACAGCACAGGTATAGCTATCACAGTGCAGGAATAGTAATCACACCACAGGTATAGTAATCACAGCACAGGTATAGTAATGACAGCACAGGTATAGTATCACAGCACAGGTACAGTAATCACAGACCAGGTATAGTAATCACTGAACAGGTATATTAATCACAGCACAGGCATAGTAATCACAGCTCAGGGGGGGGTATAGTAATCACAGCACAGGTATAGTAATCACGGCACAGGTATAGTAATCACAGCACAGGTATAGTAATCACGGCACAGGTATAGTAATCACGGCACAGGTAATGTAAACACGGCACAGGTATAGTAATCACAGCACAGGTATAGTAATCACAGCACAGGTATTGTAATTACAGCACAGGTATAGTAATCACAGCACGGGTATAGTAATCACTGCACACGTATTGTAATCACGGCACTTGAATAGTAATCACGGCACAGGTATAGTAATCACAGCGCAGGTATAGTACTCACGGCACAGGTATAGTAATCACTGCACAGGTTCAGCTATCACAGCACAGGTATAGTAATCACAGCACAGGTATAGTAATCACAGCACAGGTATAGTAATCACGGCACAGGTATAGTAATCACGGCACAGGTATAGTAATCACAGCTCAGGTATAGTAATCACGGCACAGGTATAGTAATCACAGCACAGGTATAGTAATCACTGCACAGGTATAGTAATCACAGCATAGGTATACTAATCACGGCACTGGTATAGTAATCACGGCACAGGTATAGCAATCACAGCACGGGCATAGTAATCACAGCACAGGTATAGCAATCATAGCACGGGTATATTAATCATGGCACAGATAGAGTAATCACAGCACAGGCACAATAATCACAGCACGGGTATAGCTATCACAGCACGGGTATAGTAATCACAGCACAGGTATAGCTATCACGTCACAGGTATAGTAATCACGGCACAGGTATAGTAATTACTGCACAGGTATAGGAATGACAGCACGGGGATAATGATCACAGCACAGGCATCGTAATCACGGCACAAGTATAGCAATCATAGCACAGGTACCGCAATCACAGCACAGGCACAGTAATCACAGCACGGGTATAGTAATCACAGTACAGGTATAGTAATCAGTGCACAGGTACAGCTATCACAGCACAGGTATAGTAATCACGGCACAGGTATAGTAATCACGGCACAGGCATAGTAATCACGGCACAGGCACAGTAATCACAGCACAGGTATAGTATCACAGCACAGGCATAGTAATCACAGCATGGTTATAGTAATCACAGCACAGGTATGGTAATCACAGCACAGGTATAGTAATCACAGCACAGGTATAGTAATCACAGCACAGGTATAGCTATCACAGCGCAGGTATAGTAATCACAGCACAGGTATAGTAATCATAGCACAGGTATAGCTATCACAGCGCAGGTATAGTAATCACAGCACAGGTATAGTAATCACAGACCAGGTATAGTAATCACTGCACAGGTATAGTAATCACGGCACAGGCCTAGTAATCACAGCTCGGGGGGGTACAGTAATCACAGCACAGGTATAGTAATCACGGCACATGTATAGCAATCACAGCACAGGTATAGTAATCATGGCACATGTATTGTAATCACGGCACAGGTATAGTAATCATGGCACAGGTATTGTAATTACAGCACAGGTATAGTATTCACAGCACGTGTATAGTAATCACTGCACAGGTATTGTAATCACTCCACTTGTATCGTAATCACGGCACAGGTATAGTAATCACGGCACAGGTATAGTAATCACAGCACAGGTATAGTAATCACAGCACAGGCATAGAAATTACAGCACAGGTATAGTAATCACAGCACAGGTATAGTAATCACGGCACAGGTATAGTAATCACGGCACAGGTATAGTAATCACAGCACAGGTATAGTAATCACAGCACAGGTATAGTAATCACGGCACAGGTATAGTAATCACGGCACAGGTATAGAAATCACGGCACAGGTATCGTAATCACGGCACAGGTATAGTCATCATGGCACAGGTATAGTAATCACGGCACAGGTATAGAAATCACGGCACAGGTATCGTAATCACGGCACAGGTATAGTCATCATGGCACAGGTATAGTAATCACAGCACATGTATAGTAATCACGGCACAGGTATAGTAATCATGGCACAGGTATTGTAATCACAGCACAGGTATAGTAATCACGGCACAGGCACAGTAATCACAGCACGGGTATAGCTATCACAGCACGGGTATAGTAATCACAGCACGGGTATAGTAATCACAGCACAGGTATAGCTATCACAGCACAGGTATAGTAATCACGGCACAGGTATAGTAATCACGGCACAGATATAGGAATCACAGCACAGGCACGGTAATCACACCACGGGTATAGCTATCACAGCACGGGTATAGTAATCACAGCACGGGTATAGTAATCACAGCACAGTTATAGCTATCACAGCACAGGTATAGTAATCACGGCACAGGTATAGTAATCACTGCACAGGTATAGTAATCACTGCACGGGTATAGTATCACAGCACAGGCATAGTAATCACAGCACGGTTACAGTAATCACAGTACAGGTATGGAAATCACAGCACGGGTATAGTAATCAAAGCACAGGTATAGTAATCACAGCACAAGTTTAGAAATCACAGCACAGGTATAGCTTTCACAGCGCAGGGATTGTAAACACAGCACAGGTACGGTAATCACAGCACAGGTATAGCTATCACGTCACAGGTATAGTAATCACGGCACAGGTATAGTAATTACTGCACAGGTATAGGAATGACAGCACGGGGATAATAATCACAGCACAGGCATAGTAATCACGGCACAAGTATAGCAATCATAGCACAGGTACCGCTATCACAGCACAGGCACAGTAATCACAGCACGGGTATAGTAATCACAGTACAGGTATAGTAATCAGTGCACAGGTACAGCTATCACAGCACAGGTATAGTAATCACGGCACAGGTATAGTAATCACGGCACAGGCATAGTAATCACGGCACAGGCACAGTAATCACAGCACAGGTATAGTATCACAGCACAGGCATAGTAATCACAGCATGGTTATAGTAATCACAGCACAGGTATGGTAATCACAGCACAGGTATCGCTATCACAGCGCAGGTATAGTAATCACACCACAGGTATAGTAATCACAGCAGAGGTATAGTAATCACAGCACAGGTATAGTAATCACTGCACAGGTATAGTAATCACGGCACAGGCCTAGTAATCACAGCTCGGGCTGGTACAGTAATCACAGCACAGGTATAGTAATCACGGCACAAGTATAGTAATCACAGCACAGGTATAGTAATCACGGCACATGTATTGTAATCACGGCACAGGTATAGTAATCATGGCACAGGTATTGTAATCACAGCACAGGTATAGTAATCACGGCACAGGCACAGTAATCACAGCACGGGTATAGCTATCACAGCACGGGTATAGTAATCACAGCACGGGTATAGTAATCACAGCACAGGTATAGTAATCACGGCACAGGTATAGTAATCACGGCACAGATATAGGAATCACAGCACAGGCACGGTAATCACACCACGGGTATAGCTATCACAGCACGGGTATAGTAATCACAGCACAGTTATAGCTATCACAGCACAGGTATAGTAATCACGGCACAGGTATAGTAATCACTGCACAGGTATAGTAATCACTGCACGGGTATAGTATCACAGCACAGGCACAGTAATCACAGCACGGTTATAGTAATCACAGTACAGGTATGGAAATCACAGCACGGGTATAGTAATCAAAGCACAGGTATAGTAATCACAGCACAAGTTTAGAAATCACAGCACAGGTATAGCTATCACAGCGCAGGGATAGTAAACACAGCACAGGTATAGTAATCACAGCACAGGTATAGCTATCACAGCACAGGTATAGTAATCGCAGCACAGGTATAGCTATCACAGTGCAGGTATAGTAATCACACCACAGGTATAGTAATCACAGCACAGGTATAGTAATCACAGCACAGGTATAGTATCACAGCACAGGTATAATAATCACAGACCAGGTATAGTAATCACTGCACAGGTATAGTAATCACGGCACAGGTATAGTAATCACGGCACAGGTATAGAAATCACGGCACAGGTATAGTAATCACGGCACAGGTATAGTCATCATGGCACAGGTATAGTAATCACAGCTCAGGTATAGTAATCACGGCACAGGTATAGTAATCACAGCACAGGTATAGTAATCACAGCACAGGTATAGTAATCACGGCACAGGCACAGTAATCACAGCACGGGTATAGCTATCACAGCACGGGTATAGTAATCACAGCACGGGTATAGTAATCACAGCACAGGTATAGCTATCAGAGAACAGGTATAGTAATCACGGCACAGGTATAGTAATCACGGCACACATATAGTAATCACAGCACAGGCACAGTAATCACACCACTGGTATAGCTATCACAGCACGGGTATAGTAATCACAGCACGGGTATAGTAATCACAGCACAGTTATAGCTATCACAGCACAGGTATAGTAATCACGGCACAGGTTCGTAATCACTGCACAGGTATAGTAATCACTGCACGGGTATAGTATCACAGCACAGGCATAGTAATCACAGCACGGTTATAGTAATCACAGCACAGGTATGGAAATCACAGCACGGGTATAGTAATCAAAGCACAGGTATAGTAATCACAGCACAAGTTTAGAAATCACAGCACAGGTATAGCTATCACAGCGCAGGGATAGTAAACACAGCACAGGTATAGTAATCACAGCACAGGTATATCTATCACAGCGCAGGGATAGTAAACACAGCACAGGTATAGTAATCACAGCACAGGTATAGTAATCACGGCACAGGTATAGTAATCACAGCACAGGTATAGTAATCACAGCACAGGTATAGTAATCACAGCACAGGTATAGTAATCACGGCACAGGTATAGTAATCACGGCACAGGTATATCTATCACAGCACAGGTATAGTAATCACGGCACAGGCACAGTATTCACAGCACGGGTATAGCAATCATAGCACGGGTATAGCTATCACAGCACGGCTATAGCTATCACAGCACGGGTATAGTAATCACAGCACAGGTATAGCTATCACAGCACAGGTATAGTAATCACGGCACAGGTATAGTAATCACAGCACAGTTATAGTAATCACAGCACAGGTATTGTAATTACAGCACAGGTATAGTAATCACAGCACAGGTATAGCAATCATAGCACGGGCATAGTAATCACAGCACAGGTATAGTAATCACAGCACAGGAATAGTAATCACAGCACAGGTATAGTAATCACAGTACAGGTATAGTAATCACTGCATAGATATAGTAATGATAGCACAGGTATAGCTATCACAGCACAGATATAGTAATCACGGCACAGCTATAGTAATCACGGCACAGGTATAGTAATCACGGCACAGGTATAGTAATCACGGCACAGGCACAGTAATCACAGCACAGATATAGTAATCACAGCACAGGCATAGTAATCACAGCACGGTTATAGTAATCACAGCACAGGTATGGTAATCACAGCACGGGTATAGTAATCAAAGCACAGGTATAGTAATCACAGACCAGGTATAGTAATCACTGCACAGGTATAGTAATCACGGCACAGGCCTAGTAATCACAGCTCGGGGGGGTACAGTAATCACAGCACATGTATAGTAATCACGGCACAAGTATAGTAATCACAGCACAGGCATAGTAATCACGGCACATGTATTGTAATCACGGCACAGGTATAGTAATCATGGCATAGGTATTGTAATTACAGCACAGGTATAGTAATCACAGCACGTGTATAGTAATCACTGCACAGGTATTGTAATCACTGCACTTGTATAGTAATCACGGCACAGGTATAGTAATCACGGCACAGGTATAGTAATCACAGCACAGGCTTAGTAATCACAGCACAGGGATAGTAATCACAGCACAGGTATAGTAATCAAGGCACAGGTATAGTAATCACGGCACAGGTATAGTAATCACAACACAGGCATAGTAATCACAGCACAGGTATAGTAATCACAGCACAGGTATAGTAATCACGGCACAGGTATAGTAATCACGGCACAGGTATAGTAATCACGGCACAGGTATAGTAATCACAGCACAGGTATAGTAATCACAGCACAGGTATAGTAATCACGGCACAGGTATAGTAATCACGGCACAGGTATAGAAATCACGGCACAGGTATAGTAATCACGGCACAGGTATAGTCATCATGGCATAGGTATAGTAATCACAGCTCAGGTATAGTAATCACGGCACAGGTATAGTAATCACAGCACAGGTATAGTAATCACAGCACAGGTATAGTAATCACGGCACAGGCACAGTAATCACAGCACGGGTATAGCTATCACAGCACGGGTATAGTAATCACAGCACGGGTATAGTAATCACAGCACAGTTATAGCTATCACAGCACAGGTATAGTAATCACGGCACAGGTATAGTAATCACTGCACAGGTATAGTAATCACTGCACGGGTATAGTATCACAGCACAGGCATAGTAATCACAGCACGGTTATACTAATCACAGCACAGGTATGGAAATCACAGCACGGGTATAGTAATCAAAGCACAGGTATAGTAATCAGAGCACAAGTTTAGAAATCACAGCACAGGTATAGCTATCACAGCGCAGGGATAGTAAACACAGCACAGGTATAGTAATCACAGCTCAGGTATAGTAATCACGGCACAGGTATAGTAATCACAGCACAGGTATAGTAATCACAGCACAGGTATAGTAATCACAGCACAGGTATAGTAATCACGGCACAGGTATAGTAATCACGGCACAGGTATAGCAATCACAGCACGGGCATAGTAATCACAGCACAGGTATAGTAATCACAGCACAGGTATAGTAATCACAGCACAGGTATAGTAATCACAGCACGGGGATAGCAATCATAGCACGGGTATATCTATCACAGCACAGGTATAGTAATCACAGCACAGGCACAGTAATCACAGCACGGGTATAGCAATCATTGCACGGGTATATCTATCACAGCACAGGTACAGTAATCACGGCACAGGCACAGTATTCACAGCACGGGTATAGCAATCATAGCACGGGTATAGCTATCACAGCACGGGTATAGCTATCACATCACGGGTATAGCTATCACAGCACAGGTATAGTAATCACGGCACAGGTATAGTAATCACAGCACAGGTATAGGAATCACAGCACAGGTATAGCAATCACAGCACGGGCATAGTAATCACAGCACAGGTACAGTAATCACAGCACAGGTATAGTAATCACAGCACAGGTATAGTAATCACAGTACAGGTATAGTAATCACTGCACAGATATAGTAATCATAGCACAGGTATAGTAATCACGGCACAGGTACAGCTATCACAGCACAGGCACATTAATCACAGCACGGGTATAGTAATCACAGTACAGGTATAGTAATCACTGCGCAGGTACAGCTATCACAGCACAGATATAGTAATCACGGCACAGCTATAGTAATCACGGCACAGGTATAGTAATCACGGCACAGGCACAGTAATCACAGCACAGATATAGTAATCACAGCACAGGCATAGTAATCACAGCACGGTTATAGTAATCACAGCACAGGTATGGTAATCACAGCACGGGTATAGTAATCAAAGCACAGGTATAGTAATCACAGCACAAGTATAGAAATCACAGCACAGGTATAGAAATCACAGCACAGGTATAGCTATCACAGCGCAGGTATAGTAATCACAGCGCAGGTATAGTAATCACAGCACAGGTATAGCTATCACAGCACAGGTATAGTAATCACAGCACAGGTATAGCTATCACAGCGCAGGTATAGTAATCACACCACAGGTATAGTAATCACAGCACAGGTATAGTAATCACAGCACAGGTATAGTATCACAGCACAGGTATAGTAATCACAGACCAGGTATAGTAATCACTGCACAGGTATAGTAATCACGGCACAGGCATAGTAATCACAGCACAGGGGGAGGGGGGTGTAGTAATCACCGCACAGGTATAGTAATCACGGCACAGTTATAGTAATCACAGCACAGGTATAGTAATCACGGCACAGGTATTGTAATCACGGCACTTGTATAGTAATCACGGCACTTGTATAGTAATCACAGCACAGGTATAGTAATCACGGCACAGGTATAGTAATCACGGCACAGGTATAGTAATCACAGCACAGGTATTGTAATTACAGCACAGGTATAGTGATCACAGCACGGATATAGTAATCACTGCACAGGTATTGTAATCACGGCACTTGTATACTAATCACGGCACAGGTATAGTAATCACAGCACAGGTATAGTACTCACGGCACAGGTATAGTAATCACAGCATAGGCATAGTAATCGCAGCACAGGTATAGTAATCACAGCACAGGTATAGTAATCACAGCACAGGTATAGTAATCACGGCACAGCTATAGTAATCACGGCACAGGTATAGTAATCACAGCACAGGTATAGTAATCACGGCACAGGTATAGTAATCACGGCACAGGTATAGTAATCACAGCACAGGTATTGTAATTACAGCACAGGTATAGTAATCACGGCACAGGTATAGCAATCACAGCACGGGCATTGTAATCACAGCACAGGTATAGTAATCACTGCACGGGTATAGTAATCACAGCACGGGTATAGTAATCACTGCACAGGTATAGTAATCACTGCACGGGTATAGTAATCACAGCACAGATATAGTAATCATGGCACAGGTATAGTAATCACGGCACAGGTATAGTAATCACGGCACAAGTATAGCAATCATAGCACAGGTACAGCTATCACAGCACAGGCACAGTAATCACAGCACGGGTATAGTAATCACAGTACAGGTATAGTAATCACTGCACAGGTACAGCTATCACAGCACAGATATAGTAATCATGGCACAGGTATAGTAATCACGGCACAGGTATAGTAATCACGGCACAGGTATAGCAATCACGGCACAGGCACAGTAATCACAGCACAGGCATAGTATCACAGCACAGGCATAGTAATCATAGCACGGTTATAGTAATCACAGCACAGGTATGGTAATCACAGGACGGGTATAGTAATCAAAGCACAGGTATAGTAATCACAGCACAAGTATAGAAATCACAGCACAGGTATAGCTATCACAGCGCAGGTATAGTAATCACAGCACAGGTATAGTAATCACAGCACAGGTATAGTAATCACAGACCAGGTATAGTAATCACTGCACAGGTATAGTAATCACGGCACAGGCATAGTAATCACAGCACGGGGGGGGGGGGGTATAGTAATCACCGCACAGGTATAGCAATCGCGGCACAGGTATAGTAATCACAGCACAGGTATAGTAATCACGGCACAGGTATTGAAATCACGGCACAGGTATAGTCATCACAGTACAGGTATTGTAATTACAGCACAGGTATAGTAATCACAGCACGGGTATAGTAATCACTGCACAGGTATTGTAATCACGGCACTTGTATAGTAATCACGGCACAGGTATAGTAATCACAGCACAGGTATAGTACTCACGGCACAGGTAAGTAATCACAGCACAGGCATAGTAATCACAGCACAGGTATAGTAATCACGGCACAGGTATAGTAATCACGGCACAGGTATAGTAATCACTGCACAGGTATAGTAATCACTGCACGGGTATAGTATCACAGCACAGGCATAGTAATCACAGCACGGTTATAGTAATCACAGCACAGGTATGGAAATCACAGCACGGGTATAGTAATCAAAGCACAGGTATAGTAATCACAGCACATGTTTAGAAATTACAGCACAGGTATAGCTATCACAGCGCAGGGATAGTAAACACAGCACAGGTATAGTAATCACAGCACAGGTATAGTAATCACGGCACAGGTATAGTAATCACAGCACAGGTATAGTAAACACAGCACAGGTATAGTAATCACAGCACAGGTATAGTAATCACGGCACAGGTATAGTAATCACGGCACAGGTATAGCAATCACAGCACGGGCATAGTAATCACAGCACAGGTATAGTAATCACAGCACAGGTATAGTAATCACAGCACAGGTATAGTAATCACAGCACGGGGATAGCTATCATAGCACGGGTATATCTATCACAGCACAGGTATAGTAATCACGGCACAGGCACAGTAATCACAGCACGGGTATAGCAATCATAGCACGGGTATAGCTATCACAGCACGGGTATAGCTATCACAGCACGGGTATAGTAATCACAGCACAGGTATAGCTATCACAGCACAGGTATAGTAATCACGGCACAGGTATAGTAATCAGAGCACAGTTATAGTAATCACAGCACAGGTATTGTAATTACAGCACAGGTATAGTAATCACAGCACAGGTATAGCAATCACAGCACGGGCATAGTAATCACAGCACAGGTATAGTAATCACAGCACAGGTATAGTAATCACAGCACAGGTATAGTAATCACAGTACAGGTATAGTAATCACTGCACAGATATAGTAATCATAGCACAGGTATAGTAATCACAGCACAGGTATAGTAATCACAGCACAGGTATAGTAATCACAGTACAGGTATAGTAATCACTGCACAGATATAGTAATCATAGCACAGATATAGTAATCACGGCACAGGCACAGTAATCACAGCACAGGTATAGTAATCACAGTACAGGTATAGTAATCACTGCACAGATATAGTAATCATAGCACAGATATAGTAATCACGGCACAGGCACAGTAATCACAGCACAGATATAGTAATCACGGCACAGGCACAGTAATCACAGCACAGGTATAGTAATCACGGCACAGGTACAGCTATCACAGCACAGGCACATTAATCACAGCACGGGTATAGTAATCACAGTACAGGTATAGTAATCACTGCACAGGTACAGCTATCACAGCACAGATATAGTAATCACGGCACAGCTATAGTAATCACGGCACAGGTATAGTAATCACGGCACAGGCACAGTAATCACAGCACAGATATAGTAATCACAGCACAGGCATAGTAATCACAGCACGGTTATAGTAGTCACAGCACAGGTATTGTAATCACAGCACGGTTATAGTAATCACAGCACAGGTATAGTAATCACAGCACGGGTATAGTAATCAAAGCACAGGTATAGCTATCACAGCGCAGGTATAGTAATCACAGCGCAGGTATAGTAATCACAGCACAGGTATAGCTATCACAGCACAGGTATAGTAATCACAGCACAGGTATAGCTATCACAGCGCAGGTATAGTAATCACACCACAGGTATAGTAATCACAGCACAGGTATAGTAATCACAGCACAGGTATAGTAATCACAGCACAGGTTTAGTATCACAGCACAGGTATAGTAATCACAGACCAGGTATAGTAATCACTGCACAGGTATAGTAATCACGGCACAGGGGGAGGGGGGTGTAGTAATCACCGCACAGGTATAGTAATCACGGCACAGGTATAGTAATCACAGCACAGGTATAGTAATCACGGCACAGGTATTGTAATCACGGCACTTGTATAGTAATCACGGCACAGGTATAGTAATCACAGCACAGGTATAGTAATCACGGCACAGGTATAGTAATCACGGCACAGGTATAGTAATCACAGCACAGGTATTGTAATTACAGCACAGGTATAGTGATCACAGCACGGGTATAGTAATCACTGCACAGGTATTGTAATCACGGCACTTGTATACTAATCACGGCACAGGTATAGTAATCACAGCACAGGTATAGTACTCACGGCACAGGTATAGTAATCACAGCATAGGCATAGTAATCGCAGCACAGGTATAGTAATCACAGCACAGGTATAGTAATCACAGCACAGGTATAGTAATCACGGCACAGCTATAGTAATCACAGCACAGGTATAGTAATCACAGCACAGGTATAGTAATCACGGCACAGGTATAGTAATCACAGCACAGGTATTGTAATTACAGCACAGGTATAGTAATCACGGCACAGGTATAGCAATCACAGCACGGGCATTGTAATCACAGCACAGGTATAGTATTCACTGCACGGGTATAGTAATCACAGCACGGGTATAGTAATCACTGCACAGGTATAGTAATCACTGCACGGGTATAGTAATCACAGCACAGGCATAGTAATCACGGCACAAGTATAGCAATCATAGCACAGGTACAGCTATCACAGCACAGGCACAGTAATCACAGCACGGGTATAGTAATCACAGTACAGGTATAGTAATCACTGCACAGGTACAGCTATCACAGCACAGATATAGTAATCATGGCACAGGTATAGTAATCACGGCACAGGTATAGTAATCACGGCACAGGTATAGCAATCACGGCACAGGCACAGTAATCACAGCACAGGCATAGTATCACAGCACAGGCATAGTAATCACAGCACGGTTATAGTAATCACAGCACAGGTATGGTAATCACAGCACGGGTATAGTAATCAAAGCACAGGTATAGTAATCACAGCACAAGTATAGAAATCACAGCACAGGTATAGCTATCACAGCGCAGGTATAGTAATCACAGCACAGGTATTGTAATCACAGCACAAGTATAGAAATCACAGCACAGGTATAGCTATCACTGCACAGGTATAGCTATCACAGCACAGGTATAGTAATCACAGCACAGGTATAGCTATCACAGCGCAGGTATAGTAATCACACCACAGGTATAGTAATCACAGCACAGGTATAGACATCACAGCACAGGTATAGTAATCACAGACCAGGTATAGTAATCACTGCACAGGTATAGTAATCACGGCACAGGCATAGTAATCACAGCACGGGGGGGCGGGGGGGGGGGTATAGTAATCACCGCACAGGTATAGTAATCGCGGCACAGGTATAGTAATCACAGCACAGGTATAGTAATCACGGCACAGGTATTGTAATCACGGCACAGGTATAGTAATCACAGTACAGGTATTGTAATTACAGCACAGGTATAGTAATCACAGCACGGGTATAGTAATCACTGCACAGGTATTGTAATCACGGCACTTGTATAGTAATCACGGCACAGGTATAGTAATCACAGTACAGGTATAGTAATCACAGCACAGGTATAGTAATCACGGCACAGGTGTAGTAATCACGGCACAGGTATAGTAATCACGGCACAGGTATAGTAATCACTGCACGGGTATAGTATCACAGCACAGGCATAGTAATCACGGCACAGCTATAGTGATCACAGCACAGGTATGGAAATCACAGCACAGGTATAGTAATCACGGCACAGGTATAGTAATCACAGCACAGGTATAGTAATCACGGCACAGCTATAGTGATCACAGCACAGGTATAGTAATCACAGCACAGGTATAGTAATCACAGCACAGGTATAGTAATCACAGCACAGGTATAGTAATCACAGCACAGGTATAGTAATCACGGCACAGCTATAGTGATCACAGCACAGGTATAGTAATCACAGCACAGGTATAGTAATCACAGCACAGGTATAGTAATCACGGCACAGCTATAGTGATCACAGCACAGGTATAGTAATCACAGCACAGGTATAGTAATCACGGCACAGGTATAGTAATCACAGCACAGGTATAGTAATCACAGCACAGGTATAGTAATCACAGCACAGGTATAGTAATCACGGCACAGGTATAGTAATCACAGCACAGGTATAGTAATCACAGCACAGGTATAGTAATCACGGCACAGCTACAGTGATGACAGCACAGGTATAGTAATCACGGCACAGGTGTAGTAATCACGGCACAGGTATAGTAATCACGGCACAGGTATAGCTATCACAGCACAGGTATAGTAATCACGGCACAGGTATAGTAATCACAGCACAGGCATAGTAATCACCGTCCAGAAACAATATGACGATCTATAATGTTGGTGGAATCAATATTTTAAAGAAGACAATGGGAGGAATAATGTCGTATTCGCAGTCATTTTCTGCCCCTCCTGCCTCCCCTCCTGACTCCCCCTCCAGATTCCCCATCCTGCTTCCCCTCCTGCCATCCCTCCTGACCCCCCTCCTGACTCCCCCTCCAGATTCCCCATCCTGACTCCCCTCCTATTGCCTCTCCTGACGCCGGTCCTGGGGTCCGTTCTGAGGCCGCAGCCGGTGTCCCTCCTGGGATATTTCCTGAGGTTGCGCTTGGGTCCACTGATGAGGTTCCTTTTGCATTGTTGTCCTTTAGTTTGTTCAGCAATCTCTCACATTGACATGGTTCACATTGCAGGAGGAAACTGATCATCATTAATATCACTGAAGGGAACGCAAAAACAAAACCCGGTGTGGATACAATTTGATCCAAGGGCACACGGAGATGGCATGTGTTTTTCAGGGAGTTCTTGCAATCCGTAAAGGATTAGGAACAGAATCATTTTCCGAATGACTATGAATGAGTTACGGTTCAACAAGAAGTCATTTAGTCTCTTGATTAATTCAGCACCAAGTTCCATTCTACGGGAAACGGGTACACACAACAGACTCGAGCACTCACAACAACGAAACTGCACAGTAAATCAAGATAAGTTCTGTGAAACTCTACCCTGGTGGTTCTCATGGTTGTTGCAACATGCTGAATCATTTGGAATTCGGTCACTTCTTCCCTGATTTGGAATCGAACACAACAGTTAAATAGGGGAACAGAAAGTTGCACAGTGGCCTGAATTTTCAGGATGGCGAGCCCTTGGCACTCACCAAGTGTTGTCGCGTATTGAGCTCCTGCCAACTCTGCCAGGCCCACTGCCATGTTGTGCTCAATTCAGCATTGTTTAATAGTCTTTGATTTGATTTGATTTATTATTGTCACATGTATTGGTATACAGTGAAAAGTATTGTTTCTTGCACGTTATACAGAAGGAAAGGAGAGAGTGCAGAATGTAGTGTTACAGTCATAGCTAGGGTGTAGAGAAAGATCAACTTAATGCAAGGTAAGTCCATTCAAAAGCCTGATGGCAGCAGGGAAGAAGCTGTTCTTGAGTTGGTTGGTACGTGACTTCAGACTTTTGTCTCATTTTCTCAATGGAAGAAGGTGGAAGAGAGAATGTCCGGCGTGCGTGGGGTCCTTAATTATGCTGGCTGCTTTGCCGAGGCAGTGGGAAGTGTAGACAGAGTCAATGGATGGGAAGCTGGTTTGTGTGATGAATTGGGCTACATTCACGACCTTTTGTAGCTCCTTGCAGTCTTGGGCAGAGCAGGAGCCATACCAAGCTGTGATACAACCAGAAAGAATGCTTTCTATGGTGCATCTGTAAAAGTTGCAGCAACTGCAGAACATTCTCTGGGAACCCAGCAAAGCAACCTGATCCTGATCCTGTCCCTGTCCCTTTCCCTGCCCCTTCCCCCCACCCTGCCCCCACATCTGCGCCTGACACTGCGAACTGGAACTCACTGTCTGAAAGGATGATGGAGGCCAGAACCTTCACAACATTTCCAAAGCATGTAGATGAGCGCTTGAAACACCATAGAATGCAAGGCTACGAACCAAGTGCTGTAAAATGGGGTGCTTGATGGCTGACGCAGGCACAATGGGTGGGATTTTATGGCCCCGCTCGTCCCTAAACCGTAAAATCCCACCTGAGGTCAACAGGCCTTCCCATTGTCCGCCCCTCGACCACTCCGATTCCTGTGGTGAGCAGGGCAATAAAATCCCGGCCAATGTGCCAAAGCGCCTCTATATAACTAAAGACAATTTCCTAATGCTAGCTCTATGCTGGCACTTTAGAATTCCCCAGCCTCAAAGTTTATTCACTTTACTCCTGGTATAAAGATGTTCCTGGCATGCTGTCAAGTGTAATTTACAGGATGTTTTGGTTTACGCCAATAGAACCCTACTGATTTATAAATCATGCAGAGGCAATGAGATCCTACCAGGGACCTGGGTGTCCTTGAGCATGAATCACAAGGAGTTGGTTTGCAGGTGTAGCAGGTAACTAAGAAGGCAAATGGAATTTTGTCCTTCATTGCTAGAGGGATGGAGTTTAAAAACAGGGAGGTTATATTGCAGCTGTATAAGGTGCTAGTGAGGCCACACCTGGAGTACTGTGTACAGCTTTGGTCTCCTTGATCCAGCTTCCAAGACACCTGGGACTTGCTTCAAGTGCAGCTCCAGGATTTAGACTGAGGGGAAGTTCTGCGACTGCTCGCGGCAGCACAGTGCTGGAATGGGCAATGCGAAACTTCTTCCAAAGGGTAGACAGAAGTCCCACTTGCTGCCAAACAAGAGGAGAACATGCCCCTGTCTACATCAACGGGGCCGAAGTAGAAAGGGTCGAGAGCTTCAAGTTTTTAGGTGTCCAGATCACCAACAACCTGTCCTGGTCCCCCCATGCCAACACTATTGTTAAGAGAGCCCACCAATGCCTCTACTTTCTCAGAAGACGAAGGAAATTTGGCATGTCAGCTACGACTCTCACCAACTTTTACAGATGCACCATAGAAAGCATCCTTTCTGGTTGTATCACAGCTTGGTATGGCTCCTGCTCTGCCCAAGACCGCAAGGAACTACAAAAGGTCGTGAATGTAGCCCAATCAATCACACAAACCAGTCTCCCATCCATTGACTCTGTCCACACTTCCCGCTGCCTCGGCAAAGCAGCCAGCATAATTAAGGACCCCACGCACGCCGGACATTCTCTCTTCCACCTTCTTCCATTGAGAAAAAGATACAAAAGTCTGAAGTCCGACTCAAGAACAGCTTCTTTCCTGCTGCCATCAGACTTTTGAATGGACTTACCTTGCATTAAGTTGATCTTTCTCTGCACTCTCTCCTTTCCTTCTGTATAACGTGCAAGAAACAATACTTTTCACTGTATACCAATACATGTGACAATAATAAATCAAATCAAATCAAAGACTATTAAACAATGCTGAATTGAGCACAACATGGCAGTTTTCTCATGGCCTGGCAGAGTTGGCAGGAGCTCAATACGCGACAACACTTGGTGAGTGCCAAGGGCTCGCCATCCTGAAAATTCAGGCCACTGTGCAACTTTCTGTTCCCCTATTTAACTGTTGTGTTCGATTCCAAATCAGGGAAGAAGTGACCGAATTCCAAATGATTCAGCATGTTGCAACAACCATGAGAACCACCAGGGTAGAGTTTCACAGAACTTATCTTGATTTACTGTGCAGTTTCGTTGTTGTGAGTGCTCGAGTCTGTTGTGTGTACCCGTTTCCCGTAGAATGGAACTTGGTGCTGAATTAATCAAGAGACTAAATGACTTCTTGTTGAACCGTAACTCATTCATAGTCATTCGGAAAATGATTCTGTTCCTAATCCTTTACGGATTGCAAGAACTCCCTGAAAAACACATGCCATCTCCGTGTGCCCTTGGATCAAATTGTATCCACACCGGGTTTTGTTTTTGCGTTCCCTTCAGTGATATTAATGATGATCAGTTTCCTCCTGCAATGTGAACCATGTCAATGTGAGAGATTGCTGAACAAACTAAAGGACAACAATGCAAAAGGAACCTCATCAGTGGACCCAAGCGCAACCTTAGGAAATATCCCAGGAGGGACACCGGCTGCGGCCTCAGAACGGACCCCAGGACCGGCGTCAGGAGAGGCAATAGGAGGGGAGTCAGGATGGGGAATCTGGAGGGGGAGTCAGGAGGGGGGTCAGGAGGGGGGTCAGGAGGGAAGACTGGAGGGGAGGCAGGAGGGGAGGCAGGAGGGGAGGCAGGAGGGGAGGCAGGAGGGGAGCCAGGAGGGGAGCCAGGAGGGGGAGTCAGGAGGGGGGTCAGGAGGGGGGTCAGGAGGGGGGAACAGGAGGGGGGAACAGGAGGGGGGAACAGGAGGGGGGACGGGAGGGGGGACGGGAGGGGGGACGGGAGGGGGGACGGGAGGGGGGACGGGAGGGGGGACGGAGGGGGACGGGAGGGGGGACGGGAGGGGGGACGGGAGGGGAGACGGGAGGGGAGACGGGAGGGGAGACGGGAGGGGAGACGGGAGGGGAGACGGGAGGGGAGACGGGAGGGGCGACGGGAGGGGGACGGGAGGGGCGACGGGAGGGGGGACGGGAGGGGAGACGGGAGGGGCGACGGGAGGGGAGACGGGAGGGGAGACGGGAGGGGCGACGGGAGGGGGGGACGGGAGGGGGGACGGGAGGGGGGACGGGAGGGGGACGGGAGGGGGGACGGGAGGGGGGACGGGAGGGGGGACGGGAGGGGGGACGGGAGGGGGGACGGGAGGGGGGACGGGAGGGGCGACGGGAGGGGCGACGGGAGGGGGGACGGGAGGGGGGACGGGAGGGGGGACGGGAGGGGCGACGGGAGGGGGGACGGGAGGGGGGACGGGAGGGGGGACGGGAGGGGGGACGGGAGGGGGGACGGGAGGGGGGACGGGAGGGGGGACGGGAGGGGGGACGGGAGGGGGGACGGGAGGGGAGACGGGAGGGGAGACGGGAGGGGAGACGGGAGGGGAGACGGGAGGGGAGACGGGAGGGGAGACGGGAGGGGAGACGGGAGGGGAGACGGGAGGGGAGACGGGAGGGGAGACGGGAGGGGAGACGGGAGGGGAGACGGGAGGGGAGACGGGAGGGGAGACGGGAGGGGAGACAGGAGGGGAGACAGGAGGAGGGTCAGGTGGGTTGTCGTGAATATTGTGAGAATCTGAAAACAAAATGCCTTCTTAAGGAATTCATTAATATCCTAAATATATTGATTCCACCAGTATTATGGATCACCATATTGTTTCTGGATGGTGATTACTATACCTGTGCTGTGATAATGAAGAATGAAACAATGTCTAAAATATGCGCTGAATTCCAATGCGATGGAAATTCAAGCAATGTTTCATCTGGACAATATCATCATTGTGATTATTCGCGGGTAAGTAACATCTTTAAATGGCCTTCAGAGTAATTGTCATGGAAAATGACCAACAGCAATTTCCATTTCCACGGCAGCTACAATGGAACAGAACATCTCAATCATTTTAGAATTGGAGATCAGCACTGATTGGCGTGTCAGAGTATCGATAGCTACTGTCCGGGTCTCAGAGACCTGGAGTAACTCTGGGGTAGGGGACAGATGCTGAGAACTTGAGGAGTTCAGTATGGCAGACACATGAATAAAAACTCCACCACTGATTTAGGACAGAGGATGGGAATGGAACTACACACCAGACATGAAACAAAGAAAGAAAACACAGAAATTCCTTGCAATGCCAATCAGAGCCAGATTAACAATGTACTTTGTTTCCCTTACACTGAAATAGAGCTGCACATTTCTTGTGCAACCTTACTCTCTTGGACAAGCTTTGCAATTGTTCAGAATTCCTCTCTGTCTAGTTGAGCTGTGTCAGAGGGGTGTGTGTGTGTGTGTGGGGAGGGGGGGGGGCAAGTGAAGCCACTGCGGGAGGGAGGGAGGGGGCAAGGGGAGAGGCAGTCTGGAGGTGTAGTTGGGGGTATTTAGGCGTGTGGTCAGGGGGGTTGGGTGTTTGGGGTCGTCAGGTGTATGGATGAATAGTTGGGGGCTTCGTCGGGGCGGGGGTTGCTCGAGGGTGTTATTTTATAGTTTTTGAGGCTCCACTCCCAGTGCAGAGGTTCATGAATATAAGTAGAGGTCAGAGGTTAGCTGTAACCCTGCCTGTATTAACACTCTCGCTGTTATCGAGGTATTATTTGGATACTAATTTAAACTCTTTCCAAGCATTCCAGTTTAGTGTGACAACAAGGACAGGACTCAATTCAAATTCTCTCACCAATCTTCCCTTTGTTTAACACTTTATGTACCAAACTCAAACTTACAACAGTTGCAACACTTTAGATCTTTTACTGAACTTTAACTCTGAACTGAACATTAACTCTTCACTAAACATTAACTCTAATTCTTCAACTGAAAACAGATACTACCTGGTTTAGTATGAAATGGCCAGGTTCGTTCCAGATGTAGAAGCTGTCCTCATGGTCTTTCTCTGAAGATGTTCTTCAGGATACTCTTGCGACAGTCAATCTTTGAATTATTGCTGGAAACAAAGGGCTGAATATGTGTCTTTATCCTCAAACTGTGCAACCCTTCTAGAAAATTCTGGGACATTCAGACAATGGTGTAACTGGAAATCGATCACATTGCTCAACCAAGCCAATGGAGTTACTCCCAAATAACTCCATAGTACTTAGTTCAAATGTCATGTAGGTCACATTGCCTTATCCCCTGTCAGTGCCATCAGGTCTATCTCAAAGTAAATAACTTCCGATCAACACAGGGAGTGTCAAGTCACAGCTCACAGACCAGGTCACAACTTGCAGCAACTTTACGACCTGTGTCAGATTTTAATTATAAGTTGACCAAATATCCCAGCATGCTTAACTCTCGGTTATAATTGCTCTTTAAAGCCAATATTGCCATTATTGTTGTTAAGTTCATTGTTGTCGTCACTCTTTCTCGAACAGAGGCTTCACCTCTGAATGGATATTTTAAAAAATAATTTCCCTCATTTGGACCTCCCTTGTACCATCCTTTTCTCTCATTCTGGCTGCAGGCTGCCTTTTTGTACAAGAATAAACAAATCTTCTATTTTCATAGCAAGTGCTGGGAAACATCTGATAGTTCCTTATAACAAAGTGAGCAGGGTCAAATGGAAATGGTGTTAGGGTTGAGGAGAGTTAAAGTTTATTTATTAGTCACAAGTAAGGCTTACATTAACACTGCAATTAGGTTACTGTGAAATTCCCCCTAGTCTTCACATCCGGCGCCTGTTCGGGTCAATGCACCTAACCAGCACGTCTTTCAGACTGTGGGAGGAAACCGGAGCACCCGGAGGAAACCCACGCAGACACGGGGAGAACGTGCAAACTCCACACAGACAGTGACCCAAGCCGGGAATCGAACCCGGGTCCCTGGAGCTGGGAGACAGCGGGGCTAACCAAGGGGGTGAGTGAGTGTAACAGTGCAGAGTTCTGTTGGGCTTGATGCCGTGCTGATAAAATCATTGGCACAGGATGGGCATGTGTGGTATTAATATATACGAATACTGGCCCAGGGCTGTATCACTATTATTCCAGAGTGCATGGTTTATATGATAACTAGAAGTAGAATATGACTTGGTTTGTGTGATAATGATTATTTGAGCTGGAATTTGATGGCCGTCCTTTGCTTTTCTCCAACAGTCAGGCGATACTGAAGGTAATCCTCTTGGTACAGATGGGTCAGAACTCACAGCAATAGTTGCTGACAACAACATGACACTTAAAGGATTCTGCCTGGAGAAAGTTTGACCAGTCACAAAGTGCCGATGATCTAAAACAAAGACACCAAACTATAATTCATCATCATTTGTTGAATGTTTTCAATTGTAATTATAATTAAATTCAATACAAATGCTGAACTGTGTTAACCGATGGTAAACTTAAACCTTTTCCCCAGTTATTTTCCCCATGTGTAACAAACCAAAGGACAGAGGGAGCTGACTCAATTTCATTGACACAAAACGTTTCTCTTTATTCAATACTTCGGGTACCAATACTGAACATTAACTCACTTTAGTTGCAACACTTCAACTCATTTAACTTTGATTTCTTTTAACTAACTCGAACAGTAACTTTATGTCTTGACTGAAATCAAATACTGCCCGCTTGAGGGAGTTGGCCAGGCTTGCTCCCCAGTGTAGATCTTCCCTCGTGGTTTCTTTGTCTTCGCTGAAGGTGTCTCCAATGCACCCTTTGAAGAGGTGATTCTTGAGTTTTCGCTAAGGACAAAGGCTCAAACCACATCTCTTTATCCTAAATAGCTCAGATTCATAGAAATCATGGAATCCCTATAGTGCAGAAGGAGGCCATTCGGATCATCGAGTCTGCACCGACAACAATCCCACCCAGGCCCTATTCTCACAACTCCACATATTTACCCCACTAATCCCTCTAAACTAAGCATCCTAAGACACTAAGGGACTATTTAGCACGGTCAATCAACCTAACCCGCACATCTTTGAACTGTGGGAGGAAACCGGAGCACCCAGAGGAATCCCACGCAGACACGGGGAGAACGTGCAAACTCCATATAGACAGTGACCCAAGCCGGGAATTAAACCCCGGTCCCTGGAGCTGTGAAGCAGCAGTGCTAACCACTGTGCCATCACGCCACATTCATCCAGAAATTTCTCTGGCACTCAGCCAATAATATTATCAGAAGCTGATCATGATGTTCAATTATAGCCAATAAAGTTAATTGCAAACAACTCCCAAGGGTTTATACCAAGTTGCATGTAAATTACATAGCCTCACCATATATGTCTCTGCTCCGGCATGTCTAGTTCAGTCCAAACAGCGATTCCTAAATGGTCAACGCAGGAAGTGTCAGGTCACAGATCACAGGACAGGTCATAACACACTGCAGCCTTCTCTGATCTGCATCTGTGTTTAATTATAACTTGACCTAAATTCCCAGCATGCTTGACTCTCATTGTCACTGTTGATATTGCTATTGGCCAACTGGCCACAGTCCCTCCTCTTGATCCTGGAACATGAAATGAATTGGATCACGAGCCATGAGCAAGTTCCCACTCACAGTTCAGTATTCAATAAATCATAGGTTCATAGAGCACAGAAGAGGCCCTTTGGCCCATTGAGGCACTGACACATTTGGCACACCTGAACTCCTACCTAACCCCATCTGCCAGCACATGGCCCATAGCCCTGAATGTTATGAGTTGTCAAGTGCTCATCCAGATACTTTTTAAAGGATGTGCGGGAACCTGCCTCTGCCACCCTCCCAGGAAACACATTCCAAACCATCAACACCCTCTGGGTAAAACGATTTTTCCTCACATCCCCCCTAAGCCTCCTGCCACTCACCTTGAATCTCTGTCCCCTCATGACTGACCCTTCAACTAAGGGGAACAGCTGCTCCTTGCACATTCTGTCCATGTCCCTCATAACCTTGTGCAGCTCAATCAGGTTGCCCCCTCAGTCTTCTCTGCTCCAACGAAAACCCAACCTCTCCTACCCAACCTCTCTTCATAATTTAAATGTTCCACCCCAGGCAACATCCTGGTGAATGTCTTCTGCACTCCTTCCAGTGCAATCACATCCTTCCTATAATCTGGCGGCCAGAACTGCACGCAGTACTAAAAGGTTTACCCCTTATCCTCAAACTATGATCACTATTTCTGGACTCCCCACCATTGGGAACATTCTTTCTGAATCTACCCTGTCTAACCCTGTTAGAATTTTATAAGTTTCTGTAAACCTCTCACGGTGTTCTTGAGTCAGTTGGTACGTGATCTCAGACTTTTGCATCTTTTTACTGGCAGATGATGGTGGAAGAGAGAATGTCCAGGCTGCGTGGGCTCCTTAATTATGCTGGCTGCTTTCTTGAGGCAGCGGGAAGTGTAGACAGAGTCAATGGATGGGAGGCTTGGATTGTGAGGAGGGAGGAGGTAAAGGGGCAGATTATGTAGGAAGGGGATAAGGGGTTGTGGTAATAGAGGAGTGGACCACCATGTACAGAGGGATCGATCTATTCAGAATCTGACAAGGGAGGGGATGGGAAGATGCGAATGGCACCAAAATCATGGAGTTACCAGAAATTGTGGATCCTTTGAATACAGATGCTGGTGGGTAAGTGAGGACAAAGGGGAACCCTTTCATCGTCCTGGGAGGGAGGGGAAGGGATTGTTGATCCAGCAGAAGGAACTTCAACTTATAAGTCAAAGAAAAAGGTTTAATGAAGAAACTTGATTACTCCAACACTTCAGGCCTCACCCTGGGCCATCTCGGCTCTCCCCAATTCCCAACAGATTCTTATTCATACTGAGTCAGCTGGCCACCACATCATTGTCATTGGTTACAGAGATAAGTGGGTCAGCTGACCCTTACAGCTGTTTACCATTGGTCACACTACAACAGATCCAATGTTATTATGGTTACATTCTGACAGGGATGAGTGCAGAAGTGCATGAAAATGGGTTGGACATTGGGCTGCAATGCTGCTGGAATACTTTAATATTCACCGCTTGACTACAGCCAAGGATGGGCCACTGATGCCTAACTTTGGAGCTTGCAGCTCACACCCTATTCGTGGTACATCGGAAGTCTTTCCAGTGGGTTGCCAGCCAACATGCAGATATTGTAGGATTTTTCCTGGTCTACATTGAGGTAGCCCACCTGTCTGATGCAAGGTCAGCACTGAAACCCCCTCTGATATCCCCAAGGCTCTGCTCTCTGGAAAGCAGCTAGTCTGAGACACAAGGACCAATCCCATGGACAACTCCTCTGATGCTGCGTACAGAGCTTACTTTGAAAGGCTGTATATCCTGTGAGTCAAAGTGGTGTATCAGAAGGGAGGGGGCCAGTCTGCACTGGCAACAATTCCACCCCAGATCCTATCCCCACAACCCCACACATTTACCCTGCTAATCCCTCTCACCTACACATCCCGGGACACTAAGGAGCAATTTAGCACGGCCAATCCACCTAACTCGCACATCTTTCGGACTGTGGGAGGAAACCAGAACACCCAGAGAAAACCCATGCAGACACGGGGAGAACGTGCGGACTCCGCACAGACAGTGACCCAAGCCAGGAATCGAACACGGGTCCCTGGACTTGTGAGGCAGCAGTGCTAATCACTGTGTTCCGTGCCACCCTTATAATCTGTGATGCTTTCACTTTCTGCTCTTCTATCTGACAGTATCCACTTCCAAATTAGGAAGCAAAGATAAGGAAGTGAAGAACTCCCTGGGTGGAGCTTAACACATCTTATTATAAGCTCCCCAGTGCTTTACTGTAAATTTAGTTCAGGTGCTGCTCGAGTCAGTTGTGTGTGGTAACGGTGATGGCATTCGATATTGAAGCATTCATCAAACAAGTGAAAATGTTATTAGCGAAAAATATCACAGTCATTGGGAACACTTTTCTGGTTCTTTTCCTTTACGGATTGGAATGGCTACTGGAAAATAAGATCCCATGTCCGTGTACCGGAATCAAGGCGAACACCATCTATGTTTGCCTCATTTTCTGTTTTCCTTCAACGATATTAATTTTAATTAATCTGCTACTACAATTCAATTCACATCAATGGCATTGGTTTAAGTGTCTGTGTTCGGTACAAATATACTCGAAATATTCAGCTATAGTGTTCCTCTTTTTGATCTGGAAGCTATTGCTTCCAGCAATAATATGGGTTTCCATATTACTTTTGGATGGCGATTATTATGCTTGTTCCGGCTTATTGAAAAATGAGAAAGTGTCGACCAGAACATGCGCAGAATTCAGCTGCAAACAGAACACCACCATATTTTTACCTGGACTAGAACCTTTCTGCAATAAATCACGGGTGAGTAACGTCTTAAAGTTTTTATCCCCACAATTAATTGTAATGGTGAATATAAGGGCAGCATGGTGGCACAGTGGTTAGCTCTGCTGCCTCACAGCGCCAGGGACCCGGGCTCGATTCCCGGCTTGGGTCACTGTCTGTGTGAAGTTTGCATGTTCTCCCCGTGTCTGCGTGGGTTTCCTCCGGGTGCTCCGGTTTCCTCCCCCAGTCCAAAGATGTGCGGGTTAGGTGGATTGGCCATGCTAAATTGCCCTTAGAGTCAGGGTGATTGCTGTCGGTGTGGACTCAATGGGCCAAATGGCCTCCTTCTGCACTGTAGGGATCCTAAAATGAAAGACACTACAAGAGGGAGGGAAGCTAAATTTGAGGAGACTGTGGAAGTTGGGATAGGTGAGCAAGGCTGGGAGTTTGGTGACAGATGGAAGAGTTTTCAAGCTGGTTTCTGAGGAAGGTTGGAGGGTGGAGAGGAAAAAGAGGTAACAGAAAGTGGGGGATCAATGGAAGAGGAGGCACGAGTGGCAGTTATTGACAAGGAGCTCATGTGGATTGGGAAGGAGCTCATGCAGCAATGAAGACATTTGAAGAAGAATCCAGTCGTGATGAGGGGACGGATTGAGCACCCCATTGCTACCCCTGTGTGTGTGTCTGAAGATAGGGGAGACTAATGCAAATGAAGCATTTAGTCTGCCTGCCACCTCCGTAAACACTCTGACCTGTCACTCATTTTGGTGATGGAGATGTCAGGTGGTCCACTCACCCGTGAGCCTATTGAGGCCATTATGTGGCCAATTAATGATTATTTAAGTGCCTCATGCCACACTCTCTACTACTTTAACCATAGCAGAAAAAACCTCAGGCCAAGCAGGTATGAGTTCATATCAGGCAATGGAGGGTGGAGGGTATGGGTTATGTGGGGTGGGGGGGGGTGTACCATGTTACAGTACCCATGTCCATCTTGGGTATCGCCCACAATGAGATGCTACTCCCTTTAACATTGCCCCGTGGCCTCTGGAACCCACCCACCCCAATCCTTTCACACCTTGTGAAATATTTTTTTTCAGCTTAAGAGATGGCTTAGTGGCAAGCACTGCTGCCGGGTTCGATTCCCCGCTTGGGTCACTGTCTGTGCGGAGTCTGCACATTCTTCCCGTGTCTACATGGGCTTCCTCCGGCTGCTCCGGTTTCCTGCCACAGTCCAAAAATTGTGCTGGTTAGGTGGATCGGCCATGCTAAATTCTCCCTCTGTGTACCCGAACAGGTGCCGGAGTGTGGCAACTAGGAGATTTTCACAGTAACTTTATTGCAGTGTTAATGAAAGCCTACTTGTGACAATAATAAATAAACAAACCCTGGAAAACTAAAAGTACAGCTTCCGTAGCCGACTCCTCTTTGGCGACTGACTCTAGATCCAGCAGTGGCCATTGTCCAACCTGAGCTTCTGCTCAGATTGTTAGGCATCTCTCTCAGGTGGGAGTTGACCCCCAAATGGGAACATCGATCTAAGACAATTGACTCTCTGCGAGTTTAATATATATACAAAGAACAAAGAAAAGTACAGCACAGGATCAGGCGCCCTCCAAGCCTGTGCAGATCATGATGCCCTAACGTAACTAAAAAAAAACCTTCCACCCATACTCACTCCATATCCCTCTATTCCCTCCCTATTCAGATGCTCTTAAGTGTTGCTAATGTGCCTGCTTCCACCACCTCCTCTGGCAGCGCGTTCCAGGCACCCACCACTCTCCGCGTGAAAATCCTCCCCCGCACATCTCCCTTAAACTTTCCCCCTCTCGCCTTCAATCTACGCCCCCTTGTAATTGGCACTTCCACCCTGGGAAAAAGCCTCTGACTATCCACCCTGTCTATGCCTCTCATAACTTTGTAGACCTCTAACAGGTCTCCCCTCAGCCCCATCTTTCCAGTGAAAACAATCCTAGTTTATTCAACCTCTCCTCATAGCCAACACCCTCGAGACCAGGCAACATCCTGGTGAATTTTCTTTGCACTCTCTCCAAAGTGTCCACGTCCTTCTGGTAGCATGGTGACACTAGGCTGTGCAGTAGCCCAATTTTCGATGTGTGGGCCATATTTCAGTCCATATTTCAGTTCGGGGTGGGGAATATGACAGCCCATAAAATCTAGCCCATGAATGTGGGTGCAAGAGACAGTGTAAATGAGAAAGGGAATGATATGTTAAATGTTTTGGCAGAACATCAAGTGATTAGGAAAGCAAATTGAATGCTGGTGTTTATTCCAAGAGGAATGGAGCATAGAATCATAGAAACCCTACAGTACAGAAAGAGGCCATTCGGCCCATGGAGTCTGCACCAACCACAATCCCACCTAGGCCCTACCCCCACATCCCTGCATATTTTACCCACTAATCCCTCTAACCTACACATCTCAGGACACTAAGGGGCAATTTTAGCATGGCCAATCAACCTAACCCGCACATCTTTGGACTGTGGGAGGAAACCGGAGCACCCGGAGAAAACCCACGCAGACACGAGGAGAATGTGCAAACTCCACATAGACAGTGACCCAAGCTGGGAATCAAAGCCAGGCCCCTGGAGCTGTGAAGCAGCAGTGCTAACCACTGTGCTACCGTGCCGCCCACACACGTAGGAATTTTTTTCTTGCCCCCATGAGATTGTATCTCCAGTCCTGAGTTTAAGTTTATAATTATATTGGAAGCAGTTCAAAGCATTCTACTGATTCCTGGAACGGTTATCCTATGGGGAAAGTTTGAGCAGTTTGGGCCTGTATCCATTGGAATTTAAAAGAATAAGAGGTGATCTATTAAAACCTTTAAGATCCTGAGGGGACTTGATAGGGTGGAATAACATAGAACATAGAACATAGAACATAGAACATTACAGCGCAGAACAGGCCCTTCGGCCCACGATGTTGCACCGACCAGTTAAAAAAAAAACTGTGACCCTCCAACCTAAACCAATTTCTTTTCGTCCATGAACCTATCTACGGATCTCTTAAACGCCCCCAAACTAGGCGCATTTACTACTGATGCTGGCAGGGCATTCCAATCCCTCACCACCCTCTGGGTAAAGAACCTACCCCTGACATCGGTTCTATAACTACCCCCCCTCAATTTAAAGCCATGCCCCCTCGTGCTGGATTTCTCCATCAGAGGAAAAAGGCTATCACTATCCACCCTATCTAAACCTCTAATCATCTTATATGTTTCAATAAGATCCCCTCTTAGCCGCCGCCTTTCCAGCGAAAACAATCCCAAATCCCTCAGCCTCTCCTCATAGGATCTCCCCTCCATACCAGGCAACATCCTGGTAAACCTCCTCTGCACCCTCTCCAAAGCCTCCACATCCTTCCTGTAATGTGGGGACCAGAACTGCACACAGTACTCCAAGTGCGGCCGCACCAGAGTTGTGTACAGTTGCAACATAACGCTACGACTCCTAAATTCAATCCCCCTACCAATAAACGCCAAGACACCATATGCCTTCTTAACAACCTTATCTACTTGATTCCCAACTTTCAGGGATCTATGCACACATATACCTAGATCCCTCTGCTCCTCCACACTATTCAAAGTCCTCCCGTTAGCCCTATACTCAACACATCTGTTATTCCTACCAAAGTGAATTACCTCACACTTCTCCGCATTAAACTCCATCCGCCACCTCTCGGCCCAACTTTGCAACCTGTCTAAGTCTTCCTGCAAACTACGACACCCTTCCTCACTGTCTACCACACCACCGACTTTGGTGTCATCAGCAAATTTGCTAATCCACCCAACTATACCCTCATCCAGATCATTAATAAATATTACAAACAGCAGTGGCCCCAAAACAGATCCCTGAGGTACACCACTTGTAACCGCACTCCATGATGAAGGGGACATGAGAAGACTTTGGCGGATAGGGTTAAAGAGAATCCTAAGGCGTTCTATAGGTATGTCAAGAACAGAAGGTTGGTTAGGGCAAGTTTAGGGCCAGTTATAGATGGCAGAGGGAAGTTATGTGTGGAACCGGAGGAGATTGGTGAAGCATTGAACCAATATTTCTCTTCGGTGTTCACGCAAGGGGACATGAATATAGCTGAGGAGGACACTGGGTTGCAAGGGAGTAGAATAGACAGTATTACAGTTGATAAGGAGGATGTGCAGGATATTCTGGAGGGTCTGAAAATAGATAAATCCCCTGGTCCGGATGGGATTTATCCAAGGATTCTCTGGGAGGCAAGAGAAGTGATTGCAGAGCCTCTGGCTCTGATCTTCAGGTCGTCGTTGGCCTCTGGTATAGTACCAGAAGATTGGAGGTTAGCGAATGTTGTCCCATTGTTTAAGAAGGGGAACAGAGACTTCCCCGGGAATTATAGACCGGTGAGTCTCACTTCTGTTGTCGGCAAGATGTTGGAAAAAATTATAAGGGATAGGATTTATAGTTATTTGGAGAGTAATGAATTGATAGGTGATAGTCAGCATGGTTTTGTGGCAGGTAGGTCGTGCCTTACTAACCTTATTGAGTTTTTTGAGAAAGTGACCAAGGAGGTGGATGGGGGCAGGGCAGTGGACGTGGTATATATGGATTTTAGTAAGGCGTTTGATAAGGTTCACCATGGTAGGCTTCTGCAGAAAATGCAGATGTATGGGATTGGGGGTGATCTAGGAAATTGGATCAGGAATTGGCTAGCGGATAGGAAACAGAGGGTGGTGGTTGATAGTAACAAGCAGAATTTGCCCGTCTCACTCGCTGTGAGAATCATAGCGGGTGAGACAGTAAATGTGACGGACTATTTAAAGACCCGTTGACCTCGGGTGAGAATTTCTGGTCTTAGGGGCCACACGGCATGAAAATCCAAACAATATTTCCTCCTGTGGGAGAGATCAGAACGAGGGCGCACCATTTAAAATAGGGGGTCTCCCATTTAAGAAGGAGATAATGAGGGGCATAGATCAGCTAGATAGTTCATAAGACCATAAGACATAGGAGCAGAATTAGGCCACTCGGCCCATCGAGTCTGCTCCGCCATTCAATCATGGTTGATATTTTTCTCATCCCCATTCCCCCATAACCCCATACCCCCTTATTAATCAAGAGCCTATTTATCTCTGTCTTAAAGACACTCAATGACCTGGCCTCCACAGCCTTCTGCGGCAAAGAGTTCCAGAGATTCATCACTCTCTGGCTGAAGAAATTCCTCCTCATCTCTGTTTTAAAGGATCGTCCCTTTAGCCTGAGGTTGTGCCCTCTGGTTCTAGATTTTCCTACAAGTGGAAACATCCTCTCCATGTCCACTCTATCCAGGCCTCGCAGTATTCCATAAGTTTCAATAGGATCCCCCCTCATCGTTCTAAACTCCAACGAGTACAGACCCAGAGTCCTCAACCGTTCCTCATGTGACAAGCAATATCAACATCTTTCCCCAAAGGCAGGGAAGTCCAAAACTAGAGGGCATAGGTTAAAGGTGAGAGGGGAGAGATTCAAAAGGGACCAGAGGGGCAATTGTTTTCACTCAGAAGGTGGTGAGTGTTTGGAACAAGCTGCCAGAGGCAGTAGTAGAGGTAGGTACAATTTTGTCCTTTGAAAAGCGTTTAGACAGTTACATGGGTAAGATGGGTATAGAGGGATACGGGCTAAATGCAGGCAATTGGAACCAGCTTAGTGGTTTAAAAAAAAAGGGGCAGCATAGACAAGTTGGGCCGAAAGGCCTGTTTCCATGCTGTAAACCTCTATGACTCTGAGATGAGGGGACTTTTGTTTCTCAGACGGTCTTGAATCCATGGAATTTTCTCACAGAGAACGATGGAGGTTGGGTGAATTAAATACTAAGTGGCTGCGTTAGACAATTTTTTCATTGTTGAGAGAGTCCAGGGCTATGGGGGAGACAGGAGAGTGGAGTTGAGGTCACAGTGAGATCAACCATGATTAGTCTTATCGAATGACTGAACTCAACCCAATTGCCATCACAAAGCAATTACTGCAGGGTGACTGAACATTCAAGGGTATTTGACATTTAGGCAGGATAGGTTAAAAAAAAGAAAAAGGAGGTTGATTAGCATTGTTAATTAGGGACCAGGTCAGTACATACAATCCCTACAGTGCAGAAAGAGGCCATTCAGCCCATTGAGCCTGCACCGACAACAATCCCAACGCGGCCCTATCCCTGTAACCCCACAAATTTACCCTGCTAATCCCCCCTGACACTAAGGGGCAATTTAGCACAGCCAATCCACCTAACCTGCACATCTTTGGAGTGTGGGAGGTAACTAATATTGACTGGAATTGTTATAGCTCTAGCTCGTTAGAGGGGTCAGTTTTTGTTCAAAGCGTGCAGGAAGGTTTTTTGACTCAGTATGTAGACAGGCCAACTAGAGGTGAGGCTATATTGGATCTGGTGCTGGGAAATGAGCCAGACCAGGTGCTAGACTTGGAAGTTGGTGTGCATTTTGGTGATAGTGACCACAATTCGGTTACGTTCACCTTAGTGATGGAAAGGGATAGGCATGAACCTCGGGCCAGTGGTTTTAGCTGGGGGAAGGGTAATTATGAGGCTATTAGGAGAGAATTAGGAAACATAGGTTGGACTAGGAGTTTACAGGGACTGGGAACGTCCGACATGTGGAGTTTTTTCAAGGAGCAGCTACTGCGAGTCTGTGATAGGTATGTCCCTGTCAGGCAAGGAGGAATTGGTAGGGCTAGGGAACCGTGGTGCACCAAAAAAGTTTCTTTGTTGGTTAAAAAGAAAAAGGAGGCTTATGTTCGGATGAGACGTGAGCACTCGGGTAGTGCACTAGAAAGCTTTAGATTGGCTAAGAGGGAGTTGAAGAGCGAGCTTAGAAGGGCTAAAAGGGGACATGAGAAGACTTTGGCGGATAGGGTTAAAGAGAATCCTAAGGCGTTCTATAGGTATGTCAAGAACAGAAGGTTGGTTAGGGCAAGTTTAGGGCCAGTTATAGATGGCAGAGGGAAGTTATGTGTGGAACCGGAGGAGATTGGTGAAGCATTGAACCAATATTTCTCTTCGGTGTTCACGCAAGGGGACATGAATATAGCTGAGGAGGACACTGGGTTGCAGGGGAGTAGAATAGACAGTATTACAGTTGATAAGGAGGATGTGCAGGATATTCTGGAGGGTCTGAAAATAGATAAATCCCCTGGTCCGGATGGGATTTATCCAAGGATTCTCTGGGAGGCAAGAGAAGTGATTGCAGAGCCTCTGGCTCTGATCTTCAGGTCGTCGTTGGCCTCTGGTATAGTACCAGAAGATTGGAGGTTAGCGAATGTTGTCCCATTGTTTAAGAAGGGGAACAGAGACTTCCCCGGGAATTATAGACCGGTGAGTCTCACTTCTGTTGTCGGCAAGATGTTGGAAAAAATTATAAGGGATAGGATTTATAGTTATTTGGAGAGTAATGAATTGATAGGTGATAGTCAGCATGGTTTTGTGGCAGGTAGGTCGTGCCTTACTAACCTTATTGAGTTTTTTGAGAAAGTGACCAAGGAGGTGGATGGGGGCAAGGCAGTGGACGTGGTATATATGGATTTTAGTAAGGCGTTTGATAAGGTTCACCATGGTAGGCTTCTGCAGAAAATGCAGATGTATGGGATTGGGGGTGATCTAGGAAATTGGATCAGGAATTGGCTAGCGGATAGGAAACAGAGGGTGGTGGTTGATAGTAAATATTCATCATGGAGTGCGGTTACAAGTGGTGTACCTCAGGGATCTGTTTTGGGGCCACTGCTGTTTGTAATATTTATTAATGATCTGGATGAGGGTATAGTTGGGTGGATTAGCAAATTTGCTGATGACACCAAAGTCGGTGGTGTGGTAGACAGTGAGGAAGGGTGTCGTAGTTTGCAGGAAGACTTAGACAGGTTGCAAAGTTGGGCCGAGAGGTGGCGGATGGAGTTTAATGCGGAGAAGTGTGAGGTAATTCACTTTGGTAGGAATAACAGATGTGTTGAGTATAGGGCTAACGGGAGGACTTTGAATAGTGTGGAGGAGCAGAGGGATCTAGGTGTATGTGTGCATAGATCCCTGAAAGTTGGGAATCAAGTAGATAAGGTTGTTAAGAAGGCATATGGTGTCTTGGCGTTTATTGGTAGGGGGATTGAATTTAGGAGTCGTAGCGTTATGTTGCAACTGTACACAACTCTGGTGCGGCCGCACTTGGAGTACTGTGTGCAGTTCTGGTCCCCACATTACAGGAAGGATGTGGAGGCTTTGGAGAGGGTGCAGAGGAGGTTTACCAGGATGTTGCCTGGTATGGAGGGGAGATCCTATGAGGAGAGGCTGAGGGATTTGGGATTGTTTTCGCTGGAAAGGCGGCGGCTAAGAGGGGATCTTATTGAAACATATAAGATGATTAGAGGTTTAGATAGGGTGGATAGTGATAGCCTTTTTCCTCTGATGGAGAAATCCAGCACGAGGGGGCATGGCTTTAAATTGAGGGGGGGTAGTTATAGAACCGATGTCAGGGGTAGGTTCTTTACCCAGAGGGTGGTGAGGGATTGGAATGCCCTGCCAGCATCAGTTGTAAATGCGCCTAGTTTGGGGGCGTTTAAGAGATCCGTAGATAGGTTCATGGACGAAAAGAAATTGGTTTAGGTTGGAGGGTCACAGTTTTTTTTTTTAACTGGTCGGTGCAACATCGTGGGCCGAAGGGCCTGTTCTGCGCTGTAATGTTCTATGTTCTATGTAACCAGAGGAAACCCACGCAGACACAGGGAGAATGTGCAGACTCCGCACAGACAGTGACCCAGGCCGGGAATCGAACCTGGGTCCCTGGCGCTGTGAGGCAGCGGTGCTAACCGTTGTGCCACTCTAGATGAGAGCAGCTGCATGCTGGGACTTGCCCCTCACATCATAGACCATTAAAATATCTAGAATATGAACCCTCTTCAAGGGTTGTTGTTTAACCTTTTTTCTTTTCTCTTCACTTCCTTTGCAGCTCATTGGTGGCAATTTAATATCCATATTCCTGATCATACTGTTACTCCTCCATTTGTGTAGTCATTGCGATCACATGAAGAAATATCGTTTCAAGTATGAGTATAATTTAATGTGTGGGGAAAGGGAAGAAGAACTGATAACCAACAAACTGAAAGCAAAAGCAGAAGAAGAGGCAGAAGAACAAGTTAACAACACCCGGCCCCGGCCCCGGCCCCGGCCCCGACCCCGGCCCCGACCCCGGCCCCGGCCCCGACCCCGACCCAGACCCCGGCCCCGGCCCCGACCCCGGCCCCGACCCCGACCCCGGCCCCGGCCCCGACCCAGACCCCGGCCCCGGCCCCGACCCCGGCCCCGGCCCCGACCCCGGCCCCGACCCCGGCCCCGACCCCGACCCCGGCCCCGACCCAGACCCCGGCCCCGGCCCCGGCCCCGGCCCCGGCCCCGACCCCGGCCCCGGCCCCGACCCCGACCCAGACCCCGGCCCCGGCCCCGACCCCGGCCCCGACCCCGGCCCCGGCCCCGGCCCCGACCCAGACCCCGGCCCCGGCCCCGACCCCGGCCCCGACCCCGACCCCGGCCCCGACCCAGACCCCGGCCCCGGCCCCGGCCCCGACCCAGACCCCGGCCCCGGCCCCGACCCCGGCCCCGACCCCGGCCCCGGCCCCGGCCCCGGCCCCGACCCCGGCCCCGACCCAGACCCCGGCCCCGGCCCCGGCCCCGACCCCGGCCCCGGCCCCGGCCCCGGCCCCGGCCCCGGCCCCGACCCCGACCCAGACCCCGGCCCCGGCCCCGGCCCCGGCCCCGGCCCCGGCCCCGGCCCCGACCCAGACCCCGGCCCCGGCCCCGACCCCGGCCCCGGCCCCGGCCCCGGCCCCGACCCCGGCCCCGGCCCCGACCCCGACCCAGACCCCGGCCCCGGCCCCGGCCCCGGCCCCGGCCCCGGCCCCGGCCCCGGCCCCGGCCCCGGCCCCGGCCCAGACCCCGGCCCCGACCCCGGCCCCGGCCCCGGCCCCGGCCCCGGCCCCGGCCCCGGCCCCGGCCCCGACCCCGGCCCCGGCCCCGACCCCGACCCCGACCCCGGCCCCGACCCCGACCCCGGCCCCGACCCCGGCCCCGGCCCCGACCCCGGCCCCGGCCCCGGCCCCGACCCCGGCCCCGGCCCCGACCCCGACCCAGACCCCGGCACCGGCCCCGGCCCCGGCCCCGGCCCCGGCCCCGACCCCGACCCCGACCCCGGCCCCGGCCCCGGCCCCGGCCCCGGCCCCGGCCCCGGCCCCGGCCCAGACCCCGGCCCCGACCCCGACCCCGGCCCCGGCCCCGGCCCCGACCCCGGCCCCGGCCCCGGCCCCGGCCCCGACCCCGGCCCCGGCCCCGACCCCGGCCCCGACCCCGACCCCGGCCCCGACCCCGACCCCGACCCCGACCCCGGCCCCGACCCCGACCCCGGCCCCGACCCCGACCCCGGCCCCGGCCCCGACCCCGACCCCGGCCCCGGCCCCGGCCCCGGCCCCGGCCCCGACCCCGACCCCGGCCCCGGCCCCGGCCCCGACCCAGACCCCGACCCCGACCCCGGCCCCGGCCCCGACCCCGGCCCCGACCCCCGGCCCCGACCCCGGCCCCGACCCCGGCCCCGGCCCCGGCCCCGGCCCCGGCCCCGGCCCCGACCCCGACCCCGACCCCGGCCCCGACCCCGGCCCCGGCCCCGACCCCGACCCCGACCCCGGCCCCGGCCCCGGCCCCGACCCCGACCCCGACCCCGGCCCCGACCCCGACCCCGGCCCCGGCCCCGACCCCGACCCCGGCCCCGACCCAGACCCCGGCCCCGGCCCCGACCCCGGCCCCGGCCCCGGCCCCGGCCCCGACCCCGACCCCGGCCCCGGCCCCGGCCCCGACCCCGACCCCGGCCCCGACCCCGACCCCGGCCCCGGCCCCGACCCCGGCCCCGACCCCGGCCCCGACCCCGGCCCCGGCCCCGGCCCCGACCCCGACCCCGGCCCCGGCCCCGACCCCGACCCAGACCCCGGCCCCGGCCCCGACCCCGGCCCCGACCCCGGCCCCGACCCCGACCCCGGCCCCGACCCCGACCCCGACCCCGGCCCCGACCCCGACCCAGACCCCGGCCCCGGCCCCGGCCCCGGCCCCGACCCCGACCCCGACCCCGACCCAGACCCCGACCCCGACCCCAGCCCCGACCCCGACCCCGGCCCTGACTCTGGCCCCGACCCCGACCCCGACCCCGGCCCCGACCCCGACCCAGACCCCGGCCCCGGCCCCGGCCCCGACCCCGACCCCGACCCCGACCCCGACCCCGGCCCCGACCCCGGCCCCGACCCCGGCCCCGGCCCCGACCCCGACCCCAGCCCCGACCCCGACCCCGGCCCTGACTCTGGCCCCGACCCCGACCCCGACCCCGGCCCCGACCCCGACCCAGACCCCGGCCCCGGCCCCGGCCCCGACCCCGACCCCGACCCCGACCCCGGCCCCGGCCCCGGCCCCGACCCCGACCCAGACCCCGGCCCCGGCCCCGACCCCGGCCCCGGCCCCGACCCCGACCCAGACCCCGGCCCCGGCCCCGGCCCCGACCCCGACCCCGGCCCCGGCCCCGACCCCGACCCCGGCCCCGGCCCAGACCCCGGCCCCGACCCCGGCCCCGACCCCGGCCCGGACCCCGACCCCGGCCCCGGCCCCGGCCCCGACCCCAGCCCCGACCCCGGCCCCGACCCCGGCCCCGACCCCGACCCCGGCCCCGGCCCCGACCCCGACCCAGACCCCGGCCCAGACCCCGGTCCCGACCCCGGCCCCGACCCCGGCCCGGACCCCGACCCCGGCCCCGACCCCGGCCCCGACCCCGACCCCGGCCCCGGCCCCGACCCCGACCCAGACCCCGGCCCAGACCCCGGCCCCGACCCCGGCCCCGACCCCAGCCCCGACCCCGACCCAGACCCCGGCCCCGACCCCGACCCCGGCCCCGGCCCAGACCCCGGCCCCGACCCCGGCCCCGACCCCGGCCCGGACCCCGACCCCGGCCCCGGCCCCGACCCCGACCCAGACCCCGGCCCCGACCCCGACCCCGGCCCCGGCCCCGACCCCAGCCCCGACCCCGGCCCCGACCCAGACCCCGACCCCGACCCCGACCCCGACCCCGACCCCGGCCCCGACCCCGACCCCGGCCCCGGCCCCGACCCCGACCCAGACCCCGGCCCCGACCCCGACCCCGGCCCCGGCCCCGACCCCAGCCCCGACCCCGACCCCGGCCCCGGCCCCGACCCCGACCCCGACCCCGGCCCCGACCCCGACCCCGGCCCCGGCCCCGACTCTGGCCCCGGCCCCGACCCCGACCCCGGCCCCGACCCCGACCCCGGCCCCGACCCCGACCCCGACCCCGACCCCGACCCCGGCCCCGGCCCCGACCCCGACCCCGACCCCGGCCCCGACCCCGACCCCGACCCCGGCCCCGACCCCGACCCCGACCCCGACCCCGACCCCGACCCCGGCCCCGACCCCGACCCCGACCCCGGCCCCGACCCCGGCCCCGGCCCCGACCCCGGCCCCGGCCCTGACTCTGGCCCCGGCCCTGGCCCCGACCCCGACCCCGACCCCGGCCCCGATCCCGACCCCGGCCCTGGCCCCGACTCCAGCCCCGACCCCGACCCCGGCCCCGACCCCGACCCCGACCCCGGCCCCGGCCCCGACCCCGGCCCCGACCCCGACCCCGGCCCCGACCCCGACCCCGGCCCCGACCCCGACCCCGGCCCCGACCCCGACCCCGGCCCCGGCCCCGACCCCAGCCCCGACCCCGGCCCCGGCCCCGACCCCGACCCCGGCCCCGACCCCAGCCCCGTCCCCGGCCCCGGCCCCGACCCTGACCCCGGCCCCGGCCCCGACCCCGACCCCGGCCCCGACCCCGACCCCGGCCCCGACCCCGACCCCGGCCCCGGCCCCGACCCCGACCCCGACCCCGGCCCCGGCCCCGACCCCGGCCCCGACCCCGACCCCGGCCCCGACCCCGACCCCGACCCCGGCCCCGACCCCGACCCCGGCCCCGACCCCGACCCCGACCCCGGCCCCGACCCCAGCCCCGACCCCGGCCCCGACCCCGACCCCGGCCCCGACCCCGACCCCAGCCCCGACCCCGGCCCCGACCCCGACCCCGGCCCTGACTCTGGCCCCGGCCCCGACCCCGACCCCGGCCCCGGCCCCGGCCCCGGCCCCGACTCTGGCCCCGACCCCGGCCCCGACTCTGACCCCGACCCCGGCCCCGACCCCGGCCCCGACCCCGGCCCCGGCCCCGACTCTGGCCCCGACCCCGGCCCCGGCCCCGGCCCCGACTCTGACCCCGACCCCGGCCCCGACCCCGGCCCCGACCCCGGCCCCGGCCCCGACTCTGGCCCCGACCCCGGCCCCGGCCCCGGCCCCGACTCTGGCCCCGGCCCCGGCCCCGACTCTGACCCCGACCCCGGCCCCGACCCCGGCCCCGACCCCGGCCCCGGCCCCGACTCTGGCCCCGACCCCGGCCCCGGCCCCGACCCCGGCCCCGACCCCGACACCGACCCCGGCCCTGACCCCGGCCCCGACCCCGGCCCCGACCCCGGCCCCGATCCCGACCCCGACCCCGACACCGACCCCGACCCCGGCCCCGACCCCGACCCCGGCCCCGGCCCCGACCCCGACCCCGGCCCCGACCCCGACCCCGGCCCCGACCCCGACCCCGGCCCCGACCCCGGCCCCGACCCCGGCCCCGACCCCGACCCCGGCCCCGACCCCGACCCCGGCCCCGACCCCGACCCCGGCCCCGACCCCGACCCCGGCCCCGGCCCCGACCCCGACCCCAGCCCCGACCCCGGCCCCGACCCCGACCCCGGCCCCGACCCCGACCCCGACCCCGGCCCCGGCCCCGACCCCAACCCCGGCCCCGACCCCGGCCCCGACCCCGACCCCGGCCCCGACCCCGACCCCGACCCCGACCCCGGCCCCGGCCCCGACCCCAACCCCAGCCCCGACCCCGGCCCCGACCCCGACCCCGGCCCCGACCCTGACCCCAGCCCCGGCCCCGGCCCCGGCCCCGACTCTGGCCCCGACCCCGGCCCCGACCCCGACCCCGACCCCGACCCCGACCCCGACCCTGGCCCCGACTCTGGCCCCGACCCCGGCCCCGGCCCCGACTCTGGCCCCGACCCCGGCCCCGGCCCCGACCCCGACCCCGGCCCCGGCCCCGACCCCGACCCCGACCCCGACCCCGACACCGACCCTGACCCCGGCCCCGACCCCGGCCCCGACCCCGGCCCCGATCCCGACCGCGGCCCCAGCCCCGACCCCGGCCCTGACTCTGGCCCCGACCCCGGCCCCGACCCCGACCCCGACTCCGACCCCGGCCCTGACTCTGGCCCCGACCCCGGCCCCGACCCCAGCCGCGACCCCGACCCCGGCCCCGACCGCGGCCCCAGCCCCGACCCCGACCCTGACTCTGGCCCCGACCCCAGCCCCGACCCCGGCCCCGACACCGGCCCCGGCCCCGACACTGACCCTGACTCTGTCCCCGACCCCGGCCCCGGCCCCGACCCCTGGCTCTCGCCCCGACTCTGGCCCCAACCCTGGCCCCGACCCCTGGCTCTGAGCCTGACACTGGCTCTGACCCCGACCCCTGGCTCTGGCCCCGACACTGGCTCTAGCCCTGGCTCTGGCCCAAACACTGGCCTTGGCCCTGACCCTAACTCTTGCTCTGGCCCTGCCCCTGCTAGTGCCACTGTCCCAGGGGAGGCACACCCCAATCACATTGAGATGGTTCAAGTTGCATCAGGACATTGTTCATCAGCAATATTACCGAAGGGAAAAGGAATAACATCCGGGCGTCGAGAGAATTGGATCCCACGGCACACGGAATGGCAGCTCTCTTCCAATCCATAAAGGATTAAAACCATTACAGCATTCCGCATAACTATCAACGAGTCACTGTTTAGCAAGAACGTTTTTGGTTGGTTGATTAAATCCTCCTCAATCCCATTGTGCCAGTAATCGGAACCACACAGACTCCATCACTCACAACAACTAAAGTAAATCTCAGTAAGTTCTGTGAAGCTCCACGCAGAGCGAGTGTTCAAACATGTTGCAACGTCTATAGTTTGATCGTATCTCCCCGATTTGGAAGTGAACACAGGAACAGAAAGAGAAGGTCTCACATTGCAAAATGGGTGGGAAATCTTTCATTTGAATCTATCCTTAATCAAATGATAGTTGCTTCATCAACTGATTGAACATTTTCAACATTTCTGTTGTTCACGGTTTCCTAGAATCCCTACAGTGCAGAAGGAGGCCATTTGGCCCATCGATACTGCACCGACAACAATCCCACCCAGACCCCAGACCCCATCCCCATCACCCCAAGTATTTACCCTGCCAATCCCCCCTGACACTAAGGGGCAATTTAACACGGCCAAGCCACCTAACCCGCACATCTTTGGACTGTGGGAGGAAACCGGAACACCCGGAGGAAACCCACGCAGACACAGGAGAGAACATGCAAACTCCACACAGACACCCGAAGCCGGAATTGAACCCAGGTCCCTGGTACTGTGAGACTGCATTGCTAACCACTGTGCCACCGTGCTGCCCTTGAGAGCATGAGAGAAAGAACTTAAATTGAGACAGTTCCTTCACTATTTCATACAGGCTTTCAGTCTGAGTCACATTTAAGGAACAGACAATTCATCGACAGCAATGAGATAAGTGACACCTTGGGTGAGGGAGAATGTTGGCTTGGACACTGGCGTTTGAACATTGGGAGCGTCACCCTTTCACATGTCTCTCGACCAGAAACCACAGTAAAAGGTCTAAGATAAGACTGACGACAGGCCTCTGAAGCCAGTGCAAGTTAACAGATTAGTGACCATTGGAAACAGTTTAATTGATGAAATTATTCTTTACAATTTATTAATATTCACACTGACTGACAGATATTTGCCTCTGTGAAAATGAACTATCCTGTGGTGATGAGATTATTCTTTTCAAACACCTTCTCTAACAGAAAAATAGAATCCCTACAGTGCAGAAGGGGGCCATTCGGCCCATCGAGTCTGCACCAACCACAATCCCACCCAGGCCCTATTCTCATCACCCCACATATTTACCCTGCTAATCCCCATGACACCAAGGTTAATGTAGCATGGCCAATCAACCTAACCCACACAGCCTTTGGACTGTGGGAGGAAGCTGAAGCACCCGGAGGAAACCCATGCAGACAAGCAGAGAAGGTGCAAACTCCACAGAGGCAGTGACCCAAGCTGGGAATCGAACCCAGGTCCCTGGCACTGCGAGGCAGCGGTGCTAACCACTGTGCCACCATGCCGCCCACAAATATCCACTTATACATGCTGCACACACTGCAGTCACTGCTGTTTCAAAGGAACGATGTGGCGATGCCGGTGTTGGACTGGGGTAAACACAGTAAGGAGTCTGGTCTTGTTAGACTCCTTACTGTGTTTCAAAGGAAAACAGGTTTGTCATTGTGCAAACAATGGGAGGGAGGGCTTCATTTTCATAGATCAATGGGAAGTTTTCAGGAGAGGATGGCACCTGTACAAGAGGGAGGGGTCACAACTAAGTTGGAAGGGCACAAATATCCTGGCTGGGAGCTTTGCTAGTGCAGTTCGGGGGGGTTTAAACTAGTATGGCAGGGGGGTGGGGATCAAAATATTAGGTCTACAAGTGTGGAGGCTGGGGACGAGCTTGGGGCTGGGACAAGGCTGGCAAAGAAGAAGAGCACTCTGGGGGAGGACGACCTCACTGGGCCTGGAGGTCTGGAGTGCTTATACTTCAATGCAAGGAGCGTAGCAGGCTTCATTCTATGATCATCTTGCTGGTGCCAGTACAGAGCGAGACTGTGGATAGTTGGGAACCTGTCTCGGGGGCAGGGAATTCAGATGGTGTTCGTAAAGCAGAAGTGGAAATGAATAGGGTTGGGAAGCATTTTCTGATCAGGGCCAGTGTGATCTCCTGGACTCGTTTCGATCGCCACAGGGGGTCGGAGAGGAATTTCCCAGATTTTTTTTTCCCCATATTGGCCCTGGGGTTTTCACTCTGGGTTTTCGCCTCTCCCTGGAGATCACATGGTCTGGAATGGGGGGGTGGGGGTGAGTTAATAGGTTGTGATGAACAAAGCATCGTAGCTGTGAGGGACAGCTCGGTGGATAGGATATTAGGATGTAGATAGGCTGGAAAATTGGGCGGGGATCCTGGATTCAGGATTCAATCCTGGACCGGGGAGCGGCGCGGGCTTGGAGGGCCGAAGGGCCTGTTCCTGTGCTGTATTGTTCTTTGTTCTTTGTTTGTTCTAACAACAAATCAGTAAATTACATTAAATAATGTTTTGATTGTGACTGTAAAGGGATAAATATTGATAAGGACATCACAAGAAATGTTCAACCTTCTTCAAAATTTGTCTCGGATCTTTGCTGTCCACCTGAACAGCCAGGCAGGATATTGATCCAGCGTCTCAGTTGAAAAACAAGCAGCTCTAACGCCTCTAGGCGATGGCCTAGTGGTATTATCGCTAGACTATTAACTGGGTTCGAATCCTGCCACGGCAGCTGGTGGAATTTAAATTCAATAAAAAGTTTGGAATTAAGAATCAACTGATGACTATGAAATGATTGTGGGGGGAAAAAAAACATCTGCTTCAATAATGTCCTCCTAAGAGGAAAGGAACTTGTAATCAGGTGCTCAAAGTAATTGATGGTAAATCATTGAATGATTGTTCATTGTAATTTTATTCATATATTTGATATGCTGAATTGTATCGCAAGTCAACATCCTAGGGATCACCTTCACAATGGGGGCCATGCAATTTCACAATTGACACTCAGTACTGAAAAAAATCCTTAAATTATACATTTGGCACAAAATAGAAACTGCATTTGAAATTGCACATTTGTCAAATATAGAAAATGTAACCCCTAAGTCATACAGTGTGCCCCGTTATAAAACATGACTCTCTCAATCACACACCTTCCCCAATACAGAAAATGCATGGTTAAATCTATGAAGTAGCACAGGATTTTAGTGCAGGAATGTTAACTATGGGGAGGTGATGGCCTAATGGCCTTATTGCTAGACTATTAATCTAGAAATTTCAGCTAATGTTCTGGGAACCCGGCTTCGAATCCCGCCACGGCAGATGGTAGAACTTGAACTCAATAAAAAATATCTAGAATTAAGAATCTACTGATGACCATGAAAGCACTGTTGATTGTTGGGAAAAACCCATCTGGTTCACTAATGTCCTTCAGGGAGGGAAATCTGTTGCCCTTACCTGGTCTGCACTACATGTGACTCCAGAGCCACAGCAATGTGGTTGACTCTCAACTGCCCTCTGCCTAGCAAGCCACTCAGTTTCAAGGACAACGAGGGATGGGCAATAAATGCTGGCCAGCCAGCGATGCCCATGTCCCAAGAATGAATTTTTAAAAACTCCCTCAACACTACATTGAGGTGTCAGCCCAGATTGGGGCTTGAATCCATAAACATCTGGGACAGAGGTGTATGTTTTAGAGATGATATCTGAGCAATGACTAAAATAACTTGTATGAATAAAAGAATCACTAGTTTCAAAGGTGCATCAGGCATCTAAAATACTCATTTCAGGATAAGTAGGGTGAGCAAAATAAGACATTTGGTGCAGAATTGACTGCATTTTTGTGGAGCGAGGATTCTCTACATTTTTGCTTCTTATGACTCATTCCATTTCAGACATTCACTGTAACACAAGTACTTTTCCGTAGAGAAAGCAGTTGTAATTAAGAATGTGTATGTAGTCGTTTTTGTTTAGCTGAATTGGTTCTTTGATCTATTTAAAACAGGAGTAACAGCAAATGTGCCATTTGCTTTTCTAAGGATGGCATGGTGGCACAGTGGTTAGCACTGCTGCCTCACAGCTCCAAAGACCCGGGTTCGATTCCCAGCTTGGGTCACTGTCTGTGTGGAGTTTACTCATTCTGGGTTTCTTTTGGGTGCTCCAGTTTCCTCCCACAGACCAAAGATGTGCAGGTTAGGTTGATTGGCTATGCTAAACTGCCCCTTAGGGGAATTAGCAGCGTAAATACGTGGGGTCACGGAGATAAGGCGTGGGTGGGATAGTTGTTGGTGCAGACTCGATGGGTTGAATGAATTCATTCTGTACTGTAGGGATTCTATAACTCTGAATACCTCCTGACTGTCATTGATTAATCCACAAGAGATAATAAGGCAAGGACACCAACTCACGTCTCATTGAGTTATTGTTTTTTAACATTAAAATCAGCGGCCTGCATCATGACAGGAAAAAGCTCCTTAAATCAAATCTCTGTCTGTCGGTCAATAGAAAATGCAACTTCAAATTACCTGTCGACACGATTACAGAATTTATTTCCCTAACTCCGCTGTATGTAGTCTTGTCGAAAACGTATATTTAAATCTCTTGTGTTCACTATTATAGGAAGAGCATTTTAGGTCCCATGCCAAGACTACTACAGTAAGCTGAGAGGTGATATATAAGTGACTTTTTGCTTAAGAGCTGTTTCTCTTCCAGTTTTAATGAAAGGTCTTTGATCAGAAAATTTAAAAATTAAAGCTTATTTATTAGTCACAAGTAGGCTTACATTAACACTGCAATGAAGTTACCGTAAAAATCCCCTATTCGTCACACTCTGGCACCTGTTCGGGTACACTGAGGGAGAACTTAGCATGGTCAAATTGATCCTAGTGTCAGGGGATTAACAGGGTAAATACGGGTGGCACAGTGGCACAATGGTTAGTGCTGCTGCCTCACAGCACCAGGGACTAGGGTTTGATTCCCGGCTTGGGTCACTGTCTGTGTGGAGTCTGCACGTTCTCCTCGTGTCTGCATGGGTTTCTTCCAGGTGCTCCGGTTTCCTCCCACAATCCAAAGATTTGCAGATTAGGTGGATTGGCTATGCTAAATTGCCTCTTAGTATCTGCGGGACAAGCTAGGGTAAATGCATGGAGATCATAGAATCATAGAAACCCTACAGTACAGAAAGAGGCCATTCGGCCCATCGGGTCTGCACCGACCACAATCCCACCCAGACCCTAATCCCATATCCCTTCATATTTTACCCGCTAATCTCTCTAACCTACGCATCCCAGGACACTAAGGGGCAATTTCAACATGGCCAATCAGCCTAACCCGCACATCTTTGGACTGTGGGAGGAAACCCACGCAGACATGGGGAGAATGTGCAAACTCCACACAGACAGTGACCCAAGCGGGAATCGAACCCAGGTCCCTGGAGCTGTGAAGCAGCAGTGCTAACCACTGTGCTACCGTGCCGCCCTGGGGATGGGGCCTGGGTGGGATTGTGATCGGTGCAGACTCGATGGGCCAAATGGCCTTCTTCTGCACTGTAGGGATTCTACGATTCAATGCACCTAACCAGAATGTTTTTCGGGCTGTGGGAGGAATTCGGAACACCCAGAGCAGACACGGGGAGAATGAGCAGACTCCGCACAGACAATGACCCAAGACTGGAATCAAACCCGGGTTTCCTGGCGCTGTGAGGCAGCAGCGCCAACCACTGTGCTACTATGCCACCCACAGTTTAGAGGCGCAATTGGTTGGATATCATTTTAAAAGCCATTAATGCAAGAATTGTCCAGACCAGAACAAAAATGGTTGGGATTCGGCTGGTTGACCTTGTATTCTGGCTGAAGAGGGGTGTGAGTGTCTTAGAGGAAATGCAACAGCTATTTACATTTATAAAATGTTGAACAAAAATTTATCAAGAAAGTGAAACGGGTGGATGTAGAATTCAATTTAAAAAAGGCTACTCAGTGACCATGAAACTATCATTGATTGTTGTAAACAAAAATAGCTGGTTGACTAATGTTCTTTCGGGCCTAGATGTGACTCGGGACCCACAGCACTGTGGTTGCCTCTTAATTGCCCCTCTGAACTGGCCTGGCAAGCTATGCAGTTCAAGGGCAATCAGGGATGGGTAACCACTGGTCACCCACATCCCATCCAGGAAATTTTTAAAAACATTGTATTCTGCTGTGAAGGGCGTTGGGAGTATTTATTACATAACATTTTAAAGAATTCTATAGGACAGAAAGAGTGGCATAGTGGTTAGCACTGCTGCCTCACAGTGCCAGGGACCCGGGTTCAATTCCAGCCTCAGATGACTGTCTGCCTGTGCAGAGTCGGAACATTCTCCGCGTGTCTGCGTGGGTTTCCTCCGGGTGCTCCGGTTTCCTCCCACAGTCCAAAGACGTGAGAGTTGATCGTTCACACTAAATTGCCCCTTAGGGGTCAGGGGGTTTCGTAGGGTAAATTATGGGGATAGGAACTGAGGGGGAATTGTGTGTGGGCAGACTTGATGGGCTGAATGGCCTCCGTTTGCCCTGTAGGGATTCAATAATTAGCCATGGGAAATGTGTGAGGTTATGGGGTTAGGGCAAGGGAGATGGCCTGGGTAAGATACTGTCAGAGAGTCAGTGCAGACTCAATGGGCCGAGTGGCCCCTTTTGCACTGTAGTGATTCTATGAGGCGCCATTTTGCTCACTGGTCAGTGCTGAAGCTTATATTTCATATGTGCCTCTTGCCAATCTCATCTCACCCTATCAACATCGCCTTCTGTTCCTCACTCCCAAAAGGGCTTCTCAATCTGAACTTGTTAGAGACAACAATGTAGCCCCATAAATAGCAATGTGATAAATGGATAATTTGCTTTAGTAACTGCGGTTGAGGGGCAAATGTTGGTAAGTACATCAGGAAGAACTCCCATGCTTTTAGTTAGTACAATTCAGAGGTATTTCAGGTTAGATGGTAGACAGGAATCTCATCTGACAAATGACACTTCCAACTATAGGTGCTGGTGAGTCAGCCTAGATTTTGTGGTCATGGGCTGGATTCTCCAACCTCGCCCACAGCTGGGATTCTCCAGTCCCGCTGCAGTGAACAGAGCTTTGGTTGAGAGCCAAATTCTTTCTAATTGGCAACAGCGGCAGGATGTGAATTGTTGGAGAGTTCCAGTCCATAATCTCTGGTACAAGGCTTAAAACTATAATCCTCAGGAAAGAGGTCAATTAACAAAATCATGGCTGCACCTGCAAAAGTCACCAAGACTGTGGCACTTATTTTGCAGGATACTTTTTTTCCCCCTCCAGAATCCTTAATCCATCACCAAGAGAAAATGCTGGAAAATCTCAGCAGGTCTGGCAGTATCTGCAAGGAGAAAAAAAGAGCTGCATTGAGTCCAGATGACCCTTTGTCATCTGGATTTGAAACATCAGCTCTTTTCTCTCCTTACAGATGCTGCGGAGATGCCAGCATTGGACTGGGGTAGGCACAATAAGAAATTTCACAGCACCAGGTTCAAGTCCAACAGGTTTATTCAGTAGCACAAGCTTTCAGAGCACGGATCCTTCATCAGGTGAGTGGACAGTTGGGTTCACATACACAGCATATATAGACAGACTCAGTTGCAAGGTAATGGTTGGAATACGAGTTGTTACAGGTAATCAAGTCTTTACAGGTAGACAATGCGACTGGAGAGAGATAGCAATAAGTTAGAGGTGCAAATTGTCTCCAGTCAGGACAGTAAGTAGGGTTTTGCCGAATGGTGGGTGTAGTATGATATGAACCCAAGATCCCGGTTGAGGCCTTCCTCTTGTGCGAAACTTGGCTATCAGTTTCTGCTCAGCAATTGTGTTGTCATGTCTTAAGACTTCATTACCTGTTAACAGACTGGATTTGACTCAAGGCTAGCCTTAGGCTGGAAAACACGCCCGCCAGGTTGGACACTTTCATGTAGGCCATCTCTCTGCTGGAATAAAGTGGCCTGTGTAGATTAATTTCTTCCTCTCCCAGCCTGTCACACTTGAGTGAGAATCCTGTGAAGAACTGGTTTTGTGGATCTAGGTGCAAAGATAAGTGATATATCCCGGCTTTCTCAATCTGAAGCATTGCAAACAAACAACATTCTCAGTAAGGACCTTGGTGAAACTATTATACATTATTCCCATAATCAGCAATGCTCCTGGAGTATTACACCGAGATATTTTCACTATTCCTCATTTATCACTCTTGGCAGGATTAACTATCAGGACAAGGTCCAAGTGAGCCTCCTTAACTTAACGTGTCTCGTCCGCATGAATCCTGATCGTCTTAGCTGCTGTTGCAGGGTGACATTCAAAACATGGAGCATTCCTTGCTGACTCAGGGTAGCATGGTGCCACTGGTTAGCACTGCTGCCCCAAAGCACCAGGGACCTGGCTTGGGTCGCTGTCTGCATGGGTTTCCTCAGGTGCTTTGGTTTCACCCGTCCAAAGATGTGGGGGTTAAGTGGATTGGCCATGCTAAATTGGCCTTAACGTCAGTGGAAACTAGCAAGAGTAAATGCATTAGGTTGAGGTAGGACCTCAGATTGTGGTTGGTGCAGACTCCATGGGCCGAATAGCCTCCTGTGCTGTAGGATTCTGACTGATCCGTGATGCTGTAGTGCTAGTAACTGTCCATTGAGGCCAATATAACTAATATATCCTTCAATCATCCGCCAACAGGTCAGGTACTTTTTAATTATCTGCCTTTTCCCTTACTCACCAACCTGTCTTCGCCATCATACACAAATGGTTCCAAGATGGTCAGCAAATTGAATGGAACACTGCAATTTGCCAATCCTTCACTTCATAAATCCACCGTTTACAAAGACAAGCACAAGCGCAGCAAATGTAAATACCATCCCTTCTAATTTTCCGCTCCAGGTATTATGTTCCATCCTAAGCTGTGTCGATGCTGCCATTCCTTCGTCCAGTTAAAAATACTAGCGCCCCAAGTAACCACTTACGAAAACCCTCCCCACAGCAATCCCCAAAACAAGTGAGGCACATACAAGTTACATCCTGTCTCCCCTTCATTATATATCAATTTTATACACATCAGAATAAACCAGTGAATATAAAAGCAGAAAATACTAAAAATGCTCAAAAAGTTTAACACCATTTGCCTGAAACCTCATAGAACGCATGACCCATCAACTGGGTCGTAATTGTTCTGGAGATCCCGGGTCACGGAGGGAACTCGTCCATTAAATCGATGCCTCACATTGGATTCAGCCGTGCGTCCAGAGTCCCCCGGAAACCTGTCCCGACTTGCCGCCGTTGCCATATCTCTCCATCCTGTAGTTTCCATTAAGTATGACGCTCCCATCTACTCTAATAGCCTTGCTCTCGTTTTGCTTCACAGGTTATGCTCTTCTTCAGGTCATAGCTCCAATAAATCATCTCAATGGATCAGTATACCCGCACTGCTGCGCACATCCTCAGCTGGCATCAAGCCCTGCCTCTTACAGTCACACTGACTCACTTTTCAAATCATAATATCGCTCTGTTCAGAATTATCTGCTGTTGGTTTAGTTAAACTCTTCCGTCTCATTTCAAAGAATGCTTTATCTTCCCATAAAGAACACACTTAATCGATAGTACACCATCTTTTACTCATTTGCATATATCCCTTAAAAGGAAATAAGTCTCATTGGGTTGGAGGGAGTGAAGTGGAGGGCATTCTGCCTGCAATACCAGAAAATGCTGGAAAATCTCAGCAGGTCTGGCAGCCTCTGTAAGGAGAGAAAAGAGCTGACGTTTCGAGTGCAGACGACCCTTTGTCAAAGGCATTAATTTAACAGAGTTCCTTCATTCACTCTGTCACCCGGGATCTGCTGTCATGTCCACATGTTCATCCTTGGCCTGTTGCAAAGTCATGATGTGGAGATGCCGGCGTTGGACTGGGGTAAACACAGTAAGAAGTTTAACAACACCAGGTTAAAGTCCAACAGGTTTATTTGGTAGCAAAAGCCACACAAGCTTTCGAGGCTCTGAGCCCCTTCTTCAGGTGAGTGGGAATTCTGTTCACAAACAGAACTTATAAGACACAGACTCAATTTACATGAATTGTAACCATTATTCATGTAAATTGAGTCTGTGTCTTATAAGTTCTGTTTGTGAACAGAATTCCCACTCACCTGAAGAAGGGGCTCAGAGCCTCGAAAGCTTGTGTGGCTTTTGCTACCAAATAAACCTGTTGGACTTTAACCTGGTGTTGTTAAACTTCTTACTGTTGCAAAGTCGCAGTGAAGCCCAACGCAAACTGGAGGAAAAGCACAAAAACAGAAATTGCTGGAAAATCTCTGCACGTCTGGCAGCATAGGAACTAGGAGCAGAAGTAGGCGAATTCAACCCTTCGAGCCTGCTCCGCCATTCAATCAGATCATGGCTGATTTAGAACATAGAACATTACAGCGCAGTACAGGCCCTTCGGCCCTCAAAGTTGCGCCGACCAGTGAAATTCTCCAGGTGCATTCTCTCCCTGGTCTCAAATCCACCGGTTCCCCATATCCCTCTTTCCTTTTTACATTAGAAATATATCTATCTCTCTCTTGAAACCATTTAATGATTCAGACTCCATCGGGCTATTGGGCAGCGAGTTCCACAAATTCACCATCCTCTGCAAGAAGTAATTCCTTCTCATCTCAGTTTTAAATCCACCGCCTCTCAACCTATACCTGTGACCTCTTGTTCCAGGATCTGTGGAGAGAGAATAGGGCCAATGTTTCACGTCTCGATGACCCTTCGCCAGAGGATGAGCACATCGTCTTCTGATCCATCTTCCATTTCATTTCATTTCATCTCATTCTCCATTCTATCACACTCCTTTCCACCCACCCCCCTCTCTTCAGGCCAACTGCCACATTCCTCTGGCAGTCCTTTACCAAGCTGTACCTTTATTCTGCCATTAATGTATTCTGATCACTTAATGGACAATTTCAACACCTTCTCAGCCCTCTGCATGCTCATTTACATTCCCTTTGTCCCATTCCACACCCCTCCCCAGCCTCATGGTATATCTCTCTGCTGACTCTCTTTCCTCTCAGCTCTGACGAAGGGTCATCTAGACTTGAAACGTCCATCCTCTCTCCACGGATGCTGTCAGACCTGCTGAAATTTTCCAGCATTTTTCTGTTTTTGTATCATCTTCCAATCAGGCATTTTACAGCCTTCCAGACTGAACACTAAGTTCGACAACTTCAGATAGTAAACTCTCTCCTCCACCTTCACCTAATTTCCATCAATTCATTTTTCCATTCCCTTTTTATAACTCTGCTTTCCTTCATTTTTTCCCTGTCTTCTCTCCCCCACCCCAATGCGCTGCTGTTACATGTCTCAGATTGTCCTTTGACACTCTGCTTTGTCCTGCCATTCACGCATTCTGATTTCTTAGTGGGCCGCTATTAGCACCCTTCGTAGCCATGATCACTACCATTTACATTCCCACAGTCCCTGGCATCTTTGTCAATCCCTCCCTTACCTCCACCTAGCCCTGACCCTCTATCCAGTCCCCACAACTCTCAAACCTCCCCCAGCACACACAGTATAAATCTCATCCTTTCAGTTACCGTCAGCTCTTACAAAGAGGCAAACAGACTCGAAACATTGACTCTGTTCTCTCTCAGTAGGTGCTGCCAGACATGCCGAGATTTCGAAACATTTTCTGTTATCGAAACACCTAGAATCATACAGTGCAGAAGGAGCCCAGTCAGCTCATCGAGCCTGCACCGGAGACTGTCCCACAAAGGCCCAATCCCCATAAACCCACATATTTACCCTGCTAATTCCCCCTAACACTAAGGGGCAATTTGGCATGGCCAATCTCCCCCTCACCCACCTGTACAGGTACATTATCCTGTACTCCCCCTCACTCACCTGTACAGGTACATTATCCTGTACTCCCCTCTCTCCCTCACTCACCTGTACAGGGAAACTATCCTGCATTCCCCTCTCTTACTCAAACCTCTCTTCCAAACCTGGCTTCCTCATTCTGTTTCTCGCCCTTGTGATGGAAGTGATACAGTGCCACCCTCTGCTGGTGGCCAGACGCTACTACAGAGCGGAAGGGAATTCATTGGGGATTCCATAGCCATGGAGATGCCGGCGTTGGACTGGGGTAAGCACAGTAAGAAGTCTCACAACACCAGGTTAAAGTCCAACAGGTTTATTTGGTAGTATTTGCTACCAAATAAACCTGTTGGACTTTAACCTGGTGTTGTGAGACTTCTTACTGTGATTCCATAGCAGACAGCATAATTTGGTTTGATTTATTATTGTCACATGTATTAATATACAGTGAAATGTATCGTTTCCTGCGCACTATACAGACAAAGCATATCGTACAGAGAAGGAAAGGAGGTGCAGAATGTAGTGTTACAGTCATAGCTAGGGTTTAGAGAAAGATCAACTCAATATGAATCCAAATTAATACAATCCAAAATGACAGGAGTTCCTACTCCTATTTTCTATATCTGAATCTCTGATAATGACCCCTCCGTTTGTAGTAGCGTCATGTCGCCAGCAGATGACAGCATTGTATCACTTTCATCTCTGAAAATCTTGTAAAGACTTTGCTAAAATTTGAAGCCAATTCAAAACACTCTGAAAACATTTATAAACATTTCAATACGTGGCAAGGTACATCAGAAGGTCTGTAAAAAGCAGAGGAAAGTAGAACAAACAGTAGGTCGACAATGTCATTAACGGTAGACGCACCTTACTGATACTAAAGATATCAGCTCAACAGATAACTAAGAAATGTAACTTTATTGATCAAGAAGTTATGCACTCCCACACTCACATATCCCACAATTAACTCTGCTTATTAAAAGTGAATACCACCTGTAACTAAAAGCTTTATGTCTTTATTACACCTTTTAGGTATCTATTTTATTTTAACATTTTAGTCACTTTTACTGGAGCCAACACTGACACCAGCGTTGAACCCGTAATGTCAGTCCCAATGTCGTCGTGGTCTCAGTTAGAATCGCAGTAAAAGTCGAGAACCTGGAGGGTGGCATAGTGATAATATCACTGGGCTAGTAATCCAGAAGCTTAGGCTAATGCTCTGGCAATGCAGGTTCAAACCCCGCCAGAGCAGCTGGTGGAATTTCAATTCAATCAATTAGTAATTTATGGGTGGCACAGTGATTTGCATTGCTGCCTCACAGTGCCAGGGTCCCAGGTTCGATTCCTGGCTTGTTCTCCCCATGTCTGCGTGAGTTTGCTCTGAGGATCTGATTCGAATCCCGCCACGGCAGATGATGAAATTTGAATTCAATTAAAAATATCTAGAATTAAGAATCTACTGATGACCATGAAACCATTGTCAAAAAAACCCATCTGGTTCACCAATGTCCCTTTTGGGAGGGAAATCTGCCGTCCTTACCCGGTCTGGCCTACATGTGACTCCAGAGCCACAGCAATGTGGTTGACTCTCAACTGCCCTCGGGCAACTAGGGATGGGCAATAAATGCTGATGTGGAGATGCCGGCGTTGGACTGGGGTAAACACAGTAAGAAGTTTAACAACACCAGGTTAAATAAACCTGTTGGACTTTAACCTGGTGTTGTTAAACTTCTTACAATAAATGCTGGCCAGCCAGCGATGCCCACATCCCATGAATGAATTTTTTAAAAGAAGAATTTCCTCCCACAGTCCAAAGATGTGCATGTTAGATGGATTGGCTATGCTAAATTGACCCTAGTGTCAGGGGATAGTAGGGTAAATATGGGGGGTTACAGGAAAAGGACCTGGGTGGGATTGTGGTCGGTGCAGACTCGATGGGCCGAATGGCCTCCTTCTGCACTGTAGGGATTCTATGATAATTATATGATAAAACTGTGAAAGACATCGTGCAAGGTTTTCTACCATCGTCGCTCTGTCTTTACAGATATGAAAGCGAATGTGATGGGACTGGGAAAGGGTGAGGATTTTGACAGATTCACCGAGATCCCCGGGGGGAGGGTGGTGAGGTGAAGCCAAGTAGAACATGAAACATGGTCAGGGGCGGAGAGGGGTTACAATTAACAGTATGCGTAAGGCTTAGAGGTAACTGCCAATGATTGAGAATATGGGGAGAAAGGAAGGTAAGTGGGATTTATGTCAAAGCGTGAGTCCGCTTGTTGGGCTAATTTGATTTCCACACTTGATGTAAAGAGCTCAGTAAACATCACACCTTTTAATCCCTCAATGCGACTGCGTTCATTCATTGAAGCAGTCAGTCTCTCAACCCACCACATCCAAACTCTACATTGTGGCAGATGTTCTGGATGCCTGGCCTTGGGGTGTTGACATTGGCAGGGAGTCTACATCGAGAGAGACACATCAAAGCTGATCGACCGCTACTGGACACAACCACAGGCAGAGGCCGAGTGTGTGACAGGAATGGGGTGGAGAAGATTCATCCTTGGTGCACAAACACCAAGCGTGGGATTTTCCAGTCGCACTCGCCCAAAGACCAAAAAGTCCTGCCCCAGGTCAACGGACCTTTGCACGGTCCGCGTTGCGCCTGCTACAATTCCCGTGGTGAGGGACGGAAAAATTCTGGTACAAATATCATAACGTGCTGAGGTCCTACCTATCCCTACAGTTGTGAAGGATGGGCCACCCTGCCGTGGAACGCTCCAAGTAGTTGGACCGTGCCATACCACCCATCCCACGTGGAAAGGTTTAGGCAGAGGAACATCTTTGACTACAAGTCCATTCGGCAGTTGTCTGCATCTAATTTCCTCGAGGCCTCTATTGGAAAAGGAGATGGTGAATCCTGTCGGTGGTTCCCTGAGCAGACTGTCAGTCATCCGGTAGAACCATTTATCACCAGAACTTTCAATCAAGCACCAAGACCCTAGCTTGGCTGGTGGTGAGAAAGGCCCTCCCCATCAGATCCTTCATGCACACCTGAAGTCTCACCCCATCTGCACACTTCCCTTGATGTGAGAGCGATGGGAAAGAGACCACCGCCTTGTGGGATGTGTCTTTGCAAAGAAGGTCTGGAGAGCGATGAGGCTTTTTATAGAATATCATAGAACCCCGACAGTGCAGAAGGGGGCCATTCGGCCCATTGAGTCTGCACCGACCACAATCCCACCCAGGCCCTATTCCCTTAACCCCACATATTTACCCTGCTAATCCCCTGACACTAAGGTGCAATTTAGCATGGCCAACCAAGCTAACCCGCACATCTTTGAAGTGTGGGAGGAAACCGAAATACCTGGAGGAAACCCACGCAGACACGGGGAGAATGTGCAAACTCCACACAAACAGTGACCCGAGGCCGGAATTGAACCCAGGTCCCTGGTGCTGTGAGGCAGCAGTGCTAACCACCACGCCACAATGCCGCCCATGGTGATCCTGGGATCTTGGATTCATGTCACACTATCTGTAACCCCCATGACTTGCCTGGGCCTGCAAAATCTCACTAAGTGTCCTGGCTGGAGACAATACACATCTCTTTAACCTGTGCTTAACCCTCTCTCCACTCACATTGTCTGTACCTTTAAGACTTGATTACCTGTAAAGACTCGCACTCCAACCATTATCTTGTAAATTGAGTTTGTGTCTTTATATGCCCTGTTTGTGAACACTGCTCTTCACTCACCTGATGAAGGAGCTTGAGGCTCCGAAAGCTAGTGCTGCCAAATAAACCTGTTGGACTTTAACCTGGTGCTGTGAGACTTCTTACTGTGCCTACCCCAGTCCAACGCCGGCATCTCCACATCGAGGTTCATCCCAAGCAGCTCATGACGCAGGACTCTGCACTCTATGGGCTGTTCCCAGGGTCGAACACCGAGACAAATATCTGATGTTGCTGGAAAATCATCAACTCAGTGAAAGACATCCTTTGACCTACCCGAAATCTGTTGGTCTTCCAGTGCAAGGATTGCCCTGACGAAGTGTTGCAGACTGGCACAGTCCAAGATCCAGGACTAGTGCTGAGTGACGCACTAAAACAGCCACCGCAAAGGCACAATGGGGAAGGTCAATGTCGAAGACTTTTCACCCACAGTGAACAGTAGGGAGTGGAATTGTGTTGAGCCCCCTCAGACTGTATGACTCACAATGAATGGACACAGTAAATATTACGTGTATCACATGTATCGAAGCACCTTAGAATGCAATGTTAAATACCTTTGTACCACTTGTAATGAGCATTTTGAAGTGTCTGGAGTGTTTCTTTGGCTATATCGAAGTACCTCAGAGTGTAACTTGATATATGCAGAAAACCTGAAGATTATTGCACTCTGCCAGATGGTTACTTTGAAGTGTTTGTAAAATATCTGAAAGAATATTACAAAGTACATTTTTGCAACCAAAAAAAAAAAGAGGACTGGGGGAAATTGTCACTTCCATGCATCAGGAAGCTTCTGTAATGTTACTCGGATGGAGAAGGAAAGTTCTGGAAGAAAACCTGCTCGAAATCTCCTTCCAGAAACTTTTATTTGTACAGTCTTTTCAGGCAGCAGAACAGCCCAAGGTGCTTCTCAAGATTAACAAAATTTGTCACTGAGCCAGATGAGGCAATGTCAGGGGTTGGGGAGGATATAAAGGCAAGATATAAGTAACGTCTTAAAAGGAGGAAAGCAAGGTAATGATGGGAGGGGAGGGGAGCAGGGAAGAGGTGTCAGGAGGGAACTACGGAACTTGGAGCCTGAGTGCACAACCTTCAATGGTGAAGCGATTAAAACAAGGACAATAGGCCAGAAAGAGAGAAGTGCAGATACCCTGGAGGGGTTTAAGTTTAATTATTAGTGTCACAAGTAATCTTGCATTAACACTGCAATGACGTTACTGTGAAGATCCCCTGGTCGCCACACTCTGGCACCAGTTTGGACACACCGAGGGAGAATTCAGCACGGCCAATGCACCTAACCAGCACATCTTTTGGACTGTGGGAGGAAACCGGAGCACCCAGAGGAAACCCACACAGACACGGGGAGAACGTGCAGACTCCACACAGACAGTGACCCGAGCCAGGAATCGAACCCGGGTCCTTGGCGCTGAGAGGCAGCAGTGCTAACCACTGTGCCAGTGTGGAGCTGGTGGTTGCCGAGATGAGGAAGGAGGTCGAGGCTATGGTAGGATCTGAAAACAACTTCAAAAGATTGAGACATTGCTCGCTGGAGAGTCAACGAAGGTCAGTGAGCACAGGGGTGATCAACTGGGGAAGGGGATTCGGTCTGAATTCAGAGACAGGCAGTAGGGTTGTGGGTGAGCACAGGTTTAGGGAGCATTGAATGTGGTTCCAGGAAGATTGTCTGAACTGCAAACTGACCAGGGAGGGAGAGGCAACAATAAGTAAATGCACATTCACCAGGAGAGACAGAGGAACATTTACAGCCAAGAACCTTTATTAATGAGGACTTCAGCCGTTTAATGATTGTACATAGCGATATAACAATAAAGGTTCCCAACTTTGGAATACAGTACTGATAAATCAGAATAAAAAGATCCAGAGTCTATGATGGGAGCAGTGGTGTTTGTGCAGGGTGCATTGTCTGGATATCACAATACCAACAAAAGACAGAAAATGCTGGAAAATCTCAGCAATTCTGACAGCATCTGAGGGTGATGTGGAGATGCCGGCGCTGGACTGGGATGGGCACAGTAAGAAGTCCCACAACACCAGGTTAAAGTCCAACAGGTTTATTTGGTAGCACGAGTTTTCGGAGTGCTGCTGACTCACCTGATGAAGGAGCAGCGCTCCGAAAGCTCGCGATACCAAATAAACCTGTTGGACTTTAACCTGGTGTTGGGAGACTACTTACAGCATCGGAGGAGAGAGAATAGAGCCAACATTTTGAGTTAGAGTTCTGACGAAGGGTTATCCTGACCCGAAGCGTTGGCTCGATTCTCTCTCCACAGATGCTGCCAGACCTGCTGAGATCTTCCAGCATTTTCTGTTTCAGATTCGAGCATCCACAGTGTTTTGCCTTTATTACAATACCAGTCCTGCTTACAAATGATTCAGTCAGTCAGTAAAGGTGCTATTTAGATTGAATCACTGAGTTACGGTATCTCTCAGAGGTGACAGAGCAGTGACTAGCTGCAGATCACTGCAAGGCAGCAAGATTTAAAATCTCCCTCAGTTATTAAAACATCTGTTTTAAAAAAGTAGTGTTCCCATGCTGTGCCTTGCAAATTGACACAAAATCATTTATATATATATATTTTTAAAAACACACATTGGGGCTTGCACCAATTAAAATGTTCATCTTTGCATCAATTCACTTCATTCAGAAGTACTTCCTGCAAAGCAAACTCTATTTTTAAAAAAATCACCACTGGTGATTCACTTGTAACAAACCTGCCAGTCTGTGTCTTTGGGTTTAGCACAGTGCACTGTCCCAGCCTCACATTTATACTCTGTTAGTTTGTTCCTGTTCCCCTTGGCAACAGAATCAATCTGGAGCGGTCTTTGGACAAAGTCAGATCAGACTCCATGTCACCCGAATCCTTTAACTGGAGACACACATTTCTCAGCCGAGCAAGCAGAGGGCTACATAAAATGCGATTTAAAATACATCAGAAAAATAAATGAATAAATGTACATTTTGATCAGAGCTCTGGAGCAGGCACTTGAACCCTGAAGTTCAAATTGGGCAGTCACCTCAGCTTGCTCAGTGAGGTAACTAAAGAAAACACCACCCTTGTCTCCCCTCACCTCCGAGGCACATGTCGAGGACAATTCGGGTAAAAGGTCACAAAGTTGCTGCCTTGTCCAGAGGTCTGTCCCACAGAGGCCCTTCCAGCATAGCTCAGTGCTATCATTCAGCCACAACCGGAGGGAGGCAGAGTGCCAATATGTCGTTTCATTTGCCCCCATCTCACCCCACACACAAGGGGACATATTCCTACTTGTGGATCACTAGACTCTCTAAAGAGTCTCAAAGTGCAATGCAGTTTGATTCAGGCAACTAGAAGCAGAGACTCCACTGGGGGGCGGGGGGGGACGTCACAGAGAGGGACACACACACACACAGACAGACAATTCAAACTGATTGTGGAGGGCTCCAAGTCACAGAAACTCTTCTAAATAGTTTTCTTTTAAAAATGGGTTTAAACACAGTACTAAAACTGCAAACAGTCAGGATAGCGACCCTGATGCTAACACCTTTATTAACTAGCCCAGTGCCATCAGCTTGAGGGGTTTGGAGAAGTTTACAGAAACCGGGAATGGTGTTTTTCAGGACGGAGTTTCGGGGGTGGGGGTTTGTTCCTGGTGGTGAGGGTAGGACCTCGACATGGTGAAACCTCAACATGGTTCAGTGACAGTGAGCAGTGAAGACAGTTTACACCTGTCTGAACAGGGAGAGAGTGACGGCTACAAACTATTAACAAAGTGCTTTATAACAAAGTGCTCTCAACAGCAGGGAGTGAAATAACACCCACCCCCTCCAACTCTTCAAGTGACGCCCCCCCCATATCCTACGTAAACAACCACCTCAAAAAGTGCGATAAGGAAAAGCAAATTCATTGGAAGGGATATAATTTAGGACGATATATATATAAAAAATACATTTTCTCAGATGAAGATATCCGATGCTGTCAGTGAGTCGAGCTTACCACCACCTACGACACTGTGTGGGGTTTAAAATATATCAATGGATGTTGTGTTCTTTAAAAAAGGAGAAACAGTCCGGCGCCCCCCCCTCCCCGCCCCACCCCTCCCCCCTCCCTGCCCCACCCCTCCCCCCCCTCCCTGCCCCACCCCTCCCCCCCTCCCCTGCCCCACCCCTCCCCCCCCTCCCTGCCCCACCCCTCCCCCCCCTCCCTGCCCCACCCTCCCCCCCTCCCTGCCCCACCCCTCCCCCCTCCCTGCCCCACCCCCTCCCCCCTCCCTGCCCCACCCCTCCCCCCCCTCCCTGCCCCACCCCTCCCCCCCCCTCCCTGCCCCACCCCTCCTCAGTCCTAGGCTATGAAAATTAAAACGAAGGGCTTAAACTCCAGTGAAGATTATTTTAAATATAGAACTGGGTTCACAGAATCCCTACAGTGCAGAAGGAGACCACTCGGCCATTGGGTCTGCACCAACTCTTCAAGAGCATCCTCCCCAGTATTCCTATAACCCCATATATTTTACCCCACTAATCCCCCCATGATATGCATCCGGGACACTAAGGGGCAATTTAGCACGGCCAATGCTCCTAACCTGCACATCTTTGGAGTGTGGGAGGAAACGGGAGCACCCGGAGGAAACCCCACGCAGACACGGGGAGAATGTGCAAACTCCACACAAACAGTGACCCAAGCCGGGAATCGAACCAGTGTCCCTGGAGTTGTGAGGCAGCAGTGCTAATCACTGTGCCATCGGTTGGTGGGGGATGAGACAGCAGAGGAACACAGGCCCTAGTTTGTGTTAACACCTGACCGATTTTCTTAAAATACAATAGATTACTGTCTCAATCGACGAGCTAATTTGTAAAATTGTTTTTTCAATAAAAGCCAGCTAGCCGGGCATTAACTACAGTGAGGGTTTGACTCGGGTGAATGCTTTCTTTAAGTGGAATCAGACAGTGACAATTCGGGATGTAATAATCTCACCATCAGCCAAACTGAATCGGACCATTTCCCAGAGGAGCAGGGGCAGTGTCCCTCCCAACCTGGAACCCACTGCAGTTAAACTGATAACGGGACAAATCCCACCCACCCCAACACACAAATCTGATCCCATGTGAAAAGTGCAACACAGTGGAGTCAATCATTACATAATGCAGCATGGTGCAGGGGCAGGGAAGAGTGTTGTGAATATACAGGGCTCCACATCACACGCTCCCAATCTCCAAATTCCTCTGCTAGCCCTGACACTCTCAACTCAGCTCAATTCAGTGTCATCCTCCGAGTGGTAGGGGCAAATCCGCACTGAAGCACCTCTCAGATCTCCCACCTCGAGCTAGGAGGAGGAGAGAGGGTGAGAGGGACAAAGGAGGAGAAGAGGAAGGGGGTGAAGGAGAAGGAGGGGTCGGAAGGAGGGTTAGGAGAGTAGATAAAGGGAGGAGAGGGGGAGAGGGACGGAGGAAGAGGAAGGGAGGGGACAGAGGAGGAGGAGGAGGAGAGCGTGATGGAGGAGGATGGAGAGGAAGGGGACAGAGGAGGAGGAGGAGGGGGGAGGGGGACGGAGGAAGAGGAGAGGAGGGGACGGAGGAGGAGAGGGCGAGGGGGACAGAAGAGGGGGATGGAAGAGGACGGAGAGGAAGGAATGGAGGAGGAGGAGAGCGTGCTGGAGGAGGATGGAGGGGAAGGGGACAGAGGAGGAGGGGAGGGGGACGGAGGAAGGAGGGGAGGCAACGGAGGGAGGAAAAAGGTAGACAGGGAGGAGGAGAGGGACTAAGTGAGGAGGGATAGAGGGAGGGGAGGGGAGGGGAGGGAATGGAGAGGAAGGGGACAGAGGAGGAGGACGGAGGAAGAGGAGAGGAGGGGACGGAGGAGGAGAGGGCGAGGGGGACAGAAGAGGGGGATGGAAGAGGACGGAGAGGAAGGAATGGAGGAGGAGGAGAGCGTGCTGGAGGAGGATGGAGGGGAAGGGGACAGAGGAGGAGGGGAGGGGGACGGAGGAAGGAGGGGAGGCAACGGAGGGAGGAAAAAGGTAGACAGGGAGGAGGAGAGGGACTAAGTGGAGAGGGATAGAGGGAGGGGAGGGGAGGGGAAGGGAGGGGAGGGGAGGGGAGGGGAGGGGAGGGGAGGGGAGGGGAGGGGAGGGGAGGGGAGGGAATGGAGAGTGCGAAGTAGAGTGGGGGAGAAGTGAGAAGACAAGAAAAGGTGGATAGAAGGATAGTGAGAGGGGAGAAAGTGAGGTTTGACGCTGCTGCTGCTCTCAGGATCCCAGGTTGTGAGGATTGTCCAACCCAGTGATCTTGCTCAATCTGCAGAAACCTACGAGAATGAGGAGTCTGACTGCTTTTAAAAGATTAAATTTCTCCAGAGGAAAGTTCAGGAAGTGAATCTCAAAAATAAACAGAAGATTTCATATTTTTAAAATGTGAATATCATCTCAACAATTATTTAAAAAGAGAGAATATAATATTTCAACAGATGTCATTTTCAGAAATCGGTCATTTCTTCAGTAGGCACAAGGAGTAAATAGTGCAATAATTAAAATTCACTGCCGATCGAGACTGGGGACAGGGAGCAAGTCAGCACTGGACCAACCAGCATTAAATAAAACTAAACTACTGATCTGAGCAGCTGATGGGCCCTGGAGGGAATCGCTGACCTGTTCCCAGGCCCCATTAATTAGGTGCCTCGGTGGCCCAGCAGAATCCCTTTTATCGGAATAGAGAAGAGAACGAGGAAAAAATGATGGTCAGATCAGGAAAATCCCGAAACAGAAGGCACAATCCCATTTATGATGGTGAGAGTGGGGGATATATCCAGTGCGGTGTCCTCCAGAGACAATCTGTTCCCCAATCCAGAGAGCTGGCCATTATTCAGCGGCCAGTGGGAAAGGGGGTGCTGGCTTCGTAGAAAAGGGATTCTACTGGTAGTTTGTTGTTGTCTTTCGGACCCCCCACCCCCCTCCCCATCCATCATCTCAAAGTCTGCTTTCCTTTCCTGACAATTGCCCTGCAACGACCCTTACAACATGGGGTGTGGCGAGGGGGCGGCGGGCGGGGATTATTTCTTCTCCTTGGATTTGACAGCCTTGTTTTTCTTGTTGAGAATTTTCATCAGGGAGGCTGGCATGTAATAGGGCTTGTCCAGGGAGCCATCGTTCCTCTCCAGGTCCTCCACTGTGGGGAAGAGATAGAGACAAATAACAGGTCTGAAAGATGAATTTACATTTGTATAACGCCTTGCCTGACCACAGCACATCCCAAATAATGTCCCAGGGAATTACATTCCGGAGTGCAGTCGGGAGGAATTGCGGAAAAGATTCACGAGGATGGTTCCAGGGATGGAGGAACTTCAGTTCATAAAATAATCAGAAGCTCTGCAGAAAAGAAAAGGCCATTCGGCCCATCGAATCTGCACCGACTCTCTGACGGAGTAACTTACCCAGGCCCTCTCCCCCATCCTAGCCCTGTAACCCTACATATTTCCCCTGGCTAATCCATATAACTTACACATCTTGGGACAATTTAGCATGCCCAATCCACCTAACCTGCACATCTTTAGACTGTGGGAGGAAACCAGAGCACCCGGAAGAAATCCATGCAGACACAGGGAGAACATGCAAATTTGATTTGACTTTTTATTGTCACATGTATTGGGATACAGTAAAAAGTATTGTTTCTTGCACGCTGTACACACAAAGCATACTGTTCATAGAGTGCATAGGGGAGGAGAGAAGAGGGTGTGGAATATAATGAATAGAACAGCATTAGAGAGTTTAAAAGTACTGTTTTAAAAGCCTAGTATGAGAGTAAAAGATAGAATTAGAGGCTATGCTGGAGCCCACAAGATGTTGCCATAGTGACCCAAGGCTGGAATTGAACCAGGGTCCCTGGCGCTGAGAGGCAGCAGTGCCAACCACTGTGCCACCACTATGTGGGATAGATTGCAGAGGCTGGGGCTGCTTTCCCTGGAGGGGGGAAAGTTGAGAGGAGATTGGATAGAGATGTTCAAAATCACGAGGGGTCTGGATAGAACAGAGCGGGGGAATTAATTCCCAGTCATGAAAGGTTCATGAGCGAGAGGGCACAGATTTGAAATTATTGGCAAAAGCAGCTGAGGAGAGAGAGAAAATAAACTTCTTCACACCGCCAGTGACGAAGATCTGGTCTGTGCTGCCTGAGAAAGTGTGATGGACACAGGGTCAATTCAAAAAGGGAATTAGACTGTTATCTGAAAAAGGAACTCTTTGCCGCAGAAGTCTGTGGAGGTCATCGAGTGTCCTTAAGACAGAGATAAATAGGTTCTTGATTAATAAGGGGATCGGGGTTATGGAGAAAAGGCAGGAAAATGGGGGATGAGAAAAATATCAGCCATGATTGAATGGCGGAGCAGACTCGATGGGCCGAGTGGCCTAATTCTGCTCCTATCTTAGGTCTTATGGAAGATCACACCTGGGTTATGAAGAGAAGGCAGGAAAATGGCGAGTAGCTCATTCAGCGAGATGGTGCAGACACGATGGGCCGAATGGCCTCCTTCTGCGCTGCAATGATCTCCGATTCGGAGTTGGAATGTAGCAAACACGGTAGCCAATTTGTGCACAGCAAGCTCCCACAAACAGTGATGGGATAGTGCCCAGAATGTCAACACTGCAGCTTTTCGCTCAGTTTCAGATAGTTTCTGTCCTTCCTGATCTCTCTCTCTCTCTGCGCTGTAATGTTCTATGTTCTCTCCCTCCCTTGAAAAGCTGAAGAAACCCACACTCAGTCCAGGATCCAAGGCTACCTTGATCGACAAGACATCCCAATTCCCCCCTCCCCAGTTATTCCCACCACTCCTTTCCCCTACTGCCCCCAAACAAGGAGCCTGAAACCCATCTCCTGGCCGCTGCAACAGAGTGAAGTGTGGAGATATAATCCCACCCAGAGCAGCACCAAACCTTTAGAGACAGGAGAAAGGGAGCAGAAACTCCAGATTACTTACGGAAGCAGAGGAACAGGGTGTCGACACACATGTTGTAAACACTGAAGAAACCGTGTGCGATCATGTAGGATCCAACCACCAGAGTCTGCGAGAGACGGGGACACAAAAGAAACTTGTGTTAAACCTCTCTGCCCATCTCCGTGCTGCTGACTGACAGCCCACAGGAAGAATTTCCCTCCCTCGCTCCCCCACGAGTTTTTGAGCACAGAACAGACTATCGAACCCCAAGAGGCATCACCACACCCCAATGCAAGCCGGAGGAACAGCACCTCATTGTCCGACACAGCACTTTACAGCCTTCTGCACTGAAACACGGAGTTCAACAACTTAAGAACTTTCTCCTCTTTCGCGACACTCTTTTCATTGAATTTTTATTCTGTTCCAACTCCCGTCTCTCCTCCCCACAGGGCCACCCATCATTTGTTCTTGGGTTTTGCTGTCATGGAGAGCTGACCCTTGTTCTGCTATCTTACCTTTATGCCACCATTGGAACCTTCTTTAGTCCTTAACACTCCCTTTGTCTTGCGTCCATGACATCTTTGTCGTTCTCTCTGGAGCTCCACCTATCCTTCACCTGTTATTTTACTCCACCTGCTCCACCCTCTCTCAGACACCATAAAATCCATCACATTTCTCCCTCAGTCATAGACACAAAAGGTTAATTCGGTTTCTCTTTCGCCACAGATGCTGCCAGACCTGCTGGGTTTTTCCCAGAGTTTTGTTTTTAACTACAGCAGAGTCTCATCCTGGCTCGAGTAAGGGGCGGGGGGGGGGGGGGGGGGGAGAGAGAAGAGACCCTCTCCCCTGCCCTATCCCTGCAACCCTACATATTTACCATGGCCAATCCATCTGACCTACACAGCTTGGGACACTAAGAGGCAATTTAGCATGGCCAATCCTCCTAACCTGCACACCTTTGGACTGTGAGGTGGGGGGGGGAAACCCACACAGACACGGGCAAGAACATGCAAACTCCACACAGTCACCCAAGGCTGGAATCAAAGTGGGGTCCCTGGCGCTGTAACCACTGTGCCAATGTGCTGCCCCATTTTATGTCTGGGGAGTGAGAGGTTAACTGGGACGATTTGGACTTTTCCCATTTGTCTGATTCAGCACCCAGCGGAAGGAGCAATTAGATCAATCTGATCCACACTTCCAAAGTGTTCACAATTGAATAAGCACAATGTTCCCAGGTTCGTTGTTGATGCCAGCTTGTCCATATCGGCCCCCTTCCCAATGCCAATCCCCCGTCACAATTCCTTTTGCTTTGTTGTCCTCCAACTCCACCCAGGACTTCCCGTCTCGGTTCAAAAAGCTTTCAGTCACGGTTCCATTCGAGAAGATGGTTTTGACTATTGTCTCTTACCAATATAGGGAGCCAGTAGTAATTCAGGACTGGAGCCTGGAACGTCGGGTCAGGAATTTTTATCCGTCCAGTGAAGAAGAAAAATGACAGAACACCTGGAAAGGTAAAAAAAAGGAAACATTTGAGCTGCAAAGTGAAGAAGCAACACTGTGCGGACAATATCGCGGGGGGGGGTGGGGGGGGCACTGCAGAGCGGGCAATACCGCGGGGGGGGGCACTGCAGAGCGGGCAATACCGCGGGGGGGCACTGCAGAGCGGGCAATACCGCGGGGGGGGGCACTGCAGAGCGGGCAATACCGCGGGGGGGGGCACTGCAGAGCGGGCAATACCGCGGGGGGGGGCACTGCAGAGCGGGCAATACCGCGGGGGGGGCACTGCAGAGCGGGCAATACCGCGGGGGGGGGCACTGCAGAGCGGGCAATACCGCGGGGGGGCACTGAGAGCGGGCAATACCGCGGGGGGGGCACTGCAGAGCGGGCAATACCGCGGGGGGGGCACTGAGAGCAGGCAATACTGTGTTGTGCAAAGTTTTAAGAGATTATCCTGTGTACAAAGGAAGGATTAGTCAGAAACAATCATTAGAATTATCCAGGGACAATCATTCCCAATCTGAGAGAGTTCCACCTAATCCTTCAACATTCCTTCCCCGCTAGAGATTTCCCACAAGTGTTGGCACACCTTCCATTAGAATTTCCACCTCTCATTGCCCCATAACCATCAACAAATCCCTCCCAATCTCTGACAAATCCGGCCTATTCCCTCTTTAACACAAGGGAACATGGGAGCAGGAGACAACCATTCAGCCGCTCTGTAAGCTCCAGATCTCTCAAATCCCTGCCACCTGCCTCTTAACTTGCAGCAAGTCCTGTTGCCTCCGTCACCTTCCATTGATCTGCACCGGCTCCCAGTCAAGGAAAATCTTCAATTTAAAAATTTGCTTCCTTGTTTTCAAATCCCTCCATGACCTCACCCATCTATCTCTGCAATCTGCTACAACCCACGCAACACTCCCAGATCATTTGCATTTCTCTAATTCTGGTACTCCCAGTTATAATTACTGCAGCACTGGCCACTGTGCCTTCAGTTGCCTCGGCTCCAAGCTCTACAATTCCCTCCCTACACATCTCTGCATCTCATCCCTGCTTTAAGACATTCTTTCAAACCTATCCAACCTGTATTTGGCTCACTGTGTAATTTCTTTCTAGAACATTCCTGGCAAACACCTTGATTGAAGTTTATTTATTAGTGTCACACGTAGGCTTACATTAACACTGCAATGAAGTTACTGTGAAAATCCCCTGGTCGCCAGACTCCGGCACCTGTTCAGGTACACTGAGGGAGAATTTAGCACGGCCAATGCACCTGACTGGCATGTCTTTTGGACCGTGGGAGGAAACCGGAGCACCTGGAGGAAACCCATGAAGACATGGGGAGAAGGTGCAGACACCGCATAGACCCAGATTGTGGCCCAAGTTGAGAATTGAACCCGGGTCCCTGGCAGTGAGACAGCAGTGCCAACCACTGTGCCACCGTGCCGCCCAATGTTAAAGGCTGTACAGATAAAGTTGTTGTCGCGCCTTCCTGATTTGCTCGTGTCTGATTGTTAATTGAATGGAGATTTACGACTCATCACTTTAAAATCAAGTGCTCAGTGGCCATTGGGCCACATCTCCATTGTCTCACCTTGGGAGAGCTAAAGATCATTAAACTCCGACAATAAAAGTGTGCAGCGGAGCCCAAAGGTGGACTGATGTTTAACTCTGTCATCTTTCTGGCAACTCCTACAACCAAATTGGTGCCAAACCAAGGGTTTAGTTTTCCTTTGGACTCTGGAGACATTGGTAGAGAGGGAGCCTGATGTTTAGGCAGATCAGGGTGCCCGTGAACCTTTCCCAGGCTCGGACAGAGGGTGCTAAAAGTGTTAATCCAGTTCCATTGTCCAGAGTTTCATTCTTCCCCAATGTTATCCCTGACAATGATCAAAGGATTTTTGCAAGCCTGCCCGACTTGCTATGTCAGCTGTTCTGTCTTTGTAGCCTCCTCATGTCCCCACTGTATCAGTCATAGATGTTTATAGCACAGAAAAGGCCCTCTGGCCCATCCTGACTGCACCAGTCAAAACCAAACTACCCAACTATTCTAATCCCATTTTCCATCATTGGTCCCTAGCCTTGTATGCCTTGGCATCAAAAGTGCACATATAAATGCTTCTTAAATGTTGTGAGGGTCTCTGCCTCCGCCACCCTTTCAGGCAGTGAGTTCCAGACTCCCAGCATTCTCTGGGTGAAAATGTTTCTCCTCACTACCCCTCTAAACCTCCCGCCCTTGACCATAAATCTATGCACCCTGGCCATTGATCCATCCACCGAGGGGGCAAGTTTCTTCCTGTCTACTCTATCCATGCGCCTCATAATTCTGTACATCTTGATCATGCCCCCCTCAGGCACCTCTGCCCCAAGGAAAACAACCCCAGTCTACCCAATCTCTCTTCATAACTAAAACTCTCCAGCCCAGGCAACCTCCTGGTAAATCTTCTCTGCGCTCTTTCCAGTGCTATCAAATCCCTTCCTTAATGAGGATTGTAGAACTGCGCACAATATTCCAGCTGTCGGCCGAACCAACATTTTAGATAGTTCCCGCTCTTAAACTCTATGCCACAGCTAATAAAGACAAGAATATCAAATGCAACCTTAACCACTTTATTCACCTGCCCTGCTACCTGAAGGGACTGGTGTACATATACACCAAGGTCTCTCTGATCCTCGATGCTCTCCAGGTCCTGCCGTTCACCATGCATCATTGTACACAACATTGCTCCATATTTCTCAACACACTTGTCGAGCATTAAAAAAAACAATCAAACTCCAATTTAAAGTGATTGGTTGAGCTGGCCTTTATTGCTACTGATGTATGAAAGAGTTCCGCATTTCTACCACCCTGCGGGTGAAGAAGTCTTTCCGAATTTCTCTCCCAAAGGCTCTGGGTATATTCCCTTTACCCCTAAACTCACTTAACCGGCAGGAACAATTTATCTGCTCCCTATCAACTCCACTCCGCATCCTACAAGACACTTCCTCTTGTCTTGCAGCCTTCAATGCCATGGGGAGTTCTGGGATGAGAGGTCACAGTCTTAGGATAAGGGGCAGCAAATTTAAAACAGAGTTGAGGAGAAACTACTTCTCCCAAAGGGTTGTGAATCTGTGGAATTCGTTACCCCAAAGAGCGGTGGATGCTGGGACAGTGAGTAAATTTGAGGAGTTAGACAGATTATTAATTGGTAATGGGTTGAAGGGTTATGGTGAGAAGGCAGGAAAACTGGAAAGAGAAGCATATCAGCCATGATCGAATAGCGGAGCAGAATTGATGGGCCGAATGGTCTAATTCTGCTCCTATAGCTTATTAACAACACTAACTTCAAACAGGTCTCGAATACGACGACAGGCATATTAGGTCTCAAGAGCAGTATTTTGATGTTGGGCTCTCTCGTCAGTCGACTTACCCACTCCACCAACAACCAGGAGCTTCCCAAAAAACAGCAGCAGGTCCGTAACTTTATCCAGGACCACCACCCTGAAGGAGTCAAACACAGAGTTTATCCTGCTGCTGGTAGTCCATTCGCACCACACATCAGGGTGTCATCACTCCAAATACCCCATAACAAGACATGAGTGCACCCTCTTCCCCTAGGCCAGGGTGCAGGCACCCACCCCCACCTCCTAGTGTCTAGGTAACCACCCCCCCCACCCCACACCGCCTTCCAGGGTGCAGTCAAGCCATGTCATGGTGTTGGTATTCCAGGACCTCCCCACCCTCAACCCCCTCCGGTAACTTCATCTATTCAATCCAAACATCTTCATTTAACCAACAGAAGCCCCAGAAATCCAGCTTTCCCCTCTTCCTTCTCAATCAGATTAACGGCGGGCCAGGTCCACAAAACATTTCTCGGTGAACATTGGCAAAGGGATCGAACCGTTGGAATGGGGCAACAGCGGGAGTCATGGTGTTCCCAGAGGAAGATGGAAGTCAGAGGGAGTGCAGCTGTATTAAGTTTCAAGGGAGTAAGACCAGGCTGGATGACCTCTACTTTAACGCCAAGTGTATTGTAGGTAAAATAGAGGAGTTGAGGGCGATGATTGACACGTCGAAGTGTGATATATTGGCCAGAAAGACATGGTTGAAAGGAGGACATGATTGGCAACTCAACATTCCGGGATATAGAATCTTCAGGCGAGACAGGGGAGGAAGTAAAAGAGGAGGAGGCATTGCATTATTAGTTACGGAATCAGTTACTACAGGAAGGAGAGATGATATCTTGGAAGGGGCATCAAATGAAGCTTTGCGGGGAGAGCTTAGGAATAAAAAAGGGGCAGCCACATTGTTAAGTGTTTATTATAGACCACCAGGTGGTCGAGGGATATTGAGGAGCAAAAGAGTCCTCTCTGGCCACAGGGGAGGTGCCAGACGACTGGAGAATAACTAATGTGGTTCCACTATTTAAGAGAAGGGTTGTAGAGATAAACAAGAAAACTACAGACCAGTGAGTCTCACGTCAGTGGTAGGGAAACTGCTGGAGAAACTTCTGAAGGAGAGCATCTATTTCCACTTGGAGGGGCAAAGCTTGATCAGGGATAGTTAGCATGGCTTCATCAGAGGGAGGTCATGCCTAACAAATTTGAATTATTTGAGGAGGTGACCAGGTGTGTAGACGAGAGTAGTGCGGCTGATGTAGTTTATATGGATTTCAGCAAAGCCTTCGACAAGATCCCACATGGGAGACTTGTAAAGAAGGTAAATGCACATGGGATACAGGGTAATTTGATAAAAGTAGATTCAAAATTGGCTCAGTTGTAGAGGCAGAGGGTGATGACAGAAGGCTCCTTTAGTGACTGGAAGCCAGTGTTCAGTGGTGTACCACAGGGATCTGTGTTGAGTCCCCGATTATTTGTCATTTATATCAATGACATTAATGATTATGTGGGGGGTAGGATTAGTAAATTTGCAGATGACACAAAGATTGGCTGTGTGGTCAACAGTGAGGTGGAGTGTCTTGGGCTGCAAGAAAATATAGATGGAATGGTCAAATGGGCAGGTAAGTGCCAGATGGAATTTAACCCTGCAAAGTGTGAGGTGATACACTATGGAAGGAGTAATTTGACAAGGACATTAGGAAGTTGTGTGTCCACAAATCTCTGAATGTGGAAGGGCATGTTAGTAGCATGGTGAAAAAGGCATACGGGGCACTTGCCTTTATCAATCGAGGCATAGATTACAAAAACAGGGAAGTCATGTTAGAGCTGTATAGAACTTTGGTGAGGCCACAGCTAGAGTACTGTGTGCAGTTCTGATCACTACATTATAGGAAGGATGTGATTGTGCTGGAGGCGGTGCAGAGGAGATTCACCAGGGGATGCTGCCCGAGATGGAACATTTAAGTTATGAAGAGAGGTTGGATAGGCTTGGGTTGTTTTTCGTTGGAGCAAAGACAGAGGGGTGATCTCATCGAGGTGCACAAGATTATGAGGGACATGGACAGAGTGGATAAGGAGCACTGTTCCTTAGTTGAAAGGTCAGTCACTAGGGGACATAGGTTCAAGGTGAGGGCATGCGAGGAAAAACCTTTTTACCCAGAGGGTGGTGATGGTCTGGAATGCGCTGCCTGGGAGGGTGATGGAGGCAGTTGTCTCATATCCTTTAAAAAGTATCTGGATGAGCACTTGGCACATCATAACATTCAGGGCTATGGGTCAAGCGCTGGCAGATGGGATTAGGTGGGAGTTCCGGTATTTTTAATGTGTCAGTGTCAACCTGATGGGCTGAAGGGCTTCTTCTGTGCTGTAGAATTCTGTGATTATAAGCCTAGGAAAAGATGGGGGAGTGGATGGAAGGGTGGGGGCAGGGGGGAAAAAAAAAGACTGGGAGCAGGAAGATACCAGTCCCTTTCACCCCCAACATTGTAGGGGATCATGAGGAGGCAGGATGACAGTCCAGCCCAGTACCCCACCTCTGGCTGCAGTGGAGTTCAGGAGGTAACTTTATGACAGTGCGTCAAATGTTATCACTCTTCACTTACCTAACCACATTCCTCATCAAGAGCTTGAAGGCGTTCTTGGCCGAGGTACAGAAGTTTTTACCGTAAACAGAAATCTATAATTAGACAGAAAGGGAGGTGTGAATCACTCTGCAAGCGTTCAGTCGGCGAGGTTATTCACTTTTGCTGGCAGCAGTCACTCAGCTCCTCACTCACCATAATGTAGGCATTGCGGTTTAGAAACTTGATGAATTTCTCCAGGCACCAGAAGCAGCATTTGAGACAACACATGAGGAATTTGGTGAGAGGATTATGATAATCTACGAGAGTCAGGGAAAGAGAAACAGAAAGACAGTGAAGGCGATGAGATCCACTCTAACCAGTCACAAACCAGATTGTAAAGTGACTCTCTAAGCTACCGATCCCAGTAATTACACAGCAGACCCTGCCACGTTCGGCTGAGGGGCTTGTGCCACAGGCTCGAAAGTGATCTCTCACTTTGTGAGGACCATTGTGAAATGTCTGAAATATTTCCTTTTTTCAATTCATTCATGGGACATGGGCGTCGCTGGCTGGGCCAGCATTTATTGCCCATCCCGAGTTGCCCTTCCCCAAATGGCTTGCTCAGCCATTTCAGGGGGCAGTTGGGAGTCAACGACACTGCTGCAGCTCTGGAGTCACATGTAGGCCAGACCAGGTAAGGATGGCAGATTTCCTTCCCTTAAGGACATTCGTGAACCAGATGGGTTTTTCTAACAATTGACAATGGTTTCATGGTCATCAGTAGATTCTTAATTCCAGATCATTTTTTATTGAATTTAAATTCCACCATCTGCCGAGGTGGGATTCGAACCTGGGTCCCCAGAACATTAGATGAGATTCTGAATTAATAGTCTAGCGATAATACCACTAGGCCATCGCCTCCTATCTCAGAGTGTTACTTGTATGGAAAGAACCTGAATATTATTGCTTTTCCTGTGATGGCCATTTTGGAACGTCCGTAACGTTCTTGCAGATTTCTGAAGAATAAAGTATATATTTGGGAAAAAAAGTAATCTCTCGCTTCTCGGCCTTTTGGCCAAGATCACGTGTAGGATCAAGTCCAAGATCAGGTGTCATGCCTGTTCCTGTCAGCTTGGATCTAATGGGTGGGAATTTATGGCCTCAACTCATCCTGAAACTGTAAAATCCGGCCCGAAGTCAATGGACCTTCCCATTGTCCGCTCCTCACCCGCTCCGATTCCTGTTGCAGGCGGGGCGATAAAGTTCCGGCCAATATGTCCCTTTTGTAGGGACCATGAATTGGATTCAATTTGAATTTGAAGTTGTTTTTGGAACAAGCAAGAAGGTGGATGAAGGGCCTGTTCCCTCTACTCTATACATTAGACTTGCAACTTTCAGGAAGGAATAATTTAAAGTTTTAATTGAGTGACCGCAATTAATCATAATTACATCTACAACAAATGGTGTCTCATGATTAACAGGTTCAGTGAGGCAAAAATAATTTTTGTAAATCTCTAACCAGACCAGTCCCCCCACTACACACACACATGTACACTCTCTCTCTCTCTCTCTCTCTTTTGGTGCAGAATTTTAAACACTCTCTCTTCCCCACATCAGGTCAGACAGGAAGAAAAAGAAAGGTTTTCAATTTGAGGCTCTTACGTTTCAGTTTGTGGTCCAGGTATTCCAGGATAATTCTTATAAGCTGAACGAGGGTTAGGATCAGCGCTCCAAATGCCAGTGAGCCAGTGTGATACCTAGGGGCAAACAAGTAGGTCAACAAACCCACCGACACGCGGACTCGCAGCAAGTGTGCAGGTACCACCTCCCCGTAACGATGTTTTCAACCGCAACCCTCCTGCCTGGCTCGCTCGATCGTCCAGTGAGACACATCAAACCCTTATGTCACACCAAGCCTTGGAGACCCAGAGAGCCCAGGTCCACTCCTGGAATCTACTGAACTCAGTTTCTGGCTGGGATATAAAGTGAGATGAATAAGATATGGAGCATTGGTGCTCTCTGTGTACTGAGTATGGATGTCGGGTAAGGTTAGACCTTCAGCTTCAAATCGCTAGGCCTCAATTCTCTCGAAAACCCGAGGGGTGATCAGATGGTGCCATTCGGCCCCTCCAGACTGGCCCAACTTGCAATAAGGCAATGGCTGACCTGATTACAATCTCAACTCCACTTTCCTTTCTATTATTCCAGAACCCTTGGCCTGTCAGCCTTGAAAATATTCAATGACCCAATCTTCACTGTTTTCCGAGAAAGAGGATTCCAAAGCCCCTCAGAAGAAATTCCCCCTTCAATGGGAGAACTCTTATTCTTAAACTGTATCCCTGACTTCTAGATTCCCCCATGAGGAAACATCAGCATCCAGCCTCAGAATCGGACCCATTTTGATAGATCACCTCTCACTCTAAATGCCAATGAGTACAGGCTCAACCTTGCCTCATGAGGCAAACCCCCTCACCCCAGGAATCAGCCTAGTGAACCTTCTCTGAACTGCTACCAATACAATGTTAATAAAGGTGACCAGAACTGTACACAGCGCTCAAGGTGTAGTCACAGCAATGCCCTGTACAGTTGTAACAAGACCTCTGCTTCTACACTCTATCCCCCCCTGTCCGATAAAGGCCAACATTCCATTCATTTTCCTAATTACTTGCTTCTTCTGCAGCCTGAGTTTTTGTGATTCATGTACAAAGTCATCAGGATTCTTCTGCCCTTCCTCTCCATTTCTGTCTGTGCAGAGCTTGCACATTCTCCTCATGTCTGCATGGGTTTCTTCCGGGTGCACTGATTCCCTCCCACAGTCCAAAGATGTGCAGGTTAGTATTGATTGGCCGTGCTAAATTGCCCCTTAGTGTCCGGCGGGATTAGTAGGGTAAATACAAAGGGTTACAGGGATAGGGCCTGGGTGGAATTGTTGTCGGTGCAGGCTCGATGGGCCAAATGACCTCCTTCTTCACTGTAGGGATTCTATGATTTAAATAATATTCTGCTTTTCTATTCTTCCTGCCAGAGTGGTCAATCTCACCTTTCCCATATTGTAACCCATCTACAAAACCTTCTGGGTAAGGAGCTATTAAAGACAGTCCGTACCCAAATTCTTTCAGATTTGAAAGAAGCTCCATCTCACTGGGGGGAGGGGGGTGCTCACCTGAGGCTGCGTACGAAGGCACTGAACACTGGGAAATGGGGAATATCCTGTGGTTTCTTGAAGGCCCAGTAATAGGAGGCAAAGGCCCCTGCCAGAGTGCACTGACCCAGGGCGATGACAAAGTTCATGCACCAAAGGAAGCCAATGATGTTGTAGATTTGTAGATTGAAGAGGTTCCGCTGTAAGAGGCCCTCATCATTGTATTTGTAGAAGGCACATTTCACCCCTTCGCAGTTGTACTCTGAGCCATTGAATGCCTGCGGAAGAGAAGAAAAAGATTCTTCCATCAAGATCATATCACTAATCCAAAGTAAATTTAAAGCTTATTATTAGTCACAAGTCGGCTTACATTAACACTGCAATGAAGTTACTGTGAAAATCCCCGAGTCACCACACGCCGGCGCCTGTTTGGGTACACTGAGGGAGAATTTAACACAGCCAATGTACCTAACCAGCGCGTCTTTCAGACTGTGGGAAGAAACCGGAGCACCCGGGGGAAACCCACGCAGACACGGGGAGAATGTGCAAACTCCACACAGACAGTGACCCAAGCTGGGAATCGAACCCAGTTCCTTGGCACTGTGAGGTAGCAGTGATAACCACTGTGGCACCATGCCACCCCAAAGTGCTTCATATAAGGACCACTTCTCCTAATCTAATCCTGGGTTTGAGATGTGCAGAGCAGGGCGGGGGGAAACCCACGCAGACACGGGGAGAATGTGCAAACTCCACACAGACAGTGACCCAAGCTGGGAATCGAACCCAGTTCCTTGGCACTGTGAGGTAGCAGTGATAACCACTGTGGCACCATGCCACCCCAAAGTGCTTCATATAAGGACCACTTCTCCTCATCTAATCCTGGGTTTGAGATGTGCAGAGCAGGGCGTCATTGTTTGCAGATGACAAGAAAACTGAAAATGTACTGAACGTAAAAGGGAACAGACGCAATTTGAGGGGTTAAAGGCAGTCTGGTGAAATGGACAGACACATGGCGGTAAACCTCAATCAGGGCAAAAGATATTGGAAATACTCAACAGGGCTGGCAATGTCTGTGGGGAGAAATGGGGTCAATGCACAGATCAACCGTCTTTCATCAGAGGCTTCCTATTTCAGACTTCCAGCTTCTGTAGTATTTTGCTGTTGCATTAGTACACTAGTAACTCGAATACTGAGAAATACGAGTTGATGCAATTTGGGTGACATTATAAACAATGTTAAAATGGGTGCAGGAACAGAGAGACCTAGGGTTTCATTTCATTTTTATATCTTAAAGATTCAAATCGGAGCTCAGAATCTGTTGGTCGAAGCCATTTTTCTCATCCTGAAAAAGTATTAACAATTGCATTGGGATAAGTGACAAGAGCGGACATTCCCGCATTCTGGAAAGGTGAGTTATGTTGCAGAAACAGAGTGAAGGGTTGTTTGAATGGAGATGCAGGTTTGGGTGGATTGAAAAAAGTGTGAATTGGTGTCCCTTTGCAGGAGGTCTTTACAGGAAATGCCCCAGGTGATTAGACGGTTACCACCATCAGAATGAATTCCCAAGACATCAAACACAGGGCAGTACGGTGGCACAGTGGTCAGCACTGCTGCCTAACAACGCCAGGGACCTGGGTTCGATTCCTGGTTTGGGTCACTGTTTGTGCAGAGTCTGCTTGTTCTCTGTGTCTGCGTGGGTTTCATCCAGATGCTCCGGTTTCCCCTCAATCCAAAAGATGCGCTGGTTAGGTGCATTGGCCATGCTAAATTCTCCCTCCGTGTACCCGAACAGGCACCCGAGTGCGGTAACTCGGGGATTTTCACAGTAACTTCATTGCAGTGTTGTAAGCTTACTTATGACAATAAATAAATAAACTTAAAAATAAGTGCTGGTGCAAGAAACTTGCTGGCTGGGGTGCGGTCTATGTCCATGAGTTGCAGCATTGATTGGCCAGAATGAAGCCTGGACAGAAAGCATTTAATAAGAGGTGGTAAAATGGCAAATCAGGTTTGTATTCCCTGCAATTGTGAAGGATCAGGCAAGATTTGATCAAAGTTTTCAAGATAATAATGAGAATTGATGGGGTTGATCGAGAGAGAGAGAGATGTGTCGTGCTGGAGTCTGGGACTAAGATCAGAGACTAAAAATCCAACATCAAAGAATGAAATTAAGAAATAGTTCTACTCGCAGAGGATGGTAGAATTGTGTTCCCCAAATGACCCCTTTTTCTATCTCTTCCAGCCCCACCATCCTCTGGTGACTTTATTCCTCCAATTCTGGCTCACTAGCATTCCCAACTTTAATTGTTCCGCCATTAGTGAGTGGGCCATCCAGGAAGTTTGTCATGCCAGAATTAATTAAGGGTCCCCACCAGTCACCCACCCTGGAGAGGACTAGGATACAAAAGCAGGGATGTACTGCCGAGGCTTTATAAGGCTCTGCTCAGGCCACATTTGGAATATTGCGAGCAATTTTGGGCCCTAAGGAAGGATGTGCTGGCCTTGGAGAGGGTCCAGAGGAGGTTGATGAGAATGATCCTGGGAATGAAACACTTGACGTATGAGGAGCATCTGAGGACTCTGGGTGTTTTTCCTCGATGGACTTTAGAAGGAACATAGAACATAACAGCGCAGTACAGGCCCTTCGGCCCTCGATGTTACGCCGACCAGTGAAACCAATCTAAAGCCCATCTAACCTACACTATTCCAATATCAGCCATGTGTTTATCCAATGACCATTTAAATGCCCTTAATGTTGGCGAGTCCACTACTGCTGCAGGCAGGGCATTCCATACCCTCACTACTCTCTGAGTAAAGAACCTACCTCTGACATCTGTCCTATATCTCTCACCCCTCAATTTAAAGCTATGTCCCCTCGTGCTAGCTATCACCATCCGAGGAAAAAGGCTCTCACTATCCACCCTATCTAATCCTCTTGTATGCCTCTATTAAGTCACCTCTTAACCTTCTTCTCTCTAATGAAAACAACCTCAAGTCCCTCAGCCTTTCCTCACAAGACCTTCCCACCATACCAGGCAACATCCGAGTAAATCTCCTCTGCACCCTTTCCAATGCTTCCACATCCTTCCTATAATGCAGCGACCAGAACTGTATGCGATACTCCAAGTACGGCCGCACCAGAGTTTTGTACAGCTGCAACATGACCTCCTGGCTCCGAAACTCAATCCATCTACCTAAAGCTAACACTCCGTACGCCTTCTTAACAACCCTATCAACCAAGCATGAGGGGAGGATCTCATTGAAACCTACAGAATACTGAAAGGCCTGGATAGACTGAACATGGAGAAGGCGTTTCCGTTAGTAGAGACTAAGGTCTGAGGGTACAGCCTCAGAGTAAAAGGGCAATCCTTTAGAACCGAGAGAAAGAGAGGAATTTCTTCAGCCAGAGGGTGATGAATCTGTGGAATTCACTACCACAGAAGGCTATGGAGGCCAGATAACTGAGTGTATTGAAGATAGAGATAGATTCTTGATTGGTAAGGGGATCAAAGATTATGGGGAAACGGCAGGAGAATGGGGTTGAGGAACACGTATGATCAAATGGCAAAGCAAACTCGATGGGCTGAATGGCCTAGCTCTGCTCCCATAGCTTATGGTCTCCCCCTCCATTAATAACACCGTGCCTCCATACTCGCCTCCAAAGTTGTGGGCGGGTTGCAGCATTAAATTTCACCCTGCGTGGCCGGTGCGTGCACTTACCATGGGGTTACAGGTTTCATTTCCAGGGATGGCATCACAACTGGGTGATGACTTGCCCAAATTCACCACCCGATACAGAGGCTGTCCTGACGTGGCGAGATATCTAAATGGCAGTGAAAGTCAAAGAAACAGGAACAGACCAGAAAGAGTTGGAAATATTATTCAAATAAAAAACACAGGAAGCTCAAGTCAGCCCAAGAACTGACCGTCCAAGGAGAGACAACCGTCAGGTCAATACTTCCGCCGTCTCGGCTTGCCCAGCGAGCACCGACACGCTGCCGATCGGCTACACCAGTCTCCCAGTGTACACTGACGACACCCAGCTCCACCTCAGCACCGCCTCCCTGGCTGCCCTCCCTCATCCTGCCCTCCCTCATTTCAGGTCAGTTCAGGCACTGCTGCCCATGTCGCAGTGCGTACCATTCCCCTATCAAACCTGTGCTCACTGATCTACACTGGCTCCTGGTTAAGCGACACTTTGATTTTGAAGTTCCTATCCTCGTTTTCAAATCACTCCATGTCCTTGCCCCTCCCTACCTTCTGTAATCTCTTTCGGCCCCACAACTCTCCGAGATATCGGCACTCTTCTAATTCTGGCCTCCTTAACATTCTCGATTTCAATTGCTCCACCTTTGGTGGCCGTACCTGTTGCCTAGGCCCCAAGCTCTGGAATCCCCTCTCTAAACGTTTCTGTATCTCTTCCTTTAGGACACTCCTTAGAAACTGAGATTCTGAGGTGAACCTCTTTGATAGTCCTCTGACATAATAATGCCTCGTATGGCAGAGTGTCATCAAGTTTTGTTTTATGATGCTCCTGTGAAGCATCTTCAAGGTGCTACATGAATATAATACGAGGGTGGCACAGTGGTTAGCACTGCCTCGCAGTGCCAGGGACCTGGGTTTAAATCCGGTATTGGGTGACTTCTGAATGGAGTTTGCACATTCTCCCCGTGTCTGCGTGGGTTTCCTCCGGGTGCTCCAGTTTTCTCCCACAGTCCAAAGATATGCAGGTCAGGTGGATTGGCCATGCTAAATTGCCCCTTAGTGTCCCAAGAGGTACAGGTTAGGGGGATTAGCAGGTAAATGTGTGGGGTTATGGAGATAGAGTGGCGGGTGGGTGGGCCTGAGTAAGATGGTCTATCAGAGTCATTGCAGACACGATGGGCCGAATGGCCTCTTCTGCACTGTAGGGATTCTATGAAGTTGTTTTTGCAGATGGACAATGCAAGGCACCTTGGTCACTCCACCTTGCAACACACAAGATAATTCGGGCCTTTTGTCCACCAATTCCAACATAAATTCAGTAAAATGTAGTTCGCTTCCACTTCATCCCGATACTGAACCGCTAAAGGATACAGAGCAGTCATTCCCCAGTACGCCACACAGATCACCAGGAGTAGAAAGGTGATTAAGGGGTAAAGGAGTGATGACATAATGTGACCAATCGCCCTATTGGATAAGAGGAACAGAACGTTATTGCCCATCCATTACAGTTACTGAAAAATAATTATCCATAAACAGGAGAAAATATGTAAAAGATAGGGGGGAGGTGGCCATTCGGCCCTTCTCCACCATTCAATTAGATGATGGCTGAACTAATTTTGGCCTCAGCCCCACTTCTCTGCCCGTCTCTCATCAATTAACAGTTTGTCTAATTCAGCCTTGAACATATTCAATGAGCCAGCCTCCAATGCTCACTGGAAGAGAGAACTCCAAACCACGACAACCCTCCGAGGGAAAAATCAGAGCCAGATCTTTCAGGAGAAAAATTGGGAAACATTCTACACACAAAAGGGTGGTAGAAGTTTGGAATTCTCTTCCACAATTGATGCCTATTCAATTGGTAATTTTAAATTGGAGAATGATTGATTTTTGTTAGCCAGTGGTCTTAAGAGACATGGGGCAAAGGCGGCTAGTTGGGACAGGACCTTTTGGTCCCACTGTCTACATTTTCCCATCCTGCCTGCGACAATGCCCGCTGGTGTCGGAGCCGGATAATCCCACTCTGGAAGTGAGGTTGCAGATCAGTGTTAGGAAACTGAAGGTAGTTTTAAGAGGTTTCTACTTGTATGGGTAAACATTGGAAATAAGGTACACTTTTAGAATCATAGAATCCCGACAGTGCGGGCCGCCGCCATTTAACGCATCAAGCCTGCACTGACAACAATCCCACTCAAGCCCTGTCCCCCGTGATTTAGGTAGGTTTAATTTATTGTTTCTGTGCCTGGAAGGGAGTTGTAGTTAGATTTCATGTGGATAAAAGTGTTGGTCTCTGTGGGGGTAAGTTTCAGTTCCAGCTGAGCTATTGTGTTTAGAGAGCTACGTCGTGAAGAAAGATAGTTGTTTAGCGACTAGAAGGACTCTGTATTAGGAACGGCAGCTTTCTTTGTTCTTCAGTTTCAGTTTAAAGCGAGAGGCAGTTAGAGACAAACAATGAAGCAGTAAACATCTCTCTCTCAGCTCTGCTAGGGGAAGCTAAAGAGGAACCAGTTCTTTCAGTTTTGCTGTAAGAAAACCTCTTCAATGGAGGACTGGTTCAGACAGCCAGTGCCAAAGATCTAAAGAGCAACAAGTTAGGAAGCTAGAGAAATGAAGAAGAGTTTCCAGAAGGTCTGGCGTTAAAGTGATCAAAGCAGGAACTGGGAAGTAGAACAGGGCTCTATTCAGGGACAACAGATAAGCTGGAGAAGAAGTCAATTGGTGAGGACACTGGAGAAAGGTTTTCTAAAAGTAATCTGAAAGTTTGAAATGCTTCACTGTCGTCTGTAAACAAATTATAAAGTATTGACTCGATATCAGAAGTGGTGTGACAGTGAAAACCTGAAAGGGTTAATCTGAAATCCTGACACGGACTTGATGCTAAAAGTGGAGTCAAAGTTCTGGTCAAACTGGTCTTTTGGAAACAAAAACAGAGACCGATGGAAAATCTCAGCATCTGTCGAGAAAGAATAGATCCAAAGTTTCAAGTCAAGATCCTGACTCGAAATGTTGGCCCTATTCTCTCTCCATAGATGCCGTCAGACCTGCTGAGATTTTCCAGCATTTTCTGTTTTTGTTTCAGGGATGAGCAGCATCTGCAGTATTTTACTTTTATCTTGGTGGTCTTTTGGAAAACCTCAATGTATAACCACGATAGGAGATATTAAAGCATATTTTGAAAGTGGAGAGTAGAAACTATCAAATGGCAATCATTTGAGGGGGATTCTAAGGAGAAATCCACAAACACTAACTCTGTGTGCTAATGAGATGAATTAGCTTGAAATTTACTTTATGATCCGTGTTAATCTTAAAATCTGTGTGCATTGGTTACTCTGAGAGAGAAGTAAAGGAGCATTGAACTATAATCATTTTTTCACGTTTAATTAGAGGTTTTTTTCCCCCTTGTTGATAAGACTAATTCACGGTCCTATGACTCTGTTCCTTCACGTTTGAATATAAAAATAAATGTTACGGCCTTTTGACCCAGGGTTGCATTCTGGGATCTTGCCGTACAGTTATATCAACTGGCATCGTAACAATCAGCGATGATCTCATTGAATGGTGGAACAGGCTCAAGGGGCTGAATGGCCTCCTTCTGTTCTGAAACAGAGGAGTGAGGCCTTTCCAGGACCATAAAATCAGCCTTCATGTGTGTTGGCCAACTCTAGAGGTAAAAGAGGCGAGGAAACGAGGTCCAAAAATCAATGAAGCTGGAGGGTCAAGGTGAGTGTCTCACCTGGTTTTCTAGGCCCATGATGTGGAGATGCCAGCGTTGGACTGGGGTAAGCACAGTAAGAAGTCTTCATACTGTTTCTAGGCCCATCCAATGCACACATTCACAGGGTGGCATCAGAAACTGCACCGCAGCAAAATATTACCCAGTACCAGAGGTTTTCCAGTGAGCAGGTCATGTTGGACAGATGTTGTGAGTGAGCGGGTACAGTTACAAACAAACGGGCACACCTACTTGCTGGCTTCCTTGATAAGTGCAATTGCAATCAGGATCCTCTTCCTCAGGAAGATCAGTAGCAGCAGGATTATAACCTCCAGGACAGCCAAGATGATCACTGTAAACGGGAAGAGTACACATTCAGACACACAACCATCTGTCAGGTTGAGCAGGCTTCAGGGAAGGGTGTGAATGTGTTAGACAGCATGCAGAAAGGATTCATAAAAATGGTTCCTGGGATGAGAAACTTCAGTTATGTGGACAGATTGGAGAAGTTCTCCCAGCGTCTGTGTGGGTTTCCTCCGGGTACTCCAGTTTCCTTCCCCAGTTAGGTGGATTTTTAAAAAAATTCATTTGTGGGACATGGGCATTGCTGGCTGGCCAGCATTTATTGCCCATCTCTAGTTGCCTGAGGGCAGTTGAGAGTCAACCAAGTTGCTATGGCTCTGGAGTTACATGTCGGCCAGACCACATAAGGACGGCAGATTTCCTTCCCTAAAGAACATTAGTGAACCAGAAGGGTTTTTCTGACAATCAACAGTGGTCATCAGCAGATTCTTAATTCCAGATTTTTTTCTTATTGAATTCCAATTCCACCATCTGCCGTGGCGGGATTCGAACCCAGGTCCCCAGGACATTTGCTGAATTTCTGGATTAATAGTCAAACAATAATACCTCTAGGCCATCGCCTCCCAATGGAATGGCCATGCTAAATTGTCCTCTAGTATCCCAAGACATATAGGTTAGGGGGATTAATGGGGCAAATATGTGGGGTTACGGGGATAGGGCCTGGATAAGATGTTCTGTCGGAGAGTAGGTGCAGATTTGATGGGCTGACTGGCTTCCTTCTGCACTGCAGAGATTCTATGATTCTTCGTGCAGAAGCAAAGGCTAAAGGGAGATTTGATAGAGGAGTTCAAAAATAATGAGGGGATTGGATGGAGTAAATAGGGAAAAACTGTTCCCACTGGTGGAAGGATCGAGAACAAGGCGGCACAGATTTAAAGCAATTAGCAAAAAAAGCAATGGCGACATGAACATTTGCACTCGGCGAGAGGTTAGGGTCTGGATGTACTGCCGGGGAGTGGGGCAGTGGCAGGTCTATTGGAAGCATTCAAGAGGAAATTGGATTTGTGTGACAAAGGGGAATGATATGAGGTAAATTGCTCCTTCGAAGAGTTAGCGCAAACAGGTAGACTTTAAGGCCTCCTTCTAAGCTGTAACCACATTGTGATTGTTCCATTTCCGTGGGAGAACATTCTGGAATTGCTGTAATGTAGAGTCAGCAATTGAGACACGAATACCAACCCACTCCCCTAACTTCATAGAATCCCAACAGCGCAGGAGGCGAACATTTGGCCCATCGAGTCTGTGACAGAGCATCCCACCCATTCCCATAATCTCACGTATTTATCCCTAACCTAGGCATCTTGGGACACTAAGGGGAAATGTAGCATGGCCAATGCACCTAACCCCTGCACATCTGTGGAGGAAACCGGAGCATTGGAGGAAACCCAAGCAGACACGGGGGGAAAGTGCAAACTCCACACAGACAGTGGCCCAAGCTGGGAATCGAACTCGGGTCCCTGGCGCTGGGAAGCAGCACTGCTAACCACTGTGCCGCCCTAATATCTGGTTTCCTCAATGGAGAGGCTGTGGGTTGAACTCGCTCTGTAAGGTAACAGCTGTGTGCCTGTGAGTAACACACACAGCTTCTGACAGACACTCACAGACAGCCAGCCAGGTCTCCTTGACTTGTCCATAGACCGCGATATCTGTAGTGATGCCGATAGTGGTGATGGTGGCTCCTTTCTTGTTCAGCTCGTCATACTCCCAGTAGCAGTGCCAAATGCCTGGATCAAGGCAAGAGAGAAAGCAATGAGACACTCGCACAACGCCACACTTTACACTGGGGATTTTTCTTTTCCATTACATGAGATTTTTTCTCTTCCTGGGAATGTTGGATCGTGGCCAACAAGTGAAGGAAAACTCGGACCAGGACAAGCAGAAAGGGAGTCCACCCGACCCATATTGATTAATGGAGAGTTCTTGCACTGTCTCCTTCTGAAAATTGGCTAACCTCGACCGATGTGAAATTGTGAGGAACACATTTTTACATATAGAATTAAATGCAGTTTCAGATAAAGAAAGGGAAACCATTAAATACATTGTTCCTATTTAAACAATAACAAATAATTAATTCTATGTTTTAAATTCCAACTACTCTTCAATATAAGCCCTCCCACTGACACACAGTGGCAGCTGTGTCCACCATCTACAAGATGCACTGCAGCTATTTACCAAGTCCTGAGACAACACCTTCCTAACCCATTACCACTGTCATCCAGGACAAGGACAGCAGATACCTGCGAACACCACCACCTGGAAGTTGCCCTCCAAGTCATTCATCGTCTAGACTTGGACATATATCATTGTTCCTTCACTGTTGCTGGGTAAAGAAAAATCCAGGAACTCCCTCCCTAACAGCATTGTGGGTGTACCAGCACCCCAGGGACTGCAGTGGTTCAAGGCGGCAGCTCACCACCACCTTCGCGAGGACAGCAAGGGATGGGCAACAAATGCTGGCCTAACCAGCGGTGCCCACATCCCATGAATGAATAAAATAAAATGTAAACGATTGTCTGTCCTTTCTCTCCAAATGCCTCACAACAACTTGCTGTTCATTTATAACACATCTGGTATAATGATGTAAGCCGTACTCAAACTGATGATCATAAGACCAGAAGATATAAGAGCAGAATTAGGCCATTCGGCCCATCTAGTCTGCTCTGCCATTCAATCATGGCTGATATGATTCTCATCCCCATTCTCCTGCCTTCTCCCCGTAATCCTTGATCTCCTTATTAATCAAGAATGTATCTATCTGTCTTAAAGACACTCAATAACCTGGCCTGCACAGCACTCTGCGCCAATGAGTTCCACAGATTCACCACTCTCCAGCTGAAGAAATTCCTCCTCATCTCTGTTTTAAAGGAGCGCCCCTTCACTGAGGTTGTGCCCTCAAATTCTAGTCTCTCCCACTCGTGGAAATATCCTCTCCACGTCCACTCTATCTGGGCGTCTTAATATTCTGTAAGTTTCAATTAGGTCCCCCCCTCATCCTTTTAAACTCCATCGGGTATAGATCCAAACTCCTCAACCGCTCTTCATATGACAAACCCTTCATTCCAGGGATCATTCTTGTGAACCTCCTCTGGATCTCCTCCAAGGCCAGCACATCCTTCCTTAGGTATGGGGCCCAAAACTGCTCACAATATTCCAAATGGGATCTGACCAGAGCCTGAGACAGCCCCAGCAGTACATCCCTGCTCTTGTATTCTAGCCCTCAAGAAATGAATGCAAACATTGAATTGCCTTCCTAACTGCCAACTGAACCTGCATGTTAACCTTAAAAGAAATCCTGAACCAAATCCCAAATGAACAACATTGAATTGTAAATGTGCTTTTTGCTCCTCATCGCTGCCATTATCTCAAAAGATATTCCTGTCTTCACTTCAAGGAGACGGTGTCCCTTTACAGCTCTGACGAAGGATTATCCAGACTCCATAGATGCCGTCAGACCAGCTGCGATTTCCCAGCATTCTCTGTTTTTGTTTCAGATTAAGAAGTTTAACAACACCAGGTTAAAGTCCAACAGGTTTATTTGGTAGCAAAAGCCACACAAGCTTTCGAGGCTCTAAGCCCCTTCTTCAGGTGAGTGGGAATCACTTTGTTTCAGATTCCAGCATCTGCAGTAATTTCCCTTCATCTTACTGTCTCTTTACGTTTGGTTTCAGGACCGAGATAGGCCTTTATAAAAGCTCCAGTTAGGCCCCAAAATATATTTTTTTATTCATTTAGGGATGTAGGCGTCGGTGGCTGGACCAGCATTTAATGTCCATCCCTAATTGACTTGAATGGAGTTGTTGGCTAGGCCATTTCAGTGGGCTATAGGTCAGGGGTCAAATATAGACCAGATTTCCTTCCTTAAAAGGACCAATGGGCTTTTACAACAATTGACAATTGTGTCATGAAGCAAAAACAAAAAATGCTGGAAAATCTCAGCAGGTCTGACAGCTTCTGTAGAGAGAGAACCGAGCTAACATTTCAAGTCTGGATGACCCTTCGTTAAAATTAAATGTTTCATGGTCATCATTAGATTTTTAATTTCAGATTTTTAAAATTAAATTTAAATTTCACCATTTGCCGTGGCGGGATTCGAACCCAGGTCCCCAGAGCATTACTCTGGGTCTCTGAGTTACTTGTCCAGTGACAATAACACAACACCACTGCCTTCCCTAAATAAAGTATCATGTCTAGAATCCTACAGTGCAAAAGGAGGCCATTTGGCCCATCGAGTCTGCATTGACCACAATCCGACCCAGGCCCTATCCCCATAACCCCATGTATTTACCCTAGCTAGTCCCCCTGAACTAAGGGGCAATTTAGCATGGCCAATCAACCTAACTCACCTCATCTTTGGAGAGTGGGAGGAAACCAGAGCACCCAGAGGAAACCCATGCAGCCATGGGGAGAATGTCACAGATAGTGACTCAAGGCTGGAATTGAACCCGGGTCCCTGGCTTTGTGAGGCAGCAGTGCTAACCACTGTGCCTCCCAAGTCTCGTTCAGGTCATGACGCCTTAGGAAGGATATGAGGGTCCTCGAGAGGGTGAGGAGAAGATTTATAAGACCACTCAGGGATTTTAGCTCCAAGTTAATGACCATAGAATCCTGACATTGCAGAAAGAGGCCATCCGGCCCATCGAGTCTGCACCAACTCTCTGACAAAGCATCCTAGCGCCGTACATTTACCATGGCCAATCCACCTAACCTTAGGTTGGAGAAGCTGGAGCTATTCTCCTTGCAATAAAAGGAAATGGGGTGGGGGGTTGGGAAATTTGATAAGCTTGTACAAGATAATGACAGGTTTGGATAAGAATAAGTCGTAGAATTCCTACAGAAGAGGCCATTTGATCCATTGAGCCAGCACCAACTCGGACAAAGCATCTTACCCAGGCACTCTCTCCTGCCCTATCCTTGTAACCTTGCACATCTACCATGGTTAATCCAACTAACCTACACATCTTTCGACTGTGGGAGGAAACCAATGCAGACCTGGGGGAAAACGTGCAAACTGCAGTCACCCAAGGTTGGAATTGAACCGGGTCCCTGGCACTGTGAGGCAGTAGTACGAACCATAGAAAAAGGTCGGCAAAGAGAAGCTGTTCCCATTGGCTGGTGGTACAGAGACTAGGGGACACAGATTTAAGCAGGAGATGCGGGTGAGGGATGGGACTGCGAGGACATTTTTTTTTTTAAACGTAGCGAGTGGTAATGAGCTGGAACTCACTGCCCGAGAGTGGTGGAAGTGGAAACGAGGGAAGAATTTAAATTGAAATCAGTTGGGTACTTGAGAAAGAAACAGTGGCACAGTGGGGGACTGGTATTGTGGCACAGTGGTTAGCACTGCTGCCTCACAGCTCCAGGGACCTGGCTCCCTGTCTATGTGGAGTTTGCACGTTCTCCCCGTGGCTGTGTGGGTTTCCTCCTGGTGCTCCGGTTTCCTTCCACAGTCCAAAGATATGCATGTTAGGTGGATTGGCCATGCTAAATTGCCTCTTAGTGTCAGGGGGACTAGCTAGGGTAAATGCATGTTATGGGGATAGGGTCTGGGTGGGATTGTGGCTAGTGCAGACTTGATGGGCCAAATGGGCTCCTTCTGCACTGTAGGGATTCTATGATCGATAGTGCAGGACTATAGGGTATAGAACCAGACACTGAATGAGACTGACTGGATTGCTGTACAGTGAGACAGCATGGAACTGATGTGTCGAATGGTCTTTTTTGGGCTACAATAACTCTTATGACTTGTTCCAGCAGCCAGGGGATAGCCCAGCCACCCCACTGGCATGGCCCTTGGGGAATAAGGATGACCATTAAAGCAGAGGGATCATCAGAGAAACCTAACCAGAGAGGCCGTCTCTACGCAGCCTGACTGAAACAGAAGGCGGCCATTCAGCCCCTCAGTCCTGTTCCCCCCCAACATTCGAACAGATCACAGCTGATCAGCACCGGCACTTTGTTGGCTAACTTTGAATGGTTGTTTTGTTCACACGTTCACTAATTGACCCAGGCCAGGTGAATCACTTGTGACAGAACAGATCTCCCTGGTGACCGAACAAGGGCTAAAACCTGGCACGAGGCTGGGTGGGCAACAGGGAACCAGAAAGGGGCCGAGGGTGAAGACCACCCCAAGCAGCCTGAAGAGTGGGCAGGCGATGCCACGCTGGCCACCTCAGTGGTTCACCGCAGTATTTATCAAACCCATTCGAGAGACCAGCTGGCAAGAGATAAAAGTTGCCATAGCAATGGCTCTCAGGAGGAATGCCACGCAGCTGGGGCCGGGAGGTGTGTACACCCACTAGCAATCTATTCATGCAGCACTCTCAAGGACGCATGATAATTAGAATTTGGAGGAGGCCATTCGGCCCCTCGGGCCTGCTCCACCAGTCCCGTAAGATCCGGGCTCATCTGATAGCGGCTTTAACCCTACTTTCCTGTCTATCCCCGCAACCGCTTGACCCTATTATTAATCAAAAATCTGTCTAACCCAGCCTTGAATATATTCAATGACCCAGCCTGCACCACCGGGAAGAGAATTCCAAAGTCTCACATTCCTCCTCATTTCTGCCTTAAATGGATGAACCCTTACCTCGAAACGGTGCCCCCTGGTTTGAGATTCCCCCACAAGAGGAAACATCTTCTTGACGTCTACCTGACAAGGCCTCCTCAGGATCTTCTATGTTTCACTAAAATCACCTCTCACTCTTCCAAATTCCAGTGGGTTCAGGCCTGACCTGTTCATCCTTTCCTCACAAGATAAACCCCTTCATCCCAGGAGTCAACTCAATAAACCTTCTCTGGATTTCTTCCAATGAAAATATCGCTCTCAAATAATAAAACAGTATTTGCTATAGATGTAGCAAGGCTTCCCTACTTTTATACTGTTTGCAATAAAGTCAATTTTGCAACAGAGATAATGTCTCCACAAAGTCCCTTGCCTAATGTCCTCTAGGGAAGGAAATCTGCCGTCCTTACTTGGTTTGGCTTATATGTAACTCCAGAGCCACTGCAACATGGTGGACTCTGAACTGCCCTCTGAAATGGCCAAAAAGCCATTCAGTTGTTCAAGAAGGCAGCTCACCACCATCTCAAGGGCAACTAAGGAAGGGCAATAAATGCTGGCCTGCCAGCGGTGCCATGTCCCATGAATGAACAAAAAAACAGAACAGAGGTATGATTGCAAGCAATCAACTAAATTTGATTTAGCCGACAAGTTGTTAACTAACTTTGAATGGTTGTCTCCCCCCCCCCCCCCACCCCGCCCCGCCTCCCCACAGACTCATGAATCGACCTACCTGTCAGCACGTAGTATGGACATACGAACTAGGAGCAGGAGTAGCCCATTCAGCCCCTTCAGCTTGTGCTGCCATTTGTTAAGATCATGACTGATTCATTTGAGGCCTCTACTTCCCTGTCCCCTTTGTTAGATTGAATCCTGAGTGAACTTTGTTGATTCCCTTCACCTTTTCAAAGTTGAGCAGAGTGTGAGGAACAGGGAGTGTGACACAGTGGAAGGGTTACTCACCGTAAGCAATGACAACGACCAGAGCAACGATCAGAACCCAGACAAGAATTCCCGCCAGAAACCTCAGGAGGAGCAGGAACAGCAGACTCACGATCATAGCAATCACCAGGCCTCTTTTCCAGGGAGGCAAGCGGGGATGAAAAGGAAAGGAAAATCCTTGTAAACTTTCACCATCTTAATTCCCAGGTTACCAGTAACATTTCAACTCTCCTTAAATCATAGGAAAGATTCCTCACAAACCAACACAATCTCGGTGTGAGATGCTCGGTTGAGTGCCAAAGGGTAATGGGTGGGTGGTTTAATCAGCAGGTCTGAAGTGAGAGAGAACAACCCAACACCGAGCAACCCTGATCCCAGTTGTTAATCATCACGCTATTGTTACAACGCGGAGGTTGTTCCCCTTTAATCCCCCAAAGAGGAATACCTCGCCTCATAATCTGTTAAAAAAAGTGTGGGGGACGGTGTGAATTGTCCTTCAGTAATGCTGAGTGGTTAACTGACAGAAATATCTGATACTCACTTTAAGATGAACACTTAACAATTTATTTATTCAACAAACAGGGAACTTTAACTAAATAACATACCAAATAAAACAAGATTCTACTGGGATACTGTTCAAATAAAATAGAATTCTCATTCATTAACCAAAAATATAATAGAATTCTGTCACTCTCAAAAAAAATACAACCAGGTTTTGTGGTTTTCAGAAACTTTTGGAGTTCTTCTGTGGATTCCTCTATCTGAGAGTTCTTTTAAATTTGGTATCTTTTGCTGGTTAGAAGGCAGGGGGTGGAGAGCTGCTCTCGCCCTCTCGACTTGACAATGGCCAACTAACAGTTTTCCTCTTGGCACTAATTTTTATACCTGTGATGATCTATCAATTTTCCTACAACAGGATTGGTCGGACCTTTTTCAACATCACCAAATTCAAATCTGATAGGCTGGATTCCAAAGCATTCAGATGCCTGAAGCCTGTTACCAAGGCAACCCTGTTGCCTGGTTTTTGAGACAAATGCTTCATCTTAGACTCAATGTACTCTGCCTTTTAAACCTCCAAGCACTGAAACGAAACCAGTTTTTAAAAAGGGCCACACAATGTTTTCTTTTCCTCGCGCATTTTTACATTCTTTGCAATCATTCTTTACATCTTTATAAACACAACTTCACAACACTACCCTTTGACCTGAAGCGATCTTTCAGAGCAGGAGATTTATGTGAATGCAAGGTCATTCCACAAAGAAAAAGTGAATCAATCCAATGGAAAAACAAAACATAATTTCCAGCACAAATAGGAGCAGGAGTAGGCCATTCAGCCTTCCAACCCGCTCCACCATTTGATAAGATTGTGGCTGGTCTGATTGTGGTCTCAACTCCACCTTCCTCTGTCAGCCCCCACAACCTTTGACTCCTCCTCTGTCAAAAATACATCCAACTCGTTTTCACAGTAACTTCATTGCAGCGTGGACGTAAGCCTACTTGTGAGAATAATGAATGAACTTAAAGGCAAACTTTGAATAAATTCAATGGCCTCCACTTCTTTGTGGGGGAGGAAACATAATTCCAGGATATTAATCCTCTGAGAAGAAACGTTTCTCCTCATTCTGGTCTTCTTTTTAAACTCTGCCCCCTGGTTCTTATCGGACAACTGTGAAGGCTGTAGCCAGGATTAAAACACCCAGTCTTGTCCACCAAGAGCTCACCCATTCCCTCCCCTCTCCTCCACACAAGGGAAAGTCACCCGAGGCATACAAATGGATGGGAAAGGACAGCATTATAAGCAAAGGGAACTCACATCAAGATCCAATACCAGGACTTGGTAAAATCCTCAAAGATCCTCATGCCCACCTCCTTGGCATTGAAGCTACTCAGCAGATCCCTGGAAAGGACAATCCAAAAGTCAGCCTCCAACACCAACAGCATTTCAAAACGATCTTGTGCAACCCCACCCACCGAATAAAAAAAAACTTACCTCAAACTGTTTAACATGTAGATGGGGTTTTAAATGGTGCAAGCTGCCCCAAGATGCCTCTCGGACAGAAACGGGACACCGGGCGACATGAGGAAATATTAGGGGCTGGTGATCAAAAGTTTGGTCAAAGAGATGGATTTACAGTGGTGGGGTGGGGAAGGGGGGTGGGGTGGGGAAGGGGGGGTGGGGCTAAAGGATAAGAGTAGGACAGAGAAATGGGAGTGTTGGCATATTCCTGAGCTTTTTTAAAAAATTCATTTGTGGGACATGGGCATCGCTGGCTGGCCAGCGTTTATTACCGAGCCCTTGTTCAGAGGCCAGTTGAGAGTTAGCCACATTGCTGTGGGCTCTGGAGTCACATGTAGAACAGACCGGGTAAGGACAGCAGATTTCCTTCCCTGAAGGACATTAATGAACCAGATGATTTTTTCCAACAATCGACAATGGTCATCAGTAGATTCTTAATTCCAGATATTTTTTTTAAAAATTGAATTCAAATTCCACCATCTGCCGTGGCGGGATTCGAACCCGGGTCCCAGAACATTAGCTGAGCTTCTGGATTAATAGCCTAGTGATAATCCCACTAGGCCATCACCTCCCCTGGGCTTGAAGGCCAGGTCACTGAAGGTCTCAGCCACCATTGGCGGAGTGATTGAAATCAAGGTGGTCAGATATCTGGGAGGCTTGTGGGGAGGCTGGAGAAGATTACAGAGATAGGAAGGGATTGAAAGACAAAGATGAGAATTTTAGAAATCAAGATATTCCTTGACCAGGAGCCGGGGCAGGTCAGCGAGCACCTGGGCGGGAGAGGAACAGGAATTTGCTGCGAATTAAGAGAAGGGGGAGCCAAGTTTGGACAAATTAAAATTTACGGAGGGGAGACTGTGGGGGATCCAGTCAGGAGTGAGTTGGAATAGTCGAGTCCTGGGGGTGACAGAGGCAAGGGTGAGGGTTTCAGTAGCGGCTGAGCCGACAGGAGATGAAGTAGGGTGACGTTACGGAAGGAAGCACTCTAAACATTTGAGAACGGCTTCAACTCTTCAAAACCGTCACTGCTTTGCACAGACTTACCCAACGGCACCTTTCACCTCTTCAGCAGAGGCATTGTTCATGGGGGTACCATTAACGGAAAAGTTGGCAGGGTACACCACGTCACCCAGATTTGGTAAACACCTACCGAAAACTGGAAATGGAAAACAGAAGCTGGTGATTAAAAGAGGGACAGGGACAGCATTTAAACCTCCAACACTTTCCTCTTGGGATGCAACGCTCCTTACTTGGGCAGAAAACACAGCAAAGCGCAAAGAAAGATCCCACCAACACGCACAGAGCAAACACCCAGTTAGCTGGGGTAATGTGGGGTAATGTTACCGGACAGAGAGCCACGGGCTTCCATGGCTCTGGGATCTTCGATATCCACCTGTATGATGGACATCTCCACAGCTCGGGAATGGCCGTGATTGGGGGTGTGAGTGATGGTTTCATAGAATCCCTGCAGTGCAAAAGGAGACCATTCGGCCCATTGAGTCTTCACTGACCACAATCCACTCAGGCCCAATCCCCATAAACCCATGTATTGACCCGAGCTCGTCCCCTTGACACTAAGGGGCAATTTAGCATAGCCAATCGACCTAACCTGCACATCTTTGGAGTGTGGGAGGAAACCGGAGCACCTGGAGGGAAACCCACGCAGACACAGGGAGAATGTGCAAACTCCACACAGACAGTGACCCGAGGCTGGAATTGAACCCGGGTCCCTGGCGCTGTGAAGCAGCAGGGCTAATCACTGTGCACCGTGTCACCCCTTTCAGAGAAGTCTGTCTTGGCAATGCAGGTAATTGGACAGCTGGCACACTGGGTACACGTCCTGGACCATGTACTCCAGAGCTACCCATTAATCAAAGGGTTCTAACAAACAGAGTCAGGCTGCTGCTTAGCTGGATTGCTACACTCCAGAGGTTTGAGTGCTCACACTGACTGCTGGATCTACTTCACAAGCTTTGTGTCCTATTGGCCACACCACCCTCAATAAACTAACTAAACTGATCAGATCTCTAATTCTTGGCAATTCTCGCTCCTGCATGGGGAAGCAGACAGGGGCTCCTTGTGCTTCCTGCAATCAGAGACCTCAACCAGCTATTCGACTGTGTGCGCGCAACACAAGAGAAACACAGAGAGAGAGACGGAACAAGAGAGAGAGAGAGAGAGAGAGAGAGACGGAACGAGAGAGAGAAAGAGACGGAACGAGAGAGAGAGTCGGAACAAGAGAGAGAGAGACGGAACGAGAGAGAGAGAGAGAGAGAGAGAGACGGAACGAGAGAGAGAGAGAGAGAGAGAGAGAGAGAGAGAGAGAGAGAGACGGAACGAGAGAGAGAGAGAGAGAGAGAGACGGAACGAGAGAGAGAGAGAGAGAGAGAGACGGAACGAGAGAGAGAGAGAGAGAGACAGAACGAGAGAGAGAGAGAGAGAGAGAGAGACGGAACGAGAGAGAGAGAGAGAGAGAGAGAGAGACGGAAACGAGAGAGAGAGAGAGACGGAACAGAGAGAGAGAGAGAGAGAGAGACGGAACGAGAGAGAGAGAGAGAGAGAGACGGAACGAGAGAGAGAGAGAGAGAGACGGAACGAGAGAGAGAGAGAGAGAGACGGAACGAGAGAGAGAGAGAGAGAGAGAGACACGGAACGAGAAGAGGAGAGAGAGAGAGAGACGGAACGAGAGAGAGAGAGAGAGACGGAACGAGAGAGAGAGAGACGGAACGAGAGAGAGAGAGAGAGACGGAACGCGAGAGAGAGAGAGAGAGAGAGAGACGGAACGAGAGAGAGAGAGAGAGAGACGGAACGAGAGAGAGAGAGAGACAGAACGAGAGAGAGAGAGAGAGAGAGAGAGACGGAACGAGAGAGAGAGAGGGGGAGACGGAACGAGAGAGAGAGAGAGACGGAACGAGAGAGAGAGAGAGAGAGAGACGGAACGAGAGAGAGACGGAACGAGAGAGAGAGAGAGAGAGAGAGAGACGGAACGAGAGAGAGAGAGAGAGAGAGAGACGGAACGAGAGAGAGAGACGGAACGAGAGAGAGAGAGAGAGAGAGAGACGGAACGGAGAGAGAGAGAGAGAGAGACGGAACGAGAGAGAGAGTGAGACGGAACGAGAGAGAGAGAGAGAGAGAGACGGAACGAGAGAGAGAGAGAGAGAGACGGAACGAGAGAGAGAGAGAGAGAGACGGAACGAGAGAGAGAGAGAGAGAGAGAGAGACGGAACGAGAGAGAGAGAGAGAGAGAGAGAGACGGAACGAGAGAGAGAGAGAGAGAGACGGAACGAGGAGAGAGAGAGACCGGAACGAGGAGAGAGAGAGAGAGACACGGAACGAGAGAGAGAGAGAGACACGGAACGAGAGAGAGAGAGAGACACGGAACGAGAGAGAGAGAGAGACACGGAACGAGAGAGAGAGAGAGACACGGAACGAGAGAGAGAGAGAGACACGGAACGAGAGAGAGAGAGAGACACGGAACGAGAGAGAGAGAGAGAGAGAGAGAGACGGAACGAGAGAGAGAGAGAGAGAGAGAGACGGAACGAGAGAGAGAGAGAGAGAGAGAGAGAGACGGAACGAGAGAGAGAGAGAGAGACGGAACGAGAGAGAGAGAGAGAGAGAGACGGAACGAGAGAGAGAGAGAGAGAGACGGAACGAGAGAGAGAGAGAGAGAGAGAGACAGACAGAACGAGAGAGAGAGAGAGAGAGAGACGGAACGAGAGAGAGAGAGAGAGAGAGAGAGAGACGGAACGAGAGAGAGAGAGAGAGAGAGACGGAACGAGAGAGAGAGAGACGGAACGAGAGAGAGAGAGAGAGAGACGGAACGAGAGAGAGAGAGAGAGACGGAACGAGAGAGAGAGAGAGAGAGAGACGGAACGAGAGAGAGACGGACGAACGAGAGAGAGAGAGAGAGTCGGAACGAGAGAGAGAGAGAGTCGGAACGAGAGAGAGAGAGAGAGAGAGAGAGTCGGAACGAGAGAGAGAGAGAGAGAGTCGGACGAGAGAGAGAGAGAGAGTCGGAACGAGAGAGAGAGAGAGAGAGAGAGTCGGAACGAGAGAGAGAGAGAGTCGGAACGTGAGAGAGAGAGAGAGTGAGTCGGAACGTGAGAGAGAGAGAGTCGGAACGGAGAGAGAGAGAGAGTGAGTCGGAACGTGAGAGAGAGAGAGTCGGAACGTGAGAGAGAGAGAGAGAGAGAGAGAGTCGGAACGAGAGAGAGAGAGAGAGAGAGAGAGAGAGAGTCGGAACGAGAGAGAGAGAGAGAGAGAGAGAGTCGGAACGAGAGAGAGAGTGAGTCGGAACGTGAGAGAGAGAGAGAGAGTGAGTCGGAACGAGAGAGAGAGAGAGAGAGAGTCGGAACGAGAGAGAGAGAGAGGAGAGTCGGAACGTGAGAGAGAGAGAGTCGGAACGTGAGAGAGAGAGAGAGAGAGAGAGAGTCGGAACGAGAGAGAGAGAGAGAGAGAGAGAGAGTCGGAACGAGAGAGAGAGAGAGAGAGAGAGAGTCGGAACGTGAGAGAGAGAGAGAGTGAGAGTCGGAACGAGAGAGAGAGAGAGAGAGAGAGAGAGTCGGAACGAGAGAGAGAGAGAGAGAGAGAGTCGGAACGAGAGAGAGAGAGAGAGAGAGAGAGTCGGAACGAGAGAGAGAGAGAGAGAGAGAGTCGGAACGAGAGAGAGAGAGAGAGAGAGAGAGAGTCGGAACGAGAGAGAGAGAGAGAGAGAGAGAGAGTCGGAACGAGAGAGAGAGAGAGAGAGAGAGAGTCGGAACGAGAGAGAGAGAGAGTCGGAACGAGAGAGAGAGAGAGAGAGAGAGAGAGAGTGTCGGAACGAGAGAGAGAGAGAGAGAGAGTCGGAACGAGAGAGAGAGAGAGAGAGAGTCGGAACGAGAGAGAGAGAGTCGGAACGAGAGAGAGAGAGTCGGAACGAGAGAGAGAGAGTCGGAACGAGAGAGAGAGAGTCGGAACGAGAGAGAGAGAGTCGGAACGAGAGAGAGAGAGTCGGAACGAGAGAGAGAGAGTCGGAACGAGAGAGAGAGAGTCGGAACGAGAGAGAGAGAGTCGGAACGAGAGAGAGAGAGTCGGAACGAGAGAGAGAGAGTCGGAACGAGAGAGAGAGAGTCGGAACGAGAGAGAGAGAGTCGGAAAGAGGACGAGAGAGAGAGAGTCGGAACGAGAGAGAGAGAGTCGGAACGAGAGAGAGAGAGTCGGAACGAGAGAGAGAGAGTCGGAACGAGAGAGAGAGAGTCGGAACGAGAGAGAGAGAGTCGGAACGAGAGAGAGAGAGTCGGAACGAGAGAGAGAGAGTCGGAACGAGAGAGAGAGAGTCGGAACGAGAGAGAGAGAGTCGGAACGAGAGAGAGAGAGTCGGAACGAGAGAGAGAGAGTCGGAACGAGAGAGAGAGAGTCGGAACGAGAGAGAGAGAGTCGGAACGAGAGAGAGAGAGTCGGAACGAGAGAGAGAGAGTCGGAACGAGAGAGAGAGAGTCGGAACGAGAGAGAGAGAGTCGGAACGAGAGAGAGAGAGTCGAACGAGAGAGAGAGAGTCGGAACGAGAGAGAGAGAGTCGGAACGAGAGAGAGAGAGTCGGAACGAGAGAGAGAGAGTCGGAACGAGAGAGAGAGAGTCGGAACGAGAGAGAGAGAGTCGGAACGAGAGAGAGAGAGTCGGAACGAGAGAGAGAGAGTCGGAACGAGAGAGAGAGAGTCGGAACGAGAGAGAGAGAGTCGGAACGAGAGAGAGAGAGTCGGAACGAGAGAGAGAGAGTCGGAACGAGAGAGAGAGAGTCGGAACGAGAGAGAGAGAGTCGGAACGAGAGAGAGAGAGTCGGAACGAGAGAGAGAGAGTCGGAACGAGAGAGAGAGAGTCGGAACGAGAGAGAGAGAGTCGGAACGAGAGAGAGAGAGTCGGAACGAGAGAGAGAGAGTCGGAACGAGAGAGAGAGAGAGTCGGAACGAGAGAGAGAGAGAGAGATGGACAGAACGAGAGAGAGAGAGAGAGAGATGGACAGAACGAGAGAGAGAGAGAGAGATGGACAGAACGAGAGAGAGAGAGAGAGATGGACAGAACGAGAGAGAGAGAGAGAGATGGACAGAACGAGAGAGAGAGAGAGAGATGGACAGAACGAGAGAGAGAGAGAGAGATGGACAGAACGAGAGAGAGAGAGAGAGATGGACAGAACGAGAGAGAGAGAGAGAGATGGACAGAACGAGAGAGAGAGAGAGAGATGGACAGAACGAGAGAGAGAGAGATGGACAGAACGAGAGAGAGAGAGTCGGAACGAGAGAGAGAGAGTCGGAACGAGAGAGAGAGAGTCGGAACGAGAGAGAGAGAGTCGGAACGAGAGAGAGAGAGTCGGAACGAGAGAGAGAGAGTCGGAACGAGAGAGAGAGAGTCGGAACGAGAGAGAGAGAGTCGGAACGAGAGAGAGAGAGTCGGAACGAGAGAGAGAGAGTCGGAACGAGAGAGAGAGAGTCGGAACGAGAGAGAGAGAGTCGGAACGAGAGAGAGAGAGTCGGAACGAGAGAGAGAGAGTCGGAACGAGAGAGAGAGAGTCGGAACGAGAGAGAGAGAGTCGGAACGAGAGAGAGAGAGTCGGAACGAGAGAGAGAGAGTCGGAACGAGAGAGAGAGAGTCGGAACGAGAGAGAGAGAGTCGGAACGAGAGAGAGAGAGTCGGAACGAGAGAGAGAGAGTCGGAACGAGAGAGAGAGAGTCGGAGAGAGAGAGAGAGAGAGTCGGAACGAGAGAGAGAGAGTCGGAGAGAGAGAGAGAGAGTCGGAACGAGAGAGAGAGAGTCGGAACGAGAGAGAGAGAGTCGGAACGAGAGAGAGAGAGTCGGAACGAGAGAGAGAGAGTCGGAACGAGAGAGAGAGAGTCGGAACGAGAGAGAGAGAGTCGGAACGAGAGAGAGAGAGTCGGAACGAGAGAGAGAGAGTCGGAACGAGAGAGAGAGAGTCGGAACGAGAGAGAGAGAGTCGGAACGAGAGAGAGAGAGTCGGAACGAGAGAGAGAGAGTCGGAACGAGAGAGAGAGAGAGAGATGGACAGAACGAGAGAGAGAGAGAGAGATGGACAGAACGAGAGAGAGAGAGAGAGATGGACAGAACGAGAGAGAGAGAGAGAGATGGACAGAACGAGAGAGAGAGAGAGAGATGGACAGAACGAGAGAGAGAGAGATGGACAGAACGAGAGAGAGAGAGAGAGATGGACAGAACGAGAGAGAGAGAGAGAGATGGACAGAACGAGAGAGAGAGAGAGAGATGGACAGAACGAGAGAGAGAGAGAGAGATGGACAGAACGAGAGAGAGAGAGAGAGATGGACAGAACGAGAGAGAGAGAGAGAGATGGACAGAACGAGAGAGAGAGAGAGAGATGGACAGAACGAGAGAGAGAGAGAGAGATGGACAGAACGAGAGAGAGAGAGAGATGGACAGAACGAGAGAGAGAGAGAGATGGACAGAACGAGAGAGAGAGAGAGATGGACAGAACGAGAGAGAGAGAGAGATGGACAGAACGAGAGAGAGAGAGAGATGGACAGAACGAGAGAGAGAGAGAGATGGACAGAACGAGAGAGAGAGAGAGATGGACAGAACGAGAGAGAGAGAGAGAGAGATGGACAGAACGAGAGAGAGAGAGAGATGGACAGAACGAGAGAGAGAGAGAGATGGACAGAACGAGAGAGAGAGAGATGGACAGAACGAGAGAGAGAGAGATGGACAGAACGAGAGAGAGAGAGAGATGGACAGAACGAGAGAGAGAGAGAGAGATGGACAGAACGAGAGAGAGAGAGAGATGGACAGAACGAGAGAGAGAGAGAGATGGACAGAACGAGAGAGAGAGAGAGATGGACAGAACGAGAGAGAGAGAGAGATGGACAGAACGAGAGAGAGAGAGAGATGGACAGAACGAGAGAGAGAGAGAGATGGACAGAACGAGAGAGAGAGAGAGATGGACAGAACGAGAGAGAGAGAGAGATGGACAGAACGAGAGAGAGAGAGAGATGGACAGAACGAGAGAGAGAGAGAGATGGACAGAACGAGAGAGAGAGAGAGATGGACAGAACGAGAGAGAGAGAGAGATGGACAGAACGAGAGAGAGAGAGAGATGGACAGAACGAGAGAGAGAGAGAGATGGACAGAACGAGAGAGAGAGAGAGATGGACAGAACGAGAGAGAGAGAGAGATGGACAGAACGAGAGAGAGAGAGAGAGATGGACAGAACGAGAGAGAGAGAGATGGACAGAACGAGAGAGAGAGAGAGATGGACAGAACGAGAGAGAGAGAGAGATGGACAGAACGAGAGAGAGAGAGAGATGGACAGAACGAGAGAGAGAGAGAGATGGACAGAACGAGAGAGAGAGAGGGAGATGGACAGAACGAGAGAGAGAGAGAGATGGACAGAACGAGAGAGAGAGAGATGGACAGAACGAGAGAGAGAGAGAGATGGACAGAACGAGAGAGAGAGAGATGGACAGAACGAGAGAGAGAGAGATGGACAGAACGAGAGAGAGAGAGATGGACAGAACGAGAGAGAGAGAGATGGACAGAACGAGAGAGAGAGAGATGGACAGAACGAGAGAGAGAGAGATGGACAGAACGAGAGAGAGAGAGATGGACAGAACGAGAGAGAGAGAGATGGACAGAACGAGAGAGAGAGAGATGGACAGAACGAGAGAGAGAGAGATGGACAGAACGAGAGAGAGAGAGATGGACAGAACGAGAGAGAGAGATGGACAGAACGAGAGAGAGAGAGATGGACAAAACGAGAGAGAGGGAGAGAGAGATGGACAAAACGAGAGAGAGAGAGAGAGAGATGGACAGAACGAGAGAGAGAGAGACACAGAGACAGAATGAGAGGGAGCGAGACTGAACGAGAGAGAGAGTCAGAGACAGAACGAGAGAGGTGGACAGCTGGGGAGAGGGAGAAAGAGAGAGAGACAGACAGACAGAAACACACAGTCACACACGCACACAGACAAAGAGACAGAGTGACAATGAGAGACAAAGACAGATAGGAGATACTGCAGTTTTTGAAACCAGACAGAACACCACAATGCAGTACTGCTGGAATGCTTCATTGTCGAGTCTTCAAATACTGTTGACTTCCCTGCTGACATATAACCCCACCACTAGCCAGCGGACACTCCGGATTCGGATGCAAAACACCATTTGGTAAAGAGCGTGGAGTTCTCCTACTGGCTTGGACAACATTCCTCCCTCAAAACAGTCAAATTCTGATGGAGCTTCTCTAAATCCCACCCTGGTATTACCTGCACTCAGTGAAACAGCTCATTAAAATACAGACTAAAAAGAGAACCATATCCCTGAGGGTCAGGGGTTTTCACTGAAACACGAAAAACCAGGAGATATCAGATACTTACGCGGTGAACTCGGAATAGTGTATGCAGGACATAATTCTTTTGCCAAAATCATATCTGGTTTCTGAAAACATAGAAATTTGAAGATTATTTTTGTCTATTAGAGTTTGATTTCAAACAGTTGACACACAATGAAAAATTAACAATGAGTTGTAATTGTTGTTATTCATTCGTGGGACATAGGTGTCGCTGGCTGGCCGGCCAACATTTATTGCCCATCCCTAGTTGCTTGAGGGCAGTTGCTGTGACCCTGGAGTCACATGTCGGCCAGACCAGGCAAGGACAGCAGATTTCCTTCCCTAAAGGACATTAGTGAACCAGATGGGTTTTTCCGACAATGGTTTCATGGTCATCAGTAGATTCTTAATTCCAGATATTTTTTATTGAATTCAAATTCCACCATCTGCTGTGGCGGGATTCGAACCTGGGTCTCCAGAATATTAGCTGAGTTTCTGGATTAATAGTCTAGCGATAAGACTACTGGGCCATCAACTCCCCTTAATATTGGAGTATGACCTACGCACCGGGCTTCAGAGAGGAGTGTGGACACCAGGCGAGAGAGGAAAAGACATTTTATTATTCATTCACTGGCAATGCCAGCATTTGTTGGCCATCCCTAATTGCTCTTGGGAGCAATTAAAAGCCAACCACATTGCTGTGGCTCTGGAGTCACATGTAGGCCAGGCCAGGTCTGGGTGGCAGATTTCCTTCCCTTAAAAGGACACAAGTGAACCAGATGGGTTTTTTTATTAAAATAGCCAAAAATGATAGTATCATGGTCACCATTATCGAAAGCCAGGTTGGTGGGTGGGAGGACTCACCAGTTCTTGCCCAAAAGGAAAATAGGTGCGAGATCTTTCACATCATCCCGAGGGCCTCGATTTAAATCTCACCCAAAGTTTGGCACCTCCATCCATGCAGCACTTCCTCAGCGCTGGCGTCAGACAGACATGTTCAAGGTCTTGGAGGGGGATTTGAACCTACAACCTGCTGACTCAGAGACAAATAGGCTACGCAATGAGCCACTGGAGAGAACACTAAGTTGGGAAGATTCTGGAACAAGAGGTCAGAGGTCTAGGTTGAGAAGCGGTGGACTTAAAACTGAGATGAGGAGGAACTACTTCTTGAAGCGGGTGGTGAATTTGTGGAACTTGCTGCCCCATAGCACGTTGGAGTCTGAATCATTAAATGGTTTCAAGAGGGAGATATATGTCTGATTTTTTTAAAAACAGGTTAGAGGGACATGGGGAAAGGGTGGAGAGGTGGATTTGAGGCCAGGAAGAGATCAGCCATGATCTGATTGAATGGTGGAGAAGGCTCAAAAGGCTGAATAGGCTACTTCTGCTCCTAATTCCTACGTTCCTATGTGACCAATCATCTACAAACTGTTTTAAGTTTAATGATTAGTGTCACAAGTAGGCTTGCATTAACTGTGCAATGGGGCTACTGTGAAGATCCCCTAATCACCACACTCTGGCGCCTGTTCGGGTACACGGAGGGAGAATTTAGCACGGCCAATGCACCCTAATTTGGAGAGTAATGAATTGATAGGTGATAGTCAGCATGGTTTTGTGGCAGGTAGGTCGTGCCTTACTAACCTTATTGAGTTTTTTGAGAAAGTGACCAAGGAGGTGGATGGGGGCAAGGCAGTGGACGTGGTATATATGGATTTTAGTAAGGCGTTTGATAAGGTTCACCATGGTAGGCTTCTGCAGAAAATGCAGATGTATGGGATTGGGGGTGATCTAGGAAATTGGATCAGGAATTGGCTAGCGGATAGGAAACAGAGGGTGGTGGTTGATAGTAAATATTCATCATGGAGTGCGGTTACAAGTGGTGTACCTCAGGGATCTGTTTTGGGGCCACTGCTGTTTGTAATATTTATTAATGATCTGGATGAGGGTATAGTTGGGTGGATTAGCAAATTTGCTGATGACACCAAAGTCGGTGGTGTGGTAGACAGTGAGGAAGGGTGTCGTAGTCTGCAGGAAGACTTAGACAGGTTGCAAAGTTGGGCCGAGAGGTGGCGGATGGAGTTTAATGCGGAGAAGTGTGAGGTAATTCACTTTGGTAGGAATAACAGTTGTGTTGAGTATAGGGCTAACGGGAGGACTTTGAATAGTGTGGAGGAGCAGAGGGATCTAGGTGTATGTGTGCATAGATCCCTGAAAGTTGGGAATCAAGTAGATAAGGTTGTTAAGAAGGCATATGGTGTCTTGGCGTTTATTGGTAGGGGGATTGAATTTAGGAGTCGTAGCGTTATGTTGCAACTGTACACAACTCTGGTGCGGCCGCACTTGGAGTACTGTGTGCAGTTCTGGTCCCCACATTACAGGAAGGATGTGGAGGCTTTGGAGAGGGTGCAGAGGAGGTTTACCAGGATGTTGCCTGGTATGGAGGGGAGATCCTATGAGGAGAGGCTGAGGGATTTGGGATTGTTTTCGCTGGAAAGGCGGCGGCTAAGAGGGGATCTTATTGAAACATATAAGATGATTAGAGGTTTAGATAGGGTGGATAGTGATAGCCTTTTTCCTCTGATGGAGAAATCCAGCACGAGGGGGCATGGCTTTAAATTGAGGGGGGGTAGTTATAGAACCGATGTCAGGGGTAGGTTCTTTACCCAGAGGGTGGTGAGGGATTGGAATGCCCTGCCAGCATCAGTAGTAAATGCGCCTAGTTTGGGGGCGTTTAAGAGATCCGTAGATAGGTTCATGGACGAAAAGAAATTGGTTTAGGTTGGAGGGTCACAGTTTTTTTTTTAAACTGGTCGGTGCAACATCGTGGGCCGAAGGGCCTGTTCTGCGCTGTAATGTTCTATGTTCTATGTTCTAATTAGCACGTTTTTCAGGAGGAAATCGTAGCACCCGGAGGAAAGCCACAATAGACACGGGGAGAACATGCAGACAGTGACCCAAGCCGGGAATCGAACCCGGGTCCCTGGCGCTGTGAGCTTGTGTGGCTTTTGCTACCAAATAAACCTGTTGGACTTTAACCTGGTGTTGTTAAACTTCTTGCTGTGAGGCAGCAGTGCTAACCATCGTGCCACCATGCCAGAGTGGGGGGGGGGAAAAAAGCAGTTATTACAGTACCGTTGCCACTATGCTACTGGGCTGAATGTTCCCTCAACAGGAAACAACCAAACCCTCAAATCACACAATCAAACACGCGGATGCTGTTCATGCAGAAGGGTAGTTCATACACAGCGATACTCACCAGGCTGGTGTTTTTGAGGTTAATGGAAGGGTTGCAATATTGCTGTTGGAAAACGGCATCTGCTTTCAACGCCGAGACCAAAGACAAAACCGGGAGCCAGAACTCATCGGGACATTTTGAAACGCAAACCTGCCAAACGAAAGAGAGAGAGCATTTCAGCTGGGATAAAAGATCAGGGAAAGCCTGTGAAGCCGTTAATCAGCCTGTCACACCATCCACTCTGTCACACGGTCCTTCAAGATGCAAGAACAAGCTCGAAAACTTTGTAGGCTGTGTGAAGACGGGAATAACTTTAAAATCTGCTTTCTGGGACGTAGCTGTGAAATGATCAGGCTGAAAGAGCCAAGGAAACCTCAGGCAAGAATATAAGCGAGTGAACCTCAATTATCGAAATGTAAATTCTGACGATATTAACATCTGTTAAGATTCAGTTGTAAGGGCCCTGAATGTTTACATTCCAAAGATTCAGTGTATCCTTGTACATGAATGTCACCATGCAGGTACAGTAACAAAGAAACCGAATGGCACATGATTGTATTACTCATATAGCCGTGCCATCCCTTTTTAAAGGGAACATACTATGATTTCACAAGGCATTGGCGAAGCCATACCTGGTGCACTTGTACAATTTGAGTCATGGGGTGGGATTTAACGGCCTCGCTCGTCCTGGAACTGTAAAATCCCGCCCAAGGCCAATGGACCTTTCCATGGTCCGCTCCTCGACCGCTCCGATTCCTGTGGCAGGCGCGGCGGTAAAATTGCGGCCACAGAGTTTTACGGAAAAAGCCCCATCATGTCCACACCAGCCATCAAGCACCAATCTATTCTAATCCCATTTTCCAGCACTTGGTCCGTAACCTTGTATACTATAACATTTCAAGTGCTCATCGAAATACTTGTTAAACGTTGGTGAGGGTTTCCTGCCTCTACCACATTCTGGTGAATCTCCTCCGAGCTTTCTCTTGTGCAATCACATCCTTCCTATAGTGTGATGACTAGAACTGCACAATATACCAGCTGTGGCCTCACCAGCATTTTATACGGCTTCATCATTTCCCCCCTGTTCTTATATTCAATGCCCCGGTTAATAAAGGCAAGCATCCCATATTCCATCTTAAAGTTTTAAAGATTATTTATTAACGTCACAAGTAGGCTTACATTAACACTGCAATAAAGTTACTGTGAAAATCCCCTAGTCTCCACACTCTGGTGCCTGTTCGGGTACACAGAGAATGCATCCTGACCAGCACGTCTTTCAGACAGTGGGAGGAAACCGGAGCACACAGAGGAAACCCACGCAGACATGGGGAGAACGTGCAGACTCCACACGGACAGTGACCCAAGCCAGGAATCGAAATTAAGTCCCCGGCGCTGTGAGGCAGCAGTGCTAACCACTGCGCCACCCAATCGTATTAATCTTCTTATCCCCTTACTGAAGGAAGGGAATAACTGCCCTGAAGGAATTGCAGCAAAGGTTCACTTGGCGGGTTCCGGAGGCGAGGGGGTTGTCTTGCAAGGAGAGATTGAGTAAACCCAGTATTCAAAATGAGGGGTGATTTTATTGAAACATAATATTTTTTTGAGGGACTTGCTGAGTAGAGGTTAGTTTTCCCCAGGTTAAGTAATGTGCAACACAGGGATTGTAGTCTCATTTCTACAATCAAGGGGTTATGGATGCTCACTCATCGTGGATGGAGGTTGATGGACTTTTTACGCATTAAGGGCAGCGAAGGATGAGGACAATGCAGAAAGGTGGAGTCGAGTTAGAAGATCATCCATGATTTTAGCAAAATGGTACAGCAGGTTTGAGGGGCCGAATGGCCTATTCTAGCTTATATTTCGTATCCTTTAATGAGGATGGTACCTGAGTTGTTGGACACTGAAGGCGGTTGAGGGCAGAGGTCAGGATGCCCGTTGGCGTGGCACATTTCAGGATGTCAAAGTAAAAGGCATAGGGTTTACCGCTTGTAAGAGAGAGAGAGAGAGTTAGGATCCGAACTCCAAGAAACATCAAAACATTTAATCGTCACCACTTGGCAAGTGCCAACAGCTCAAAGTTGGCACTTGCTACCCGCTTCCCTCAATCTCATCCCTCACCTCATCTAGTTAGAGTACAGTTAATCCCATAGATACCAGCCTGCAGGAGGAATCACCCCAGAAGCTGCTCCTATCAGTTACCGGACAGCTATCCTTAGGCTCACTGAGCAGGAAGTTCCGGAGGCTCCTGACTATGATGTGCTGCTATCTCAATCACAGGAAACAAACTCAATTCTTTCATGGGATATGGACATTGCTGGCAAGGGCAGCGCCCTTGAACCAAGTGGCAACAAGGTGTTTCGGAGAGCAGTTAAGAGTTACCCACAATGCTACGGACTCTCACATAGGCCAGACCACGCAAGAACAGCCGATGTCCTTCCCTGAAGAACGTTGGTGAAGCCAATGGGTTTTTACAACAATTGATGTTAATTGTCATGGTTACCATTGCCAAGGCTGGCTTTACATATTCCAATTTTATTAAGTGAATTGCACCAGCTGCCTTGATGGGATTCGAGCCTGTGGTCCCAGAGCACCGGCCTGGGCCTTCAAGTTACTAGTCCAGTGACATTACCAATATGCCTGCCTCCCAAATCATCAAGGGTTTATTGAGTTCAGTGGGTTGGTTACATCAAGAGTCAGCGTGGGGGAGGTTGGGGTCTCATTAGAGAGGAGAGGCTGGCGAAAATATGAGTTCCAGTCCCCAAGGTCAAGAGGTGATTGGACTTGTGGTGTTGAAGACAAAGCAAATTGTAAAGGTCAAAACATCCCCAGGGAAGTTGACAATTCAAAAGTTAAAGTTTATTTATTAGTCACAAGTAAGGCTTACATTAACACTGCAATGAAGTTACTGTGAAAATCCCACAGTCGCCACACTCCGGCGCCTGTTCGGGTCAATGCACCTAACCAGCATGTCTTTCAGACTGTGGAAGGAAACCAGAGCACTTGGAGGAAACCCATACAGGCACGGGGAGAATGGGCAAACTCCACACAGACCGTGACCCAAGCCGGGAATCGAATCCAGGTCCCTGGCACTGTGAGGCAGCAGTGCTAACTATTGTGCCACCATACCACCCCAAATTCACCAACAAATTAACTTCAAACTGCGGTATCCCATTTGGGAAATTCCTCCCCATTTATCATTTCAAGGGATCCTGAGTGGATCCATGGATATGTTTGGATTCCAAGTAGACCAATGAAGGGTTAGTGAGGGAGGGTGGGGTGAATCTTTAGACATACACACATAGTAACTAGAATGTCCGTATTTCCTCCCCCATTCCCTCCAACCCCCCTCCCCCCACCACTATGCCCCCAAAATCACACTGCTCCTTTAAGTGGAGTAGTCTTTCTCCTCTGAAATCCAGTCAGTTACTTACTCGTTACCCCCAACACCACAATACATGCCGGTGGAGTTCCTGGGATAGATCACTTCACGTGGGTCACCATACAACCAGGCTGTGAAATGTCACAACAAACAGAGTCAATACTGATGACTTTATCCCAGCAACATAGCTTTACGAAACAAAATAAATAACAGTCAACAGAACAGCGTAAAATCAAATAGGAAAAGGAATATGTGTTTCCGGGGAAAAAAGTGTTTTGCTATATTTGTAGAGTTAGGAACTAATTGTTGTGAATATATGCCAGGGTTCCACATTCACTGTCGCACTGCAGTCATGTGCTGAGTAAGAACATTCTCGTCCTTCAGTCACACTGACGATTTTGTGCCTTTAAGAAATGTATTTTACCCATGTTTCTCTGCAGGATGTTTTAGCAGTCCTTGGGATTTTGTCGGCACCTGTTGTCTGTAGCAAGTGCCCTTTATTGTTACCGAAGCCGTATAATTGACATCAAGTTGGTTTAATCTGCTGTGTTCTGTTGTTTCAGTGTCCCTGGGATGGCGGAGTAGAGCTTGATTGGGGATGATTGACAAGTCAGGTCATTTGGCTAGGGACAGCTATTTTCACAGAGAAGGGCGGCACGGTGGCTAGCACTGCTGCTTCACAGCTCCAGGGACCTGGGTTCGATTCCCGGCTTGGGTCACTGTCTGTGTGGAGTTTGCACATTCTCCTCGTGTCTGCGTGGGTTTCCTCCGGGTGCTCCGGTTTCCTCCCACAGATGTGCGGGTTAGGTTGATTGGCCGTGCTAAAATTGCCCCTCAGCGTCCTGAAATGCGCAGGTTAGAGGGATTAGCGGGTAAATATGTAGGAATATGGGGGTAGGACCTGGGTGGGATTGTGGTCAGTGCAGACTCAATGGGCCAAATGACCTCTTTCTGCACTGTAGGGTTTCTATGAAGTCCGGTTTTGGTTTTGTTTTTCAGAAGCTGCTTGAAGCTGATGGAGACAGTCGTGTTTTCCCCAGCTCTGGGGTTGGAGGTTCTGTTGCGTGGGTATCTGTTTTCGGAAGCTGCCAGACACTGGGTTTACCCCTCAGGTTTTGCTGTTTGGAGGATATATCCTTCTCTGAAAACTGCTGTTGGGTTCGCTGTCCATAAGTGTTGAAAAGCTGGAAACCCAGTATCATGTGGGCATACTTGTTCTTGTGCTAACTAATTTTGAAGGGTGTATTGTCTGTGAGATGGTGTTTAACTTGGAACACCAGAGATAGCTCGCTGTTAGGAGTTATACTGTGTTATGTTTAAGTCTTGTAATTGATTTAAAAATTATGCTAATTCTTTTTGTTGTATTATAGCTGTGTTCTTAAATAAACTTTGTTTGATAAAAGCTTCCTGGTGGGTCACTTGAATCATACCTGGAGTGAAATACTTTATGCTCACCAATGCATAGTTAGTCTAGGCTAACTTCACAAAGCACTTTGGAGTCTCTGGGCCTGTGTCTTAACAACACGGAGAGCAGAAAGAAAAAGATTCAAAATGTTGGATCCTCATGGAGTATGAAGTGTGATTATCTTAAACCTCATGGGAACCAGAACAAGGAAAGCTGAATGCACCCTTAGGAAAAGGAGACCAAGTACAGAGCTTTGTGGAGAATGATTAACAGTTATAACATGATGGAATAACAGAGCACAGAGTGAGAAAGGTCTCTGTGTGTGCTCTTTTATTCCATCATGTTATAACTGTAATAAATGTTTGTGTCTACATTGTCAACTTCTGAAAAGTGGCCATGCTGTAATTTTACCCTGAACTGGTGGGACGGTTAGGGAATTTTAGCATGGCTGGTTTCATAGAATCCATACAGTGCAGATGGAGGCCATTTAGTCCATCGGGTCTGCACTGACTTTCAGACAGAGTACCTTATCTCTCTCTCTCCAGCAACATAACCAGCACACCATCACCCCCCCACCCCATAGGGACACAGTGCTAGCATGGCAGCTTGGGGACACAATGATTTCACGTGGAGAATGGGACAAGGAGACAGAATTCCTCTTTTTCAGAAACAGACGTGTGCTAATCCCACACCACAGATAATAAAAGGCCAAAGCAAGACGTCAACAATTCATAGTCCAACGTTTCCCTCGGCAGGGGGACCCTGGGCGGCCAGATCCCTCAGGAGGGGTGGGAGGAGGGGGGTGCCTGGGCAGACGGATCCCTCAGGAGGGGTGGGAGGAGGGGGGTGCCTGGGCAGACGGATCCCTCAGGAGGGGTGGGAGGAGGTGGGGGGGGGGGGGGGGGGGGGCGGGGGGGGGGGGGGGGGGGGGGGGGGAGAGAGGGGGGAAGGAGGTGGGGGGGGGGGGGTGCCTGGGCAGACGGATCCCACGGCGAAGTTTGCTGGGCAGATCCCAGAACAAACAGAACCAACTTGACTTAAATAGAATGAGAAACAGGAAATATCAGTTTAACCAGTGCTGGCCTGTCCCTCTGAGTAAATACAACATCAGCAATCTGAAGAAATTCCTGTTTGTTTCATAACATTCAACCTCAGTCTTTCCAGCATGAACGACATCCTGGACTACACACAAAAAAAAAATCAGCCAGGCGGTAAGAGTCACAGGACTCAGGATTTCACCAGCTCTGACGAAGGTTCATCCAGACTCGAAACATTTGTTCTATTCTCTCTCCACAGATGCTTGTCGATTTGATTTGTCACGTGTATTACAGACAAAGCGTACCGTTCATAGAGAAGGAAAGGAGAGGGTGCAGAATGTAGTGTTACAGTCATAGCTAGGGTGTAGAGAAAGATCAACTTAATGAAAGGTAGGTCCATTCAAAGGTTTGATGGCAGCAGGGGAGAAGCTGTTCTCAAGTCGGTGGGTACATGATCTCAAATTTTTTTCTTGTTTGCTTGACGGAAGTACGTGAAAGAGAGTATGTCTGGGGTCCTTAATTAAACTGGCCGCTTTTCCAAGGCAGCGGGAAATGTAGACGGAGTCAATGAGCGGGAGGCTGGTTTGCGTGATGAACTGGGCTTCGTTCATGATCCTTTGTAGCTTCTTGCAGTGTTGGACAGAGCAGGAGCCATACCAAGCTGTGCTACATCCAGAAAGGATGCTCTTTATGGTGCGTCTGTAAAACTTGGTGAGACCCACTGAGATTTTCCAGCATTTTCTGTTTCGGTTTCCAATTCCAGTATCTGCAAAATTTTGCCTTTATCTTAGATGTGTAAAGAGTGTTCTGTAACTGTTTAAATGGCTCTTCAAATTCCAGGGAAGACAAAAAGTGAAAGACCTTAATGGTCAGTTGCGTGGACATGCATTAACAGCAATAACACAAGAAGTTAATTGTGGTGTCCAGCTATTAAAATGGACATCTTTGCAGAATGCTTCTTGGAGATGGCACACAAGGCTGCCAATGTGCATCTGTGGTGGAGTGTGAATGTTTGTGGAAAGCACGCCAATCAAGCAGGCTGCTTTGTCCTGGGTGGTATCAAGTTCCTTGAGTGTTGGAGTTGCACCCATCCAGGCAAGTGGAGAGTATTATATCACAAAGTGTGCCTCTTCAATGGTGGACAGGTTTTGGGTACTCGAGTGGCGAGTTATTCATCTCAAGAGTCCCAATCTATTCTTGGTGTATTTAGGTGTATGGTCCAGTTTCATTTTTAGTCAGATCGTGATTCAGGGCTATGGGGAGAAAGTGGGAAAGTCGAGTTGAAGAAGATGATCAGACGTGATCAAGGTGCAGGGCTCAAAGAGCTGAATAGCCTACTTCTGCTCCTAATTCTCATGCCCTTGTGCGAGGCATGCACCTTCTCTCAGTGCTTTTAGAGTTAAAACAGAGAACGTTCTCACTCCTACACAAAGATAACTTGCAGACAGGATCTGGTTCATCACTGACCAAACTGGCTCAAGGGACAAGAATATCACTTGATTTGATTTGTCACAGGTATTAACACACTGTGAAGTATTGTTTCTTGCACGCTATACAAACAAAGCATACCGCTCATAGAAAAGGAAAGGAGAGAGTGCAGAATGTAGTGTTACAGTCAGAGCTAGGGTGTAGAGAAAGATCAACTTAACGCAAGGTAAGTCCATTCAAAAGTCTGACAGCAGCAGGGAAGAAGCTGTTCTTGAGTTGGTTGGTACGTGACATCAGACTTTTGTATTTTTTCCCGAAGGAAGGAGGTGGAAGAGAGAATATCCAGGGTGCGTGGGGTCCTTAAATTATGCTGGCTACTTTGCCGAGGCAGCAGGAAGTATAGACAGAGTCAATGGATGGGAGGCTGGTTTGTGTGATGAATTGGGCTACATTCACGATCTTTTGTAGCTCCTTGCAGTCTTGGGCAGAGCAGGAGCCATACCAAGCTGTGATGCCACTAGAAAGAATGCTTTCTATGGTGCATCTGTAAAAGTTGGAGAGAGTCGTAGCTGACATGCCAAATTTCCTTAGTCTTCTGAGAAAGTAGAGGCATTGGTGGGCTTTCTTAACTATAGTGTCAGCATAGGGGGGACCAGAACAGGTTGTTGGCGTTCTGGACACCTAAAAACTTGAAGCTCTTGACCCTTTCTACTTTGTCCCCATTGATGTAGACAGGGGCATGTTCTCCTTTACCCTTCCTGAAGTCAATGACAATCTCCTTCATTTTGTTGACATTGCGGGAGAGATTATTGTTGCCGCAACAGTTCACCAGATTCTCTATCTCATTCCTGTACTCTGTCTCTTCACTGTTTGAGATCTGACCCACTATGGTGGTGTCATCAGCAAATTTGAAAATTGAATTGGAGAGGCATTTGGCCACACAGTCATATGTGTATAAGGAGTATAGTAGGAGGCTGAGAACACAGCCTTGTGGGGAACCGGTATTGAGGATGATCGCGGAGGAGGTGTTGTTGTCTATCCTTACATTGTGGTCTGCGAGTTAGGAAGTTCAGAATCCAGTCGCAGAGGGAGGTGCCGAGGCCCAGGCCACGGAGTTTGGAGAGGAGTTTCGTGGGAATAATAGTGCTGAAGGCTGAGCTGTAGTCAATAAATAGGAGTCTGCCATAGGTGTCGTTGTTATCTAGGTGTTCCAGGGTTGAGTGCAGGGCCAGGAAAATGGCGTCTGCTGTGAACCTGTTGAGGCAGTAGGCAAACTGTAGTGGATCCAGGTAGTCTGGGAGGCCGAAATTGATTCATGCCATGACTAACCTTTTGATGGATGTCAGAGCCACTGACGAATAGTGGCTGCTTGGTTTTTATTTAGGTACCGGAATGATGGTCATCTTCTTGAAGCAGATAGGGACCTCGGATTGTTGTAAAGAGAGGTTGAAGATGTCTGTGAATACCTCCGCCAATTGATGCACGCAGGATCTGAGTGCAAGTCCGGGTACCCCATCCGGGCCAGTTGCTTTCTGTGGGTTGACCTTCAAGAAAACTGCTCTGACATCTGCAATGGTGACCCCAGATACAGGTTCATCCAGGGCTTGTGGTTAGCATTGCTGCCTCACAGTGCCAGGGACCTGGGTTCAATTCCAGCCTTGGGTGACTGTGTGGAGTTTGCACGTTCGCCCCATGTCTGCATGGATTTCCTCCCACTGTCCAAAGATGTGCAGGCGAGGTTGATTGGCCATGATAAATTGCCTCTTTCGTATCCCATGACATGGAGGATTAGCAAGGCAAGCGCGTGGGGTTATGGCGATAGGTTGGGGTGGGCCTGGGTAAGATGCTCTGTCGGAGAGTGGGTGCAGACTTGATGGGCTGAATGGCCTCCTTCTGCACTGCAGGGATTCTATGATCTATGATTGAGGTCAGAAAGGAGAATCCTACCCCCATGATGACCGAGGGCACTGCTAGATGGTGAATCGGAGGGAACAACATGACGAAAGAACTGGAGAAGTTAAAATTGAACCCAACATGCCACTTACCCAAGATCCCCACGATTATATAACCCACAATGAAGACCATAAACAAGGCACAGCAGATGATGTCAGTGCAACTCCTACAGGGTGGAGGAAAAGGATAAGGAGAATGATCATTTAAGCAAGAATTAAAGACTGACCAATGTGCAACTTAGGGGAAAGAGCTCATGGGGATGTTAAACAGTGTTTGTTAATGGTCTGCAGGTTTTCACATTTGAGGAAGAATGTACTTGCATTAGAGGCTGTAAAAGAAAGGTTCACGAGTTTAGCACTAGGGATGAGGGGGCTGATGAGTATGTTAGGTGGATTGCCCATGCTAAATTGCCCCTTAGTGCCCAAAGATTGTAGGTTAGGTGGATTGACCATGGTAAATGTGTAGGGTTACTGGTTAGGTTGAGGGGGGAAGTGGGCCTGTGCAAGATGCTCTTTCAGAGAGTCAGTGTAGACCTGATGGGCCAAATGGCCTCCTCCTGCACGAGAGGCTGAGTAAGTTGGGCTTAAACTTTTGTGAGTTTAGAAGACCAGAGATGTACAGGATTCTGAAGGGGCTTAACGCAGAGATTGTTTCACCTGGTCGGGGAATCTCAAACATGGGGACACCGAGTGGGGTGTCTCACGAGGGAAGGTTGGACAGGTCAGGTTTGTATCCGCTGGAGTTCAAGAGTAAGAGGTGACTTGATCGAAACATCCATACATTCAAAGATGTGCAGGTTAGGCTGCTTGGCCATGTTAAATTGATCAGAGTGTCAGGGGGATTAGGAAGGTAAATATGTGGGGTTATGGGAATAGGGCCTGAGTGGGATTGTGGTCGGTGCAGACTCGATGGGCCAAATGGCCTCCTTCTGCACTGTAGGGATTCTATGGTTCTGTGATATAGGACCCTGGACAGGGTGGTTCCTCTTGAGAGAGAATCTAGAACTGGGACGTAAGTGTGTGTGCGTGTGTGTGTGTGTGTGTGTGGGGGGGGGGGCGGGGGGGGGTGTCACTGTTTAAAAATAAAGGGTCGCTCATTTGAAAAAGAATTTTTTCCCCCTCAATGTCACAGTGCAATGAACTCTTGAGTTACAAAGGGTCGAGTTCCTTTTCCACTGCTTCATGGGACATGGACGCACTGGTTGGCTGACACTTATTGCCCAGCCCTAGTTGCCCAAGGGCAGTTGAGAGGCAACCACATTGGTAAGCAAACAATGTGTGTGGGGGCGAGGGGTGAAAGGTTATCGGGCACAGACAGGAATCAGATTTGAGGTTGCCATCAGATCAGCCATGATCTCCTTACATGGCAGAGCAGGATCGAGGGGCCGAATGGCCTATTCCTGCTCCTTGGTCTCATACATGTCTGAAGGGGCAATTCAGCAGCGAAATGAGGAGGAATTTCTTCACTCAGTGTTGTGAATCTTTTTGGAATGTCTACCCCATCAGCACCTGGTCACATCTTACCTGTTTTTGATTGGGCCATTGAAAGTCGGGTCATACTTCACTGGTTCCCCTGGAGACAGAAAGGAAACAGCCGGGTTAGATTCAGTGACTCTGAACACACATCCCCATAGTTCAACGCCTCCCACTCACAGCTTCAATTACCAAGAAGCCAACCCCCCATGGTGTGCAGGTCAAACAAGCAACCAATATGGCAATACCATAGGAAGAATCTATTTCGAAAAAATAGATAAAGAACAGCATTTAGTAATGGTAGCCCATTGCATTAAAGCTTATTTTTTAAAACGAAGCAGAGAGAGAGACAGACCAGAAATGCGATATATAGCAAAGAGTGGCTGCTTTTGGTGAGGGGTTGAGGGGAGAGAGTATCAGGTTATGTACAATCTTGACATCAATACTTTGTGAACAGTTTTCTTGCTAAGAGCTTACACATTTAAAGAAGACATCACATCCCATCTTTTTTGGTTTAAGGCGGTTTCGATCCCCAACCCACCCCCGTTCCTTCCAATCTCCACAACTGAACCCTCTTCAAGAGAGAGCGTGTTTATTATTTGAGATGATTTTGACAGGGTAGATGTAAAGAAACTTGCATCGTGTGGACGGTACATAAAGTCGAACTGATAGAAGTCCACAGATTTATGAGAGGTATGGAGGGTACCCAAGGTGGAAGGGTCAAGTACACAGGTTTAAGTAGATAGGTGGCAAGTTTAGGACAGATGTGCGGGGAATGTTTTTCACAGAGGGTGGTGAGTGCCTGGAATGCACAGCCAATGGAGGTGGTGGAAACAGGCATGTTAGCAACGTTCAAGGCGTATTTTGATAGGGACATTAACAGGAGGTGAGCAGAGGGATAGAAACCCCATATCAGCGCAGGCTTGGTGGGCCAAAGACCCGTTCCTGTGCTGTATTGTTCTTTGTCACTGGAGGGAGTGGATGCTCAAGACTGCTAAGTTGGCTGCTTTGTCCTGGATGGTGTCGAGCTCCTCGAGTGTTGTTGGAGCTGCACCCATCCAGGCAAGTGGAGAGTATTCCATCACACTCCTGGATGGCGACAGTACCAAATATGGTCAAATGAGTGAAGATACAGGTTGGTCAGGGTGGAAACAAGCTCGGAAGATTGATTGGCACCGTCTCTAGAGACTGAACAGCATTCACGCTGTGGCAGGATTCTGGGAAAATCTACAGGAGTCAAAAGTCTTCAAATTGCATTGCACGCAACACGTTAAAGAAAAACAGGTCTTTGTGAAGCTGACCACTTGCCCTTATCCTGGGGCAGTGAAGGCTCACAGCCCTCATCCAAATCTCTGCCAACACTGAGACAACGCCGATACCCTCACTATACTGAAGAGGGCAAGCAGAGAATGAGGGAAGGCCATTTGGCCCATTAAACCTTTCCCTTCTACTGACCCTTTATATTAAAATTGGTTCCCCATTCTCTTGCAGTGATAACAGATTCACCCACCAGGCCGCTGGGAGTTAAACCCTTTGAAAACCGGCAGGACGAGATGTGCACAAACAATGGCTTCCGCATCAAACACCAAAAGCAAGGAAAACACCTTGGCGCAGCATGCAGTGGGCCAACAGCAGCTCTGTCAAATTGTACACAATCTGCAGTGCCCGTAGGGAGCAGACCTGTGCCAACAGGGGGATTGGAAACAGATGGTGCCACACACGGTAATCTCACCACATCAATTAAACCAAGCAGTTTACCAAACAGGTAGCAACATCCGAACCCTGGGCAGAACAAACCCCCCCACCCATTGCACCACCACCTCCCAAACTCACTGTCCTTGGAGCCAATTCCTCCATGGCCTAATCCCCTTTCTATCTTCAACCCCCAAAATCATCCCGACCTTTGTAATCTCCGTCAGTTTCTTCAACCCTCTCCATCTCTGCTACCTCCTCCAACTCATTCAACCCTCTGCATCTTTGTTATCTCCTCCAGTCACACAATCTTCCCAACTCCATGACCTCCTTCAGACTCACAACATCCTGACATATCAGCACTTTTGCAATTGCAGTCGCTTGTCAAACCCTGATTTTAATTACTCAATCATTAGTCGCCGTGTCTTTAGCTGCCTGGATCCCAAGTACTGGAATTCTCTCCCTATGCTTTCCTGCTTTTCTACCTCTTCCTCACCCTCCTTAAAAGCCCAGCTCTTTCACCCAAACTTTGGGTCACCTGTCCCAGTATCCACTAAGTGTCAAACTTTGTTTTGATAGTCATTCTTGTGAAACACCGCGATTTGATTTATTGTCACATGTATTAACATAGTGAAAAGTATTGTTTCTTGCGCGCCATACAGATAAAGCATATTGTTCAAAGAGAAGGAAATGAGAGAGTGCAGAATGTGTTACAGTCATAATTAGGGTGTAGAGAAAGATCAACTTAATGCAAGGTAGGTCCATTCAAAAGTCTGACAGCAGCAGGGAAGAAGCTGTTCTTGAGTCAGTTGGTACGTGACCTCAGACTTTTGTATCTTTTTCCTGAAGGAAGAAGATGGAAGAGGTGTGGGTGCGTGGGGTCCTTAATTATGCTGGCTGCTTTGCTGAGGCAGTGGGAAGTGTAGACAGAGTCAATGGATGGGAGGCTGGTTTGCGTGATGGATTGGGTTACATTCACAACCTTTTGTAGCTCTTTGCGGTCTTATGCAGAGCAGGAGCCATACCAAGCCGTGATACAACCAGAAAGAATGCTTTCTATGGTGCATCTGTAAAAGTTGGAGAGTCGTAGCTGACATGCTGAATTTCCTTAGTCTTCTGAGAAAGTAGAGGCATTGGTGGGCTTTCTTAACTATAGTGTCGGCATGTTGTTGCCTATCCTTACTGATTGTGGTCTGAGAGTTCGGAAGTTCAGGATCCAGTCGCAGAGGGAGGTGCCGAGGCCCAGACCATGGAGTTTGAAGATGGGTTTTGTGGGAATAAGAGTGTTGAAGACTGAGCTGTAGTCAACAAATAGGAGAAACATCTTGGGATGGTTTACGATGTGAAAGAGACCATATAAAGTGTTGTTGTTGGTGTTATTATCATTAAGGGAACCAGCCCTTCTCTGTGTTGTTGATGAGAAGACGGCACCCTGTTTCCACATTAGGAATTGATTTCAAAGAATTTCTTTATTAATAAAGTTGATAAAAGTACATTACATGAGTTCAAAGTTGACTTTACCTAAAATGAAAAGCAGATGTCGCTACCAATATATGTGGCATTCTGAGGCGCCTTCACGACACTTGCAAGTTATATTTATGGTATCCATTACATGGCACGCAGACAGCACAATGGGTTTTTCACTGTTTCTAGCCTCTTGGTGGTATAACGGCTGAAGGGTCTTAGACAGTGACTTCCCTCATTGCACCGTTGTGGTGGCAGCCCCAAGATTTAGTGCGTCTCCCAGCATGTAGTCCTTGACTTTGGAATGTGCCAGTCTGCAACACTCAGTCGGGAAGGACTCTTTGTGCTGGAAGACCAACAAGTTTTGGAGGGACCAAAGAGCACCTTTACCAAGCCGATGATCCTCCAGCAAATTTATCTCTGTGCGTGATCCTGGGGTGGAGATGCTGGCGTTGGACTAGGGTGAACACAGTAAGAGTTTTAACAACACCTCTGATCCTGGGAACAGCCCAAGGAGCTGCTCAGGAAAAACCTCAACAAAAATCAGTGCATTTCTTTCCAAACCTTGGGAAATTTTCCACACGTTCGGCATTTCTGGCACCCTGCAAGGCAAGAACTGGATCTTTTCCCACAGAACGAGAGAAGGATTTTCCAGAGGGATTAATCAATAAACACAGGTAAGTAGTTAGAGTCATCCACAGCTGACAGGAATTGCAACGTAATGACTCTTAGACACAACAAGTCACTTGCTGCTTTTTACCGCTTACTTTACTCAGAGCAGTGGCCGGAGGAGGCTAAATACTCAAGCTCCTCAGAGACCAAAATATTCAATGGGACCACAGATTGGAGATGCAATGCAAATCACCAATGGGAAAAGAAAGTTTGAATTAGTTTTAAAAATGTCTCCCTCAGCCTTTTAGGCAGAAACCTACATACGACACAAAGGCAAACCTCAACAAGGCTTTGATCGTTATTGCAAGGCTGACTATCCTAGTACAGGACTAGTGGTTGCTGCTAAACCCAAGTCCCATCTACCCTCTCAGATAGATGTAAAAAATCCCACGGCACTATTTGGTAAAGAGCAGGGACATTATCCTCAATACGCTGGTATCCTGACCAATATTTATCTCTCAATCAATGTCACAGTGCGGCTGACACAAAACATGGAAGCATTGTAAACTGCGAGGGGGACAGGGTAGATGTAAAAATTCAAAAGGACATAGACAAGTTGGTGGAGTGGACAGATAGGTGGCAGATCAAGTTAAATGTGAAGTGCGAGGTGCTGTATTTTGGTAGGAAGAACATGGAGAGACAATATAAAATAAAGAGGCGATGGTCTAATGGCATTATTGCTACACTAATAATTCAGAAACTCAGCTAATGTTCTGGGGACTCAGGTTCGAATCCCACCACGGCAGGTGGTAGATTTTGAATTCAATAAAAACTATCCGGAATTAAGAATCTACTGATGACCATGAAACTCTTGTCGATTGTTGGAAAACCCCACCTAATTCACAAATCTCCTATCGGGAAGGAAATCTGCTGTCCTTACCTGGTCTGGCCTACTTGTGACTCCAGAACCACAGCCATGTAGTTGACTTTCAACTGCCTTCGGGCAACTAGGGATAGGCAATAAATGCTGGCCAGCCAGCGACGCCCATGTCCCACAAATGACAAAAGAAATACAAGAACAAAGAAGTTATGCTGAATTTATACAAGATATTAATTAGACCTCAGCCGGAAAAGTGCTGTGCTGTCCTGTGCGCCACACTATACTTAAAAAAGTTTATTTCATTGGTGTCACAAGGTGGATTACATCAACACTGCAATGAAGTTACTGTGAAAGTCCCCTAGTTGCCACACTCAGGTGCCTATTCAGTTACACTGAGAATTTAGCATGGCCAATGCATCTAACCCATACGCCTTTTGGTTTGTGGGAGGAAATCCGAGCACCCGGAGGAAATCCATGCACACACTCAATGTGCAGATTCCACACAGACAGACAGTGACCCAAACCAAAATTGAACCCATGTCCCTGGCACTGTGAGGTAGCAGTGCTAACCACTGTGCCTTATAGGAAGGATATGAACAGAGTGTGCAGAAGAGGTTGACAAAAATGGTTCCAGAGATGAGAAACTTATGAGGATGAATTGCAGAGGTTGGGACTGTTCTCCTGAGAGAGAAGGCAGCTAATTTGATAGAGACGTTCAAAATCATGAGGGGACTGGAAAGAGTAGATAGGGAGAACCTGTACCTGCTTGTAAGAGGATCAAGAATGAGATGGAACAGCTTTGAAGTGATTTGCCAAAGTAGCGAACGCAACATGAGAAAAAAAACCTTTTCACACAGCGAGTGGTTGGGTCTGGAACGGATTGCACTGCTTGGAGGTGTGGTGGAGACAGGTTCAATAGGAGGCATTCAAGAGGGTATTAGATGCTTATATGAATAGTACCAAATGCAGGGGTATGGGGAAAAAGCAGGGGAATGGCACTAAGTCATGATACTCATTTAGAGAGCCAGCACAGACACAATGGGCCGCATGGCCTCCTCTTGTACTGTTACAATTCTCAGATTCCATGAGAAACAGATTATCTGGTCATTACCACACTGTTGTTTGTGGGGCTTTGCGGAGTGCAAATTAGCGGCCAAATCCGCAATTCCTGAAACAGTGTCTACACTTAACGTCCTTCATTGGGTAATATACTTGTTCCCGAGCTCACAAAAGGTGTTATGAAAAGGCGGGTTCCTACTTTTTGTAAGGTTCCTTGAATGAGTTAGCATCTGTTGCAGGAACACACACACACGCGCGCGCGCGCGCAGACGTGTGCATTCACGGAGCATTGTGACTTTCTAGAGCTTCAAGTGGGTGAAGTCTGCCAAGGCATGTTCCCTGTTTAAAAATTAAACAGAACAAATCAGATTTACTGTTACCTTAGAAGCAGGGAACCGGAATAACAGCGGACTTTCACAAGGCTGCTCAATTAACAGTGAGCATTGTACTCAGTACTGGAAGGCTCAAGTTACAGAGAACAGTGCAGCCAGGCTAGCTCTGTTAGAGAGGCCATACTTCCACACAGACAAATACCACATTGCCAGCACTTTAAGCAATACATCAAAGCACACACACTTCCGACTCAGAATACTTCCGACTCAGAATACAATCAAAAGAAATTAGGGGTGGGAGTAGGCCATTCAGCCCATCGGGTCTGTTCCACCATTCTGTATAATCATGGTTGATCTTGCTGATTGTGACTTCCCCCCCTTTTTTAAAAAGGGAGGACAGTGAAGTAGAGAGGGAGTTCCCAAGTTTGGGGCTCAGGCAGCAGAGGATAATCTCAGTTGGCAATCCAATGCAGTACCAAGGGAGTATTTCAGATGAGATGTTAAATCGAGGTGGATTAAAAAAAAGATTCCATGGTATTATTTTGGGGTGGACGGAGTTATCCCCAGCAACTTGTCCAATATTTATTCCTCAATTAACAGATCATCTGGATCATTATCCAGTGGCACCACGGTTAGCACTGCTACCTCACAGCACCAGGGACCTGGGCTCGATTCCTGGCGTGGGTGACTGTGCGGAGTCTGCCAGTTCTCCTCGTGTCAGTGAGTTTCCTCCGGGTGCTCCGGGTTTCCTCCCACAATCCAAAGATGTGTGCGTTAGGCGAGTTGGTCATGGTAAATTGCCCCTTAGTATACGAAGATGTGTAGGTCAAGGGGATTAGTGGGGTAAATACATGATTTCCACATCATGAATACATGGGGTCACAGGGATAGGACCTGGGTAAGATGCTATGTCTGAGGGTTGGTGCAGACTCGATGGACCAAATAGAATCCTACAATGCAGAAGGAATCTATGGTGAGCACAAAGTTCTTATGGGATCTTGCTGTGCACAAACTGGCTGCTGCATCTCCGACATTCCTTGGGGCATCCAGAAGTAAACGTAAATCCTTCTATCTATCCGACATTATGTCTCCCTTTTTTTGGACTCTCCTCACAACCCTTCCCTATCAATTCACACCACAAGTCAAATCTTGACCGCAGTTTCTCATCCCACAGTCTGGCACATGTTCAGGTCAATGCACCTAACCAGCGCATCTTTCAGAATGTGGGAGGAAGCCGGAGCACCCGGAGGGAACCCACATGGACACAGGGAGAATGTGCAGACTTCTCACAAACAGTGACCCCAGCCAGGAATTGAACCCAGGTCCCTGGAGCTGAGAGGCAGCAGTGCTAACCACTGCGCCGCTGTGCTGCCCTGGCACAGCTGGAAATCCTTCAAGACTTGGGACATACCCAGAGGCGAAGCAAACAAGAGATTAGAGCTGTGGTAGAACTTGAGTAAACATACTTCTCGCTCCGAAACCCCGAATTACACTAACCTTTCTTTTTTTGATCACCCTTTCACCTGAACCAACTGCTTTTAAAAATTAACCAGGAGCTGTAATGGGGTTAAAAAAAGACTTGTTTTCCTGGTAACCGGACCTAGTGACTCAGTTAATTTATTCCAATGGCAAGGAGATCACGTTTAGTCAACACAATACAAAAAACAAACCAGAAAGTCAGGTTGCACTTGCAAAATAAATCACCAGCCTTGCAGAGGGTGCTGATGCCAGGGACAATGGGCAAGATGCCCATTACCCACCCCCTCGTATAAAGTGGGGGATCCCTCAGAGTGGCAGTTTTTGTACCCACCCTCTCCTGCCGACTCGTGACCCATAGAAGTGGCCACTACTCATCCATGACACATCCAGGGCAACCAAGTGAAAAACTACATTCTGGCTCTTCCGAGCAACATTTCTTGACCCAAGCGGTTACTTTCCACCAGTGACAGTTCTCATAGCCGACACTGATGGGACTCAATGGCACCCATTATCAGGCTGCCTGCCACACAATATCGTAACACTGGAATGTGGTTCTTCCAGTGTCTGTGAGAGTTTCCTCTGGGTGCTCCAGTTTCCACCCACACTCCAAAGATGTGCAGGTTAGGTGGATTGGCTATGCTCAATTGCCCCTTAGTGGGGAATGGCAAGCTAAATATGTGCTGTTACGGAGAAAGGGCCTGGATACAATGCTCTGTTGGAGAGTCAGTGCAGGCTCGATGGGCCCAATGGCCTCCTTCTGCACCGTAGGGATTCTATAATTCTATGAACAGTGCCTATTTTCAGACCTCCTCGCACTTGGTTAATAAGCAGGTGATCACATTTTTGACTTTACTTTATCCCTTTCAATGCATTCACTGTCAGTTTGCACAGCGCAGTCATTAGCCAATTCCGGTTGCAGTGTACCCAATGTACAGAGGCTCAGTCATTGAGCATGTTCAAGACAGAGATCGATAGATTCTTAGATATTAAAGACAAGGAGGGATTATGGGAATAGCACAGGAAAGTGATGTGAGAGGTAGACAATCAGTCTTGATCTTGTTGAATGACAGGGTAGGCTCGAGGGACCGAATGGCCTGCTCCCAATTCCTACAACAAACTGTCCTGGAGAGACGCTGACGCTATAATTAAGAAAATCCACCAACACCTCTACTTTCTCAGAAGGCTAAGGAAATTCGGCATGTCCACTATGACTCTCACCAGTTTTTTTTACAGATGCACCATAGAAAGCATCCTTTCCGGATGTATCACAGCTTGATATGGTTCCCGCTCTGACCAAGACCGCAAGAAACTCCACGCACCCCGGACATTCTCTCTTCCACTTTCTTCCATTGGGAAAAAGATACAAAAGCCTGAGATCACGTACCAACCGACTCAAGAACAGCTTCTTCCCTGCTGCCAAACTTTTGAACAGATCTACCGTATATTAAGCTGATCTTTCTCTACCCCCTAGCGATCACTGTGACACGATATTCGGCACCCTCTCCTTTCCTTCTCCTCTATGCACTCTATGACGTGCATGCTTTGTCTGCATAGCACACAAGAAACACTAGTTTTCACTGTATCCTAATACATGCGACAATAATAAATCAAATCAAAATACATTCTTGCCCTTTAGTGAAACTCAATGCAAGTTTGAGGAATAGCACTATACGGGGCACAGCGGTTAGCACTGCTGCCTCAGTGCCAGGGGCCTGGGTTCAATTCCTGGCTTGGGTCACTGTCTGTGCGGAGTCTGCATGTTCTCCTCACTTCTGCATGTGTTTCCTCCCATGGTCCGAAAGATGTGCTGGTTAGATGTATTGGCCATGTTAATTCGCCCTTGGTGTACCCGAATAGGCACTGGAATATGGCAACTAGGGGATTTTCACAGTAACTTCCCTGAAGTGTTAATGTAAGCCTACTTGTGACACTAATAAATAAACTTCAAAATACAGATTTCCAGATGCCACACCAAGTACAACAACTTCAGACCATAACCCTGCCTCCATTTTCTTTCCTTTATGTTTCTCATCTTCTGTCATCCACTCTTGGCATCTCTTTTGTTTCTTTTCTTGCCCCATCTCAATTCCCTTCTACTGCTTCGGTCACCCAATCTCTTCCAGTCCATCATAGACCTTCCCTTTTCTGCACCCCCTTGCTGAAAGCTGATTACATCATTAATGTTTCCCAGTTCTATTCCAAGGTCACTTTGACCTGAAACGTGAGCATCTGTGGAGAGAGAATGAGGGTAAACTATTTCCAGCATTTTCTGGTTTGATTTCAGATTTCCAGCTGCAGTATTCTGCTTTTCGAATAGCTAATTTCGGCACCTTTTAAAATTTATTAATGCTTCAGATTGAAAAAATTTTTATTTTCTCGTTTCCATCCAGTTGTTTTAATCGATCACTCCAAACTTTGAGAGATTTTAGTTTTGACAGAAGCGGCAGCTGTAATTAAAGTACTGCAAAATATTTACAGCGCTGTAACAGGCCATTCGACCCATCCGGTCCATGTTAGTGTTTATGGTTGATGCAAACCTCCTCCCAATATCCTTCAGCTCCTTTCTCATATAGATCATGGAAGATCACAGAATCCCTACAGTGCAGAAGAGGGCATTCCACCCATTGAGTCTGCATTGATGCGCTGACAGAGTATCTTATCCATGCCCTCTTCCCCCGCAACCCCACACATTTACCATGGCTAAGCCATCTAACCTACATATCTTGGGACACTAAAGTAGCAATTTATCATGGCCAATCCACCTAAATCGCATGTTTTTGGAGTGTGGGAGGAAACCGGAGCACCCGGAGGAAACCCACGCAGACACGGGGAGACACCTGTAGGGTGAATCCGGGGCCGGGGGGGGAGGGGGGGGTTCAAAAAACAAAGAAAATTACAGCACAGGGACAGGTCCTTCGGCTCTCCAAGCCTGCATTGATCATGCTGCCTGACTGAAATAAAACCCCCTACCCTTCCAGAGACCATATCCCTCCATTCCTATCCTATTCATGAAATTACCCCTCAACCTCCGTTCGTTCCAGTGAGAACAAACCAAATTTCTCCAACCTCTCCTCATAGCTAATGCCCTCCATACCAGGCAAATTCTTGGTAAATCTTTTCCAGAGAGTGAGAGAGATAGCGATGGAGCAAAAACCTTTTGTAGAGCACAAAGGAAATCTGCAGTCTGATTTGTGGCATTGCTGCGATTTGCACAGCAATGCCACAAATCAGACTGCAGATTTCCTTTGTGCTCTATAAAAGGTTTTTGCTCCATCGCTATCTCTCACACTCTCTGCTAAACCAGACTGTTTGTTGACTATACGTCAGGTTTTGATATCAAACTTCCCCGAGATATACTGCACCAGTACAACCATTTGTGGAGGTACGTTGAAGCAGCTACTGTTCACAGACTGCTTAGTTCTCAAGTGGTAATCTGATAAGAGGCCTTCAAGATTGCACAAGAATGTTCAATAGGGCAAATGTAGAGAAGTTGTTTACACTTGCAGACGGACCAGAGATAATGGCCGTGTACAAAGCAAGTCATTAAAAAAAATTGAGGCAATTGGTATTCAGGAGAAACTTCTTTACCCAGAGAATGGTAAGAACATTTGACTCTGTGCCACATGGAGTGGTGGAGCTGAATAGTATGGACACATTGAAGAGGAAGCTGAGTAAGGTCTTGTAAAATGAAGCATCACCCATGGGCCCACTCTTGATCTGCTTCCCATTTTATTGGGTGGGGGGGGGGGAAAGTGGATGATTCAGGCAACTTGCCCCCGCCCCATCCTATCCTATCCAGGCCAATTAAGGCCCATTTAAGTGCCTCAGTCCACCCAGATTTTAACCACTCTAAGCGGAGGTTCACACCAGGTGCGTACCCGAGCAACCCTACCCGCCCTTCACCTTTAACTCTGACACTGGCCGCTTACATTTTCAGACTTGTATAGCCTGAGGCCCTTTGCCTGTTTGAACAATGTAAATGCTATTAAACCTCAACAACTTAATTGCCATTAACCTTGTTGCAGAGCGATCCGGGATTGAACGCCAGATTTTTTAAAAACTCCAGAACATGTGAAAGGTGATTCAGTCCTGTCCAAAGCAGGGGAAAATTTTGCATCAAGAATGCGGTAAGTGTAGTTAGAGAGAAATGATTGTCATAAAAACAGGAATTAGGGGGAAATGATTGTCATAAAAACAGGAATATCTGATAAACTGTCCTTGGCCTTGTATGACTAGCTCCTTACATTTTCCACTGCAGAGAAGGCAAGTTTTATTTCACAACATATTTTACAACAATCATCAATACTGTCTTCATAGTTTTATATACTTAATTGGTACCATATTTAGATATAGTTTCTTAGATAAGGTTCCGAATATGGCATGTCTGCATTCCTGAACTTTACCAATTGCGGGAGTATGAAAAGTACGAAAATTATGTTAAACCTGTATAAAACACTGGTTCAACCTCAACTAGAATATTAAGCACCACACTTTAGGAAGGATTAGAGAAAGTATGGAGAAGATTCACAAGAATGGTTTCAGGGATGAGAATCTTTAGCTACATAGTTAGATTAGAGAAGCTGGGATTGTTCTCTGAGCAGAGGAGAAGGCTGAGAGGAGATTTCATCGAGGTATTCAAAATCATGAGAGGTCGAGACAGAGGAGGCAAGGAGAAACTGTACTCTTTTCTGTGGATGTAGCAAGACCACAGACTGCAGTGGTTCAAGAAAGCAGCTCACCATCAACTTCTCAAATGGCAATTAGGGATGGACAATGAATGCTGGTCCAGCCAACAACATCCACATCCCATGAACAAATATAACTAAAACTGGCAGAAGGATAGAGGACAAATTCACACAGATTTAAAGAAGTTGGCAAAAGGAGCATTGGCGACATAAAGAAAATGTATTCACGGTGCATTTGGTTAGAATCTGGAATGCACTGTGTGGTGGAGGCAGATTCAATGAAGGCCAAAAGGGGAAGCGATGGCCCAGTGTTATTGTAGGTGGACTGGTAATCCATACACCCAGAATAATGCTTTGGGGACCTGGGTTCGAATCCCACTGTGGCAGATAGTGAAATAAAAATCCAATAAAGTCTGGAATTATAAAGACCACAAAACCATTTTTTGGAAAAATCCCTCTGGTTCACTGATGCCCTCTAGGGAAGGAAATGCACCGTCCTTACCTGCTCTGGCCTACATGTGACTCCAACCCCATAGCATCACTCAGTTCAAGGGCAATTAGGGATGAACAATAAAAACACTGATAAATAAGCAGTGACACCCACACCCCATGAATGAATATTAAAAGACCATCTGAAGGGAACAGATTTGCAGGACTACACAGAAAAAGATGTTTAGCACCACTGCCTGACAGTGCCAGGGACTCGGGTTCAATTCCTCAGGTGACTGTGTGGAGTTTGCACGTTCTCTTTGTGGCTACGTGGGTTTCCTCTGAGTGCTCCGGTCTCCTCCCACAGCCCAAAATGTGTAGATGAGGTGGATTGGCCATGTTAAATTGTCCCTTAGTGTCAGGGGGATTAGCAGGATAAATACATGGGGTTACAGGGATAGGGCCTGGGTGGGATTGTGGTCGGTGCAGGCTTGATGGGCCCAATGGTCTCCTTCTGCACTGTAGGACTCTATGATTCTAAAAAGGATTGGACCAGCTGAGTTGCTCGTGCAGAGACCCACCACAGACACACTGGGCAGAATGGCCTCTTAAGATTCTATAGGGACAGGTCAGGATGAAAGCGGCATCAACACGTGGATCTCTCAAAACATCATTCCATTTCCAATGTATTATGTTACATTGGAGTCACAATGGCCAAGCTTTTCCTGCGTGTGATGACACTTTACACAAATGTTACACGGCAACTTGAGTACTCCCAACAATCCTTGGAGAAATTTCAGACTTACGCTCCCAATAACATTCCTGATGAAATTGGGAGTAAGATTCATGGACAACACTTTGGGATAATTGATTGAGGCGTTTTGTGGATCCCAAACAAACTCTCGCTATTTAGTAGCCCCAAGCACAGACCTCTGTGATAACAGTATGTTGATAATGAATTCCCTACATTATATCGGAGCTCACAAAGTAGAACAGCAACATTGGCGGAGAGATAGGGCTTCCCGAGGCTGAGAAGGCGCAGGATGTGCAAGTTTTCTTCCAATTGTTCTGCACTTTGTAAGTGAGATGGTGGCGTAGTGCTATTGTCACAGGACCACTAATCAAGAGAGACACGGGTTCGAATCCTACCATGGCAGATGGTGAAATTTGAATTCAGTAAAAATCTAGAATTAAAGTCTAACGCTGACCATGAAACCATTGTCCAAAAACCCATCACTAACGTCCTTGAGGGAAGGAAATCTGCTGTCCCTACCCAGTCTGGCTTACATGTGACTCCAGAACCACAGCAATGTTGTTGCCCTCTCTGAAGGGGGGGGGGGGGGGCAATTAGGGATGAGCAATAACTGCCGGCCCAGCCAGTGATGCCCACATCCCGTAAATAAATTTTTAAAATCTGATTCTGTGTGATGTGCTAGTTGTCTTTGCCATTTGCGATGGTGAATTAAGTTGGAGAAATGGAGTACATCAAGGGGTTTTTGCCTGTGTTCTCAGACAGATCTGCTACAGAGCACCTGGTTAGTCACTCTGAATGCAGTGTATCCAGGTATCAATCACCTGTCAAACATCAATCCTGGCAGCTCTCCTATAGTATCATAGATCACAGCACACTCAGACAATCTTCCAGCAACTTGCAGGCTAAGCAATACCATTTCAAAGTTAACTGCGCGACAACTGTGCTCTATGGACTGTGTCTTGATTAAAGTTAGTGATAAATCTTAGAATGCAGAAGCAGAATTACTGGTCAGTCACCCAGGGAGTAGAAGTAGGCCATCTAGCCCCGAGTCTGCTCCGCCATTCAATAAGATCATGGCTGATCGTTTCGTGGACACAGCTCCACTTACCCGCCTGCTCATCACAACCCTTAATTCCTTTACTGTTCAAAATCTTATCCATTTTTGCCTTAAAAGCATTCAATGAGGTAGCCTCAACTGCTTCACTGGGCAGGGAATTGCATTGATCCACACCCCTTTGGATGAAGAAGTTCCTCCACAACTCAGTCCTAAACCTGCTCCCCCTTATTTTGAGGCCATGTCCCATGGTTCTAGTTGCACCTGCCAGTGGAAACAACTTCCCTGCTTCTATCTTATCTATTCTCTTCATAATCTTATATATTTCTACAAGATCTCCTCTCATTCTTCTGAATTGAAATGACTATAGTCCCAGTCTGCTCAGTCTCTCCTCATAAGCCATACCCCTCAACTCCGGAATCAACCTGGTGAATCTCCTCTGCACCCCCTCCAGTGCCAGTACATCCTTTCTCAAGTAAGGAGACCAAAACTGTAATAAAGATTACAAGCATGTGAGCAGAAATAGCAGCAAGGAGGCAGTGGCGTAGTGGTATCATTGGACTAGTAATCCAGAGAAAGATGTGGGGATTTGAGTTCATATTTCATCATTCAATAAAAATCTGGAATTACAAGTCTAATGACGACCATGGATCCATTGTCAATTGTTGTAAAAACCATCTCTTTTACTGATGTCGTTCAGGGAAGGAAATCTGCCATCTTTAGCTGGTCTGGCCATCACGTGACTCCAGATCCACAACAATGTGGTTGACTCTCAAATGCCCTCGGAAATGGATGGATAGGTAATAAATTCTGGCCCAGCCAGAGACACTGATTTTTTTTTTAAAAGAGGGGTCATTCAGCCCCTCTTGCCTGTTCCACCATTCAATATGCTCATGGCTGATCAGTTTGTGGCTTTAAACCCATTTTCCTGCCTATCCCTCCATAATCCTCGACTCCCTCGTTGGTCAAAAATCTTGCCAAACTCAACCCGAAATATTCTTAATGACACAGTCTTCACTGCTCTCACAGGAGGAAATTCCAAAGATTAATGACCCTTGAAATTCCTCCTCATCCCCGTCTTAAACGGGAGATGCTTTATTTTGAAACAGTGGCTCCTAGTGCAAGATTCCCCCACAAGAGGAAACATCCTCTCAGCATCCACCCTGTTAAATCCTCTTGGGAGTCTTATGTTACAATAAGATCAATTCTCATCCTTCTGAACTGCAGGGAGTCTAGGCCCAACCTGTTCAACCTTTCTTCATAAAGATAAACCCATCATCTCTTGAATGAGCTGAGTATACCTTCTCTGAACTGTTTCCAATGCGGGCATATCCTCCTTAAGTGATGAGATAAAGACTGTATGCAGTATCCCAGGTCTTACCAATGCCTTGAGCAATTGCAGCAAAAATTCTCCACTTCCATATTCCAGGACTCTTGCAACGACAGCCAATATTGCACTGGCCTTGCTAATTAATTTGCTGTACCTGCAAGTTAGTTACTTAGGCCCCAGCTCCATAAATCACTGCCTCCCCGTTAATGATACAATAAAATAAAATTAAATTACAATAAAATTATGGATGGCACGGTGGCACACTAGTTAGCACTGCTGCCTCACAGCGCCAGGGACCCGGGTTCAATTCCAGGATGACTGTGTGGAGTTTGTACGTTCTCCCCACGTCTGCATGGGTTTCCTCTCGGTGCTCCGGTTTCCTCCCACACTCTAAAGATGTGCAGGTTAGGTTGATTGGCTGTGGTAAATTGACCCTCAGTGTCAGGGGATTAGCAGGGTAAATATGTGGGGTTATGGGAAAAGGGCCTGGGTGGGATTGCGGTCGGTGCAGACTCAATGGGCCAAATGGCCTCCTTTTGCACAGTAGGGATTCTATGGTGCTATGAAAAGGAACTGGTCACTCTGACCTGACCCAATATGCAAGTGACTCCAGTCCCACACTATAGGGCTGACTCTCATGACCTTCAAGGGCGTGCCAAAGGAGATGGTTCCAGGAAGGAGTGGCGAGACTGGAGAAGCTTGGGTTGTTCTCCTTAGCGCAGAGGAGGCCAAGTGGAGGTTTAATAGAGGCGTCCTGAATCATGAAGGGTTTTGACAAGAGTAACTATAGAGAAACAGTTGCCAGTGGCAGCAGAGTTGATGAGTAGATTTTCAGGTGATTAGCAAAATAACCAGAGGGGACATGAGGAAACTTTGTTTTTTTTTTACGCAATGAGTTGTTGAGATCAGGAACATGCTGCCCGAAATTGCAGTGAAAGCAAGTTCAATGGTAGCTTTTTAAGAAACAAAAATCGATACATTCTTGAAGGGGGGGGGGATAAACACAGGGGAGTGAGATTCACTATCACAGAGCGTGGTGGATGCCGAGAATTTGAGCAAATTTAAAGAGGTGGACAGATTTTTAATTAGTCAGGGTTTGAAGGGCTATGGTGAACGGGCAGGTAATTGGAGTTGAAGCCAAGATGGGATGAACCATGGTCATATTAAATGACAGAGCAGGCTTGACGGGCTGAATTGCCTGCTCCTAGTTCTTATGATTAATTGGATGTAGCTCTAATGAGGGGCCACCACAGACATGGTGGGTCATGCTTGCACTGTCTCATTAATCATCATGTACACAGGTCCAACAGTGAGCTGTGTTTACCTCAGGATTTGATTTCTCTCAAGCGAGAGCTCTCAGTTAGTCCGGTTTCTACATTTCTGTGGGCACACAAGAACTCAGAGGCAACTCCCTTTGTACATTCAGCGGCTGCAGCATTATCATCCCAGCCACAGTCACCATATCCTGGAGTAGGTATATTTTTAGATACACGTATTTGTGACCCTGCCCAGATTGGGCAAGTCAGCATGAGCACATAGCCCGCAATACAGCAGTCAATTCACACCAGTTATAAACCTGAGCTCAGGCAGAGGCTGGATAATTAATGAGTTGCCCGCAGTCCCCAGGGGATAAAATGAAAGCCCCAGTCTATCCTCTCAGGTGGGATGCAGCCAATCCCATGGGAAGGCAGCGGCATCATCACTGGACTAGTAATCCAGAGACTCAGAGCAAGATCTGGAGACCTAGGTTCACAACATATGGTGGAATTTGAATTCAATAAAAGATATCTGGAATTAAGAATCCACTGATGACCATGAAACCATTGTCGATTATCGGAAAACCCATCTGATTCAGGGAATGAAGTAGCCTCAACTGCTTCACTGGGCAGGGAATTGCATTGATTCACACCCCTTTGGATGAAGAAGTTCCTCCACAACTCAGTCCTAAACCTGCTCCCCCTTATTTTGAGGCCATGTCCCATGGTTCTAGTTGCACCTGCCAGTGGAAAGGGAAAGGCCAGTAACAGGGAAGGAAATCTGCCGTCCTTACCTGGTCTGACCTACATGTGGCTCCAGAGCCACAGCAACGTGGTTGACTTTTTAAAAAATTCATTTTGAGGGACATGGGCATCACTGGCTGACCAGCATTTATTGCCCATCCCGATTGCTGTGGTTCCAGAGTTACACGTAGGCCAGACCAGGTAAGGATAGCAGATTTCCTTCCCTAAAGGGCATTAGTGAACCAGATGGGTGTTTCTGACAATTGGCATTGGTTTCATGGTCATCAGCAGATTCTTAATTCCAGATTTATTTTTATCGAATTCAAATTCCACCATCTGCCGTGGCAGGATTCGAACCCAGGTCCCCCAGAACATTAGCCGAGTTTCTGGATTAATATTCTAGCGGTAACACCACTAGGCCATCACCGCCCCAAATGCCCTCTGAAATGAAGGGCAATTAGGGACGGGCAATAAATGTTGGCCCAGCCAGTGATGTCCACATCCCATAGATGAATTTAAAAAACTATTTTGAATAAGGGCGGGGGCGCTCTGGTTATCTGATCACACTGCTGTCTGTGGGATCCTGTTTGTGCGCATAATGGCTGCCGTGTTTCCAATACTACAACAGGAAGTGCTCTTCAAAAGGAGGAATTTCAGCACTGACTGCACAGCACTTTGAGATGTCCTGTGGTTGTGAAAGGTGTTATAGAAATGTAAATATTTGTTTTAACTTCAAATGATTTGCAGTGTTTGCAAAGCTATCCTCATTTCACCGAGACTGACACATGGGCGGGAACGCTGACACGTGAGCAAGGACACCACAAACGTGCAAGAGGGTGGGGTGCACATTTATATCTTGTCTAGTTGAAGTTCATACTAGCTTTGGATGAGAGATATCATTTGGGCCATTTAGCTGGTTCGTACAGTACTGAAGCGTTCCTTCACTCGTCTCCAATAACCTACACAAGTGTTCGCTCATGTGCAGGTCTTCCTCGGGGACTGGTTTAGTTCAGTTGGCTGGACAGTTGGTTTTTGATACAGAGTGATGCCAACAGCGTGGGTCCAATTCCTGTACTGGCTAAGGTTATTCATAAAGGCCCCGCTTTCTCAGCCTTGACCACCCGAGATGTGGTCCTCAGATTAAATCACCACGAGTCAGGTCACCCCCTCAAAAGGGGAGAGCCGCCTATGGTTATCTGGGACTATATTTACAGGGTGACTGTGTGGAGTTTGAATAGTCTGAAAATTGGCACTCCAACTTACTGATCTTTGAATCTGCCTGACCAATTGCTGAATTCAAGTCGTTTTGGAATGATATTTTCTTGTACCACAGACATGGGATCAACTCCCTGTGTCAGGTAGATCGGTGCCTCCGTCACCTCTCCCTAACACAGTACAGCCTCCAGCCAGTTGAAGCACGCTGACCCAGTCTCAGATCAGCCTCACTCTCTTCCAGCTAAGTGGTGGGACGAAGGTTGACATGCTCTTCAGTACTTACTGTACTGTCACCAGTGACTCCCCTCTCCTGCCACAGTCTCTGGCTGCACCAGACAACTTACAGCCAATTCAACATGAAGCTTTTTCCAACCCGATAATCAAAAAGAGAGAACACCCACATCTAATGTCACCCATTTTTGCCTGCCTCAACATGTTGGTTGCTGGAACTCTCACACTTTTCCACTTCTGGGCTTAATTAATCCAATTCCTGTCCATATTGGAATCGCATCTCCGAAAACTTCAATTCATCCAAATACTCCACCATTCTATCCCACCACCATTTTGTACATGAACCCCACCTCTGCTCAAACTTGTGAATATTGACTCCCAGTGTATTCAGTGGCAAGTAACATTTGCGCTACACAACTGCCAGGCAATGACCATCTCCAAGAGAGGATCTAGCCATCACTCCTAGCCTGGCATTACCTTCACTGAATCCCACACTGTCAACATCCTGGGAGTTTCCCATTGACCAGAAACTAAATTGGACTGGCCATATAAATAGTGTGGCTACCAGAGCATGGTTCAGAATCACCTCCTGACTCCCCAAAGCCTGTCCACCATCTACAAGACACAAGTCAGGAGTGTGATGGAATACTCTCCATTTGCCTGGACGAGTGCAGCTCCGACAACACTTAAGAAGCTCGACTTAAGACAAACTAGCCTACTTGCTTGGCTGCAGGAACCCTCACACTTTTTCACTTCTGGCTTTGATTATTCCCAGTAAGAAGTTTAACAACACCAGGTTAAAGTCCAACAGGTTTATAAAAGGTATTTGGAACAATGTTACCATTGCTTCCAGCAGAATCTCTTCGAGCAAGAGGCCAAGCAATCCCAAGAGCAACCCATAGTAACAGAATTCCAATTACTGTCCGGGCTGGAATCTCATCCAGATTCTTCCTTAAATTCACCCGATCCAAAACGCTTGCATATCCTAACATCACATAACAAAAAATAACTCAGTGGGATCAATTCCCTGTGTCAGGTGGATCAGTGCCTCCGTCACCTCTATCTAACACAGTACAGCCTCCAGCCAGTTGAAGCACGCTGACCCAGTCTCAGATCAGCCTCATTCTCTTCCAGCTAAGTGGTGGGATGAAGGTTGACATGCTCTTCAGTACTTACTGTACTGTCACCAGTGACTCCCCTCTCCTGCCACAGTCTCTGGCTCTCATCTACACTGACACCTCGTACCCGCCAATTTAAATAAGAGTCACACTTTTTCCTAGTTTTTTATACATAAATGAACACAAAGTAAACATGCAAAAACAGGAAGCAAACAGGAAGGCAAATAGAATGTTGGTCTTTATTGCAAGGGGGAATGGAGCATGATAAAAGGGAAGTCTTGTTGCAATTGTATAGGGCATTGGTGGGATCACAACTATGAATGGTGTGGTGTATGGCTTTGACATGCTTAAGGGAGGATATACTTGCATTGGAGACAGTACAGCAAAGATTCATTAGATCAGTTCCTGGGATGAAAGGTTGAGTAAAGTGGACCTATGCAATTTGGAAGAATGAGAGGTGAGCTTGTGGAAGCATACAGGCAGCATGGTGGCACAGTGGTTAGTACTGCTGCCTCACAGCGCCAGGGTCCTGGGTTCAATTCCAGCCTTGGGTCATTGTCTGTGGAGTTTGCACATTCTCCCTGTGTGTGTGGGGGTTTCCTCTGGGTGCTCCGGTTTCCTCCCAAAGATGTGCAGGTTAGGTTGGTTAACCATGCTAAAATTGCCCCTTAATGTTCGGGGCATTACCAGGGTAAATATATGTGGAGTTACAGGGATGGGGCCTGGGTAGGATTGTTGTTGGCGCAGGCTTGATGGGTTCTTTCTGCACTATGATTCTGAAGGAGATTGACAGGGCAGACAAGGAGATTACTTCCCTTAAACTGAGGAATCTAAAACACAGAGGCACAATCTCAGGATGAGAGGCCGATCATTTGCGATCGAGGTGCAGAGAAATTTCTTTTACCAAACGGTTGTGAATCTTGGGAATTTTCTTCAACAAGGAGGTTTGTGAATGAACCATTGTTAGATATTTGAGGCTGGGATAGACGGGTATGCTATTCCGTGGATGGACAGGTATAGCATTCGGTGGCAGAAGGTCGATACAATTGTACACCTTCACGGGATTCCCCCCCCTCCCCCCCCCCCCCCCCCCGGCAGTGGGATCATCTGGTCCTACCACTGTCAATGGGATTTCCCATAGATTCCACCCCACATTGCTGGGAAACATGGGGCGGGGTGCACTGTCAGCAGGAACAGAAGATTCCTCCCATGTGAAGTGCCAGAAGATTGTGTACTTTGCATATAGAAAGTTATCATTCATCTTGATGCTGTTTTGGGAGCATGTTGTGCACAGACTTGCTGCTGCATTTGCCACATTACAACAGTGGCTATGTTATAACTCCATTGGCTGCAATGGTGCTTTGGGAGCTCTTGGTGGTTGCTGGACCAGTACAATGAATCTTTCAGAGTTCAGAGATTGGAGTCAGACTGGGCAAGGGCAGCAGATTTCCTTCTCTGAAGGACATTCGTGAACCAGATTGTTTTTTTACAACAATTGATGTTAGTTGCCGTGGCTGCCATTACTGAGAATGGCTTCCAATTCTGGATTTATTAATTAAATTCTCGTGGTGGGATTTGAACCTATGTCTGCAGGGCATTAGTCTGGGTCTACATACGAGCATAGGAATTAGGAGCAGTAGGCCACTCGGCCCCTCAAACCTGTTCCACTATTCAATAAGATCATTGCTGATTTGATTGTAATCTCAACCCCACATTTCTGCTTATCCACGATAACCTCTCACCCCCTTGTTACTCAAGAATCTATCTAGTTCTGCCTTAAAATATTCAAAGACTCTGCTGCCATTGCCTTTTGAGGAAGAGAGTTTCAGAGACTCACCACCCTCTGAGAAAAAAAATCTCATCTCGGTTTTAAATGAGTGATCCTTATTTTTAAACAGTGACCCTTAGTTCTAGCTTCTCGGACAAGAAGAAACATCTTCTGCACATCCACCCAGTCAATACCCCTCAGAATGCTAAATGTTTTGATCAAGTCACCTCTTATGCTTTTAAACTCTTGAGGATAGAACCAAACCTCACCAACTTTTCAGGAGCAGAGAGGGTGGCAAGGGTACAGAAAGTACTCTGGGTGAGGGACATCAATGTCCATCACCAAGAGTGGTTCAGGAGTATTATCATAGACCCAGCTGACCAGCATGGTTACAACACTGGCATCTACCTGGCAATGTGGAAAATTGCCTAGGTATGTCCTATACATTAAAAAAAGGGCCCAATCAGTCTACGCTCGATCAGTAAAGGTGATGGAAAGGGTCATCAACAGCGCTATCAAGCAGCACCTGCTCAGCAATAACTTGCTCATGGATGCTCAGTTTGGGGTCTGCCAGAATCACTCAGCTCCTGACCTCACGACAGACAGCCTTGGTCCAAACAAGAACAAAAGAGCTGAATGTCAGAGGTAGCTCGGGGGGTGGAGTGGTTAGCACTGTTACCTCACAGCACCAGGGACCCGGGTTCAATTCTGATCTCAGGTCACTGTGTGTGGAGTTTGCACATTCTCCCCACATCCACGGGGAGAATGTGTATGGGTTCCCTCCGGGTGCTCTGGTTTCCTCCCACAGTCCAAAGATGTGCGGGTTAGGTTGATTGGCCATACTAAATTGCCCCTTAGTGTCAGGGGGATTAGCAGGTAAATATGTGGGGTTATGGAAATAAGACCTGGATGGGAATGTGGTCAGTGTAGACTCGATGGGCCAAATGACCACCTTCTGCACTGTATGGAATCTATGAACAGGTGAGGTGAGAGTGACTGCCCTTAACATCATGGTGGCACAGTGGTTAGCACTGCTGCCTCAGTGCCTGGGACCTGGGTTCAATTCCGGCCTTGGGTGATTATCTATGCAGAGACCACACGTTCTCCCTGTGTCTGTTTCTGCCAGGTGCTTCGGTTTCCTCCCAGTCTAATAATGTGCAGGTTAGGGGGATTAGCCATGGTAATTGGGGGAAATAAGTGGAATACTGGATATTTCCTACTGATAAGAGAGAGTTCTCGGTGTTAGAGTCAAGTATTATAACATGACACACCAGACTTGGCTAGAATGTGCACTGTTAATACATTCAAAGCCTATGTCACGGTGTCCGAAGCAGAATCTTTACCCTATGCAGCAAGATTACTTGAGTCTCGCATGTGGAAAAATATCCCCTTGAGATACCAGTGGGCACCTGACACTCTGGATCAGCAATCCCAGGAAGTTAACCAGGATAGCAAATGACTTGGTGGAGAGAAACATAAGCTGCTTTCCTCTCCTCCATCCCCCCCCCCGACCTCCCCCGAGTTTGTCAATCAATTCGATGTCATGTGCATCTCATCCACCACAGTCATCCAAACAATGAACACAAATTCAACCCCACAGATTCAGCGTAGGCTTGAGACTTTGTGAAGAAATGTTGTTTGCTTAAAGCCACACCAGGACCTTGAACTCTGTGCACATCATAAAAGATCCCCAGAGGTGCGCAACAAACAATAAACACGGATATTTCCTGGAATGTGATAGGCCTGAATCCAGTCAGGAGTCCAATTAAAATATGATGCGGAGTTTTTTATTATTCATTTACAGCAATTGCAAAATAGATGCTTATTGCTCACGGTCACAGAGTGATAAAATCCTCACCGTTACATAAATGCCTACGACCTACCAGTAATAAAGTCCCAGGCTCCTTTTATTTATATTCATTGTGGCACTGCCTCACAGCGCCAGGGACCTGGGTTTGATTCCCGGCTCGGGTCACTGTCTGTGCGGAGTTTGCATGTTCTCCCAATGTCTGCGTGGGTTTCCTCCAGGTGCTCCGGTTTCTTCCCACAGTCCGAAAGACATGTTGGTTAGGTGCATTGGCCATGCTAAATTCTCTCTGTGTATCCGAACAGACGTCGGAGTGTGGTGACTGGGGGATTTCCACAGTAACTTCATTGCAGTGTTAATGCAAGCCTATTTGTGACGCTGAGAAATAAACTTAAACATTATTTATAGGATGTGGGCATTGCTGACAAGGCCAACTTTACTGTCCATCCCCAACTTCCCTTGAGAAGGTGGTGAGCCGCCTTCTTGAACCGCTGCAGTCCCCTGGTATAGGTAGACCCACAGGGCTGTTAGGGAGGGAGTTCCAGGTTTTTACCCCAACAGCAGTGAAAGAACGGGCGATATAGGCAAAAGGGGCTGCAGATCCAAGATCTTACTGAAAGGCAGAAAGGTTTGAGGGGCTAAGTGGTTGATTCCTGCTCCTATGATTTGGTTCCAAGTCTGGATGGTATACCCCCTGAAGGAGTCCATGCAGGTGATGGTGCTCCCATTCTCCTCCTGCCTTTGTGCTTCTTTCTGGTGGAGGTTGCACATTTGGAAAGTTCAATTCACCCAAATTACCATTAAACCCAAAACATGAGCAATGTTAGCTTTCATTGATATTTCCACTCTACAGGGAAACTGCTTGTGTTTAATGACACTACCTCAGTGGCAAAGAGCTTGCCATTTATAATATTCAATCATTTCCTCCTCGCTCTGTCATAGTACTAACTAGAGAATGTGTTTCGGTCGAGTGCTGACTACAGATCTACTTTTTAAACCCACCCTATCAATAGCCTCCTGGTCCTTGATCCAGTGCTTAACATCACAAGCTGGAAAATTTGGTGAGTTTGAGTCCACCCCTGTCTCTTTCACCCCTCCCAAACACATTGAGAATAGACATCAGATGTTCTGGAATATTTTATACTTAGGATCCGGATTTCACTGCCTGAGAATGTGGTGGAGGCAGATGTAACCAAGGCTTTCACAGGATTATCATCTGAAAAGATTTGCAAGGCCACAGGGGCAAATGTTGGGGAAGTAGAAATTTAGAAGGCAAATGGCAGGTTGGCCTTTATTACGAGGGGATTGGGGTGCTAGAATCAAAACAATTGTTCGGCTACAAATGTTTTAGATTTTGGCGAGACCGCACCTGGAATACTGTGTGTAGTTTTGATCTCCACATTTATAAAAAAGATGTGCTTGTATTTAAGGTGATGCTATCCAGCGGGCAGCGGAGTGAGAGGGAACAGAGTGAAGGCTGAAGGACTTTGGTTCAACGGGCTTAGGTGGAAACGGGAGAGGCAGGGTAGGTTTAGTTCTTAGTTGTTTCCTGTGTTATTTGAAGAAAGGGGGAATTACGAGTGCGAGGCCAGTTTGTTGTTCTCGATGTCGGATGTGGGAGGTCCTGGAGTCTCCGAGCCTCCCGAACGTCTATATCTGCGCCAGGTGCCTGGAGCTGCAGCTCCTAAGGGACCGCGTTAGGGAACTGGAGCTGCAACTCGATGACCTTCGTCTGGTCAGGGAGAATGAGGAGGTGATAAAGAGGAGTTACAGGCAGGTGGTCACACCAGGACCACGGGAGCAGACAAGTGGGTCACGGTTAGGAAGGGGAAGGGGAAAGGTCAGGTACTAGAGCGTACCCCAGTGGCTGTGCCCCTTAACAATAAGTACTCCTGTTTGAGTGCTGTTGGGGGGGGGGGGGACACGACAGCCTACCTGGGGGAAGCAACAGTGGCCGTGCCTCTGGCACAGAGTCCGGCCCTGTAGCTCAGAAGGGTAGGGAAAGGAGGAGGAAGGCAGTAGTGATAGGGGACTCTATAGTGAGGGGGTCAGACAGGCGATTCTGTGGACGCGGTCAAGAAACTCGGATGGTAGTTTGCCTCCCTGGTGCCAGGATCCGGGATGTTTCTGATCGCGTCCAAGATATCCTGAATTGGGGAGGGAGGAGAGCCAGAGGTCATGGTACATATTGGTACCAATGACATAGGTAGGAAAAGGGAAGAGGTCCTAAAAGGAGAATATAGGGAGTTGGGAAGGGAGTTGAGAAGAAGGACCGCAAAAGTAGTAATCTCGGGATTGCTGCCTGTGCCACGCGACAGTGAGAGTAGGAATGGAATGAGGTGGAGGATAAATGTGTGGCTGAGGGATTGGAGCAGGGGGCAGGGATTCAGGTTTCTGGATCATTGGGACCTCTTTTGGGGCAGATGTGACCTGTACAATAAGGACAGGTTGCACTTGAATCCCAGGGGGACCAATATCCTGGCGGGGAGGTTTACTAAGGCTACTGGGGAGAGTTTAAACTAGAATGGTTGGGGAGTGGGAATCAAATTGAAGTGACTGGGAGAGAGGAGGTTAGCTCACAAATAGAGAAAGCTTGTCGACGGTGTGAGAGGGAGAATAGGCAGGTGATAGAGAAGGGGAGCGCTCAGAACGAAGGTTTGAGATGTGTCTATTTTAACACAAGGAGTGTTGTGAACAAAGTGGATGAGCTTAGAGCGTGGATCACTACTTGGAAATATGATGTGGTGGCCATTACAGAGACTTGGATGACTCAGGGACAGGACTGGGTACTTCAAGTGCCAGGTTTCAGATGTTTCAGAAGGAATAGGGAGGGAGGCAAAAGAGGTGGGGGAGTGGCACTGTTGATCAGAGATAGTGTCACGGCTGCAGAAAAGATGGACACCATGGAGGGATTGTCTACGGAGTCTCTGTGGGTGGAGGTTAGGAACAGGAAGGGATCAATAACTTTACTGGGTGTTTTCTTATAGATCACCCAATAGTAACAGGGATGTTGAGGAGCAGATAGGGAAACAGATCCTGGAAAGGTGTAATAATAACAGAGTTGCCGTGATGGGAGATTTTAATTTCCCAAATATTGATTGGAATCTCCCTCGAGTAAGGGGTGTAGATGGGGAGGAATTTGTTAGGTGTGTTCAGGAAGGTTTCTTGACCCAGTATGTAGATAAGCCTACAAGAGGAGAGGCTGTACTTGATTTGGTATTGGGAAATGAACCTGGTCAGGTGCCAGATCTCTCAGTGGGAGAGCATTTTGGAGATAGTGATCATAATTCTATCTCCTTTACAATAGCATTGGAGAGAGATAGGATCAGACAAGTTAGAAAAGTGTTTAATTGGAGTAAGGGGAATTATGAGGCTATCAGGCAGGAAATTGGAAAGAGGTTTTCTCAGGGAAATGTACGGAAGAAATGTGGCAAATTTTCAGGGAATATTTGTCTGGAGTTCTGCATAGCAATGTTCCAATGAGATAGGGAAGTTATGGTAGGTTACAGGAACCGAGGCTGTAATGAATCTCGTCAAGAAGAAAAGAAAAGCTTACAAAAGGTTCAGGGAGCTAGGTAATGTTAGAGATCTAGAAGAGTATACGGCTAATAGGAAGGATCTTAAGAAGGAAATTAGGAGAGCCAGAAGGGGTCATGAGAAAGCCTTGGCAGGCAGGATTAAGGAAAACCCCAAGGCATTCTACAAGTATGTGAAGAGCAATAGGATAAGACGTCAAAGAATAGGACCTATCAAGTGTGACGGTGGGAAAGTTTGTATGGAACCGGAAGTAATAGCAGAGGTACTTAATGAATACTTTACTTCAGTATTCACTATGGAAAAAGGATCTTGGTGGTTGTAGTGCAGACTTGCAGCGGACTGAAAAGCTTGAGCATGTAGATATTAAGAAAGAGGATGTGTTGGAGCTTTTGAAACGCATCAAGTTAGATAAGTAACCGGGACCGGATGAGATGTACCCGAGGCTACTGTGGGAGGCGAGGGAGGAGATTGCTGAGCCTCTGGCGATGATCTTTGCACCATCAATGGAGACGGGAGAGGTTCCGGAGGATTGCGGATGTTGTTCCTTTATTCAAGAAAGGGAGTAGAGATAGCCCTGGAAATTATAGACCAGTGAGTCTAACCTCAGTGGTTGGTAAGTTGATGGAGAAGATCCTGAGAGGCAGGATTTATGAACATTTGGAGAGGCTTAAGAATAGTCAGCATGGCTTTGTCAAAGGCAGATCATGCCTTACGAGCCTGATTGAATTTTTTGAGGATGTGACTAAACACATTGCGAAGGAAGAGCAGTAGAAGTAGTATATATGGACTTCAGCAAGGCATTTGATAAGGTGTCCCATGCAAGGCTTATTGAGAAAGTGAAGGGGCATGGGATCCAAGGGGACATTGCTTTGTGGATCCAGAACTGGTTTGCCCACAGAAGGCAAAGAGTGGTTATAGACGGGTCATATTCTGCATGGAGGTCGGTCACCAGTGGAATGCCCCAGGGATCTGTTCTGGGACCCTTACTCTTTGTGATTTTTATAAATGACCTGGATGAGGAAGTGGAGGGATGGGTTGGTAAGTTTGCTGATGACACAAAGGTTGGAGGTGTTGTGGATAGTGTGGAGGGATGTCAGAAGTTGTAGCAAGACATTGATAGGATACAAGACTGGGCGGAGAAGTGGCAGATGGAGTTCAAGCCAGATAAGTGTCAGGTGGTTCATTTTAGCAGGTCAAATAGGATGGTGGAATATAATATTAATGGTAGGACTCTTGGCAGTGTGGAAGATCAGAAGGATCTTGGGGTCCGAGTTCATAGGACGCTCAAAGCAGCTGTGCAGATTGAGGCTGTGGTTAAGAAGGCGTATGGTGTACTGGCCTTCATCAATCGAGGAATTGAGTTTAGGAGTCGTGAGATAATGTTGCAGCTATATAAGACCCTGGTCAGACCCCACTTGGAGTACTGTGCTCAGTTCTGGTCGCCTCATTACAGGAAGGATGTGGAAGCCATAGAAAGGGTGCAGAGGAGATTTACAAGGATGTTGCCTGGGTTGGGGAGCATGCCTTATGAGGATAAGTTGAGTGAGCTCGGCCTTTTCTCCTTGGAGAGACGAAGGATGAGGGGTGACCTGATAGAGGTGTATAAGATGTTGAGAGGTATTGATCGAGTGGACAGTCAGAGGCTTTTTCCCAGGGCTGAAATGGTTGCCCAAGAGCCTGGTGTTGTTAAACTTCTTACTGTGTTTACCCCAGTCCAACGCCGGCATCTCCACATCATGCCCAAGAGGACACAGGTTTAAGGTGCTGGGGAGTAGGTACAGAGGAGATGCCAGGGGTAAGTTTTTCACTCACAAGATGGTGGGTGCGTGGAATGGGCTGCCAGCAACGGTGGTGGAGGCGGATTCGATAGGGTCTTTTAAGAGACTTTTAGATAAGTACATGGAACTTAGTAAGATAGAGGGTTATAGGTAAGCCTAGTAATCGCTAAGGTAGGGACATGTTCAGCACAACTTTGTGGGCTGAAGGGCCTGTATTGTGCTGTAGTTTTTCTATGTTTCTATGATACAGTGAAGGTTCACCAATTGGTCCCTAGGATGAAGGTCTTGTGATAAGAGCTCGAGTCAATCGAGCTTAGATTCCCTGGAGTTTAGAAGAATGAGAGGCGATCTCATCAAAAGCTACAGAATTCTGGAGGGGTTTAATATGGCAGAATCTGCAAGATTGTTTCCACTGGGTCAGGGAATTTAAAACACGTGAGCAGGGTAAAGGGCCAATTGTTTAGGAAGGAGAAGAGGAGTAATTTCTTCATCCAAAAGGCTGTGAATCTTTGGCATTCTTTGCTCCCAGAGGGTTGTGCAGGCTCAGTCATTGAATCAATTGAAGGCTAGGGTACGCAGATATTTAGTCTCTTAGGGAATTAAGGGATGTGGGGAGTGGGCAGGAAGAGGGAGTTGAGACCCAAGTTCACCACGATCAGACTGAATGGCGGTCTACTCTTGCTCTCATTTCTTTTGTTCTTGTTGCGGGATGTGGGACTTTGTGGAGTTGCCCTTGCAGGTAGTCAACATGAACATGGTCCGTCAAATGGTCCCTTTTGATGTTGTAACCATTCTGTGTTAGGAGGTCCCCACCCTGTCAGAAAGTGGGGAATAGCAAGCCTCTAAGCTGCAATGTTGGAAGTATAAAACACATTGCCTCGGCTAAGAATAAGTACACATGGTTGAAAAAGGATGGGAAAGCGTACCGTAACGTCTTGTCCGCGAAACACCACATCCTCCCTCACAGGCAATGTTGGCAACAAAGAACATTCCTTGTGCAAAACGTACCTCACCAACTCCACCCTTGACTCGAGGCTGATTTCCTTCAACCGGCGGGTGAGGACCACACCCTGGCATTCCAGTGCAGCCCACAAGTGTCCATCTATAATCAACTGCCAACTGGATAGGGAATCGTTGGTCAGAAAGGGTCGACAAGAGTTGACTGGGATTGAAACAACAGTGGGGATTGTCCCCCATCTTAATTACTGAGGCAGTCAGCCTGGTAACCTGGCTAGGATAGTTTTAAAGCTCTCAATGGTCTACATGCCAAAATCCTGTGAAACATAGTGAATATTTGCAGAAGAAATAGGAGCTGGAGTAGGCCATTAAGGCCCCCCGAGCCTGCTCTATAATTCAACAAACAATGGTCAACATTCTATCTCAACTCTGTCTTCCTGCTCTATCTACAGCACCCAACAGTCTATCCATCTTTGTCTTGAATATGCTGAACGATGCAACATCCACAGTCCCCTAGCATTAGAGAAATCCAAAGATTCATAACCCTTTTGAATGAAGATATTCCTCCTTATCTCGGCCCTAAACATTGCGGGACCGTGATCCCATGTTCTAGAATTCCCCGGCCTGCGGCAACATTTTCTCAGCACCTCACCTGTTAAGCCTCTTAAGAATTATGTTTCAATTACAGCACCTCTCATTCTTCTGAACTCTAGAGAGGATCAGGCAATTTACTCAAGCTTCCCTCATCCTTGGAATCAATCCAATTCATCCCCTCATAGAGTAAAGAAGGGGGAGGGGAGGTGGGCACCACTGGCAAAGTCAGGATTTGTTGCCCATCCCTTATTGCCTTTGATCGGAGGCTTGCTCGGCCAATTTGAAGGACAGTTAAGAATCAACCACATTGCCTGCAAATCTGGAGTCTTACGCAGGCCAGATTGGATAAGGATGGCAGATTCCCTTCCCTCAAGGGAACCAGATGAGTTCTACAATGTTCAATGGCAGTTTCATGGTCACCATCACTGAAACAAGCTTTTAATTCCAGCATTGTTAATGGAATTTAAATTCCACCGGCTGCCATGGTGGGATTTGAAACCGTGTCCCCCACAGCATTAGCCTAGGTTTCTGGTCAACTAACCAACTATGCCACCTTCACTGTACTCCTGGGACAAGCAGATCCTTCCTTATACTCTTGCACTTGGCTCCTTGAAGTTCAAAGGCATTGATGATTACCCTGGTTAATGAATGCTACAAGTTTATTGCACTGTTACACATCACTTTTCAATGTCAAGGAACAGGGAATGATTTCTGAGACAAAAAGTCAAAAGCTCTACACTCAGCATTTTAAGCATATTAAGAGCGATACCGCAACTATAAATAACCCTCAATTGGGAAATAATTGAATTACAAGTTAGTCAGTTCCATCACACCACTGATGGCATTTGCTACTTCACACTGTGATATAACATGGGCAATGCAATAATCCAAAGTGCCTTCAGAAATCGGTTAATTAAAATGATTCTATCTGCATTGGCTTAATCTTCTGGAAATTCTTCAAAGTTCTTGGCATAACTTGGGAGCAACAGGCAAACTGGGGTTAATATGTGATATTGGCCTTCTGATCTTCTGCCATCCAAAATATGACACCAAAAATCTAAAACCCTAAGATGCATCACCTTGCCCATGCCAGGCTCCTGTGAGTTTATCAGAAAACCAGCTTCAGTATTCCAGGCACCCCTGCCAGGAGCCCCTATGGCCACACAGATCGCCACCACGTGGACCCACCCCACACCTCCCAAATCCCACATCTCCTGTGGCCCAGTGCCCCATATCCCCTGCTTGTTTTCTTCAGTTTGTAGTACTAGTTTGGTTCCCCAGTCTCTGTTCAGACAGCAGCGCCCCTTTCCATCAAGGCACTGAATCATAGAACCCCTACAGTGCAGAAGGCGGCCATTCGGCCCATCGGGTCAGCACCGACTCTCTCCGAAAGAGTATCTTACCCAAGCCCTTTCCCCCACCCTAACCCCATACATTTGGCATGACGAAACCCCTAACCTACACATTCTGGGCAATTTAGCACGGCCAATCCACCAAATCTGCACACCTTTGGACTGTGGGAGGAAGCCGGAGCACCCAGGAGGAAACCCACGCTGACTCGGGAAGAACTCCACACAGACAGTCACCCAAGCCCAGAATTGAACTCAGGTCCCTGGAGCTGTGAGGCAGCAATGCTAAGCACTGTGCCACCGACTCCAGATTCAGCAGGTTATTCAGAGCTCAAATCCAAAAACCCTTTCCCTCCCCCACAGTAATGTCAGGCAGCCGTTTTTTCTGCATTCAGGGAACAAAATGGAGTCAAGTGGCAGGCATGCTGGGGATAAGGAGAGGGTGTTTACTCAGAAACAGACCAAACGTGGACAGCTGCAAGCCTTTCAAAATAACCAAATCACATTGTGAATTTTAATAATTCTATTATGGTATTTGGGCTTCAGAAGATGGTAGTGAGCTGTCTTCTTTGAACTGCTGCAGTCTATGTGGTGTAGGTACCCCCAAAGTGCTGTTTGCGAAGAAGTTTTAAGGATATTGATCCAATGACAGTGAAGGAACAGCGATACATTTCCAAGTCAGGATGGTGAGTGGCTTGGAGGGGAAATTCCAGGTGGTAGCGTTCGAATGTGTCTACAGCCCTCGCCTTCCTAGATGGTAATGGTCATAGATTTGGAAGGTGCTGTCTTATGAGCATTGGTAAGTTCCTCCAGTGCATTTTGAAGATTGTACACACTGCTGCTACTGAGCGTTGGTGGTGGAGGGAGTGGATGTTTGTGGATGTGATCCCAATCAAGCGGGCTGCTTTGTGCCTGGATGGTGTTGAGTTTCTTGAGTGTTGTTGGAGCTACACCTATCCAGGCAAGTGGAGAGTATTCCATCACACTCCTGACTTGTGCCTTGAAGATGATGGACAGATTTTGGGGAACCAGGAGGTAAGTTACTCACTTCCTTGAAAAGTAAAGGATACTTCGATTTCAAACATCTCACCACTCAAACTAGAAAAACCAGTCTCTCTCTTTGCCCAGCGCACATCACGTGGGATTATTTAGATGGAGAGTCTTTTCTCTTTCATTCGCAACCCAGTTCCTCGACCCAATCTATTGTTCAGAGTCGCACAGAGGGGGCCAGGAAACAAAAATCAAGTAAAACAATATGCTCTTGTCCTGAAGAGCTGTGCTTTTGAGCTCATAACATTCCCAACTCAAACCAGCCAATGATGCAAGGCCTACTCTCACCTGCAGCTCCAGTGTACCAAATAATTGTTTATGGGAGGAACTCACTTACTGGAATAGTGCTTAATACTTGAACCACTTTGGGTAAAGTGCTGGTAGGAAATCATGTGGAAACATTCAATCAAAAGCCATCATACGGGAGTCACACTGCTGAATAGCTTTGGGACCATGTGTACTATACCTGCCAGCAGTAACTCATCACGCACCATGGTTCCCAACTGCACACAGTCTTTTTCACATGACCGACAGACTACAATTATAGACATTACCTTTAACAAACATTACCTTCAACAAACAAGTTAGTTACAGAACCAAGACAGCCATTTTTTTTAAAAGGTGGTGGATTTTCAGAAGAGACTTTCAGAAGGAAAGGATGGTCGGAACACATGAAAGGTTTAATTAACCAACAGAAACTCAAAAATCCAACACTTTTTCTCAGCAGTCAGATTTTTACCAACAGAAAGAAAACAAAGCGGATTAAAACAGCCCCATAAATTACATGGACTGTGATAGTCAAAGGAAGAATAGCCACAGGACAACACCTGCTCCATCCTGTCTAACTCATGCCCAATCGCAGCCCATCCCCAACAACGCACTCCCCAATTATTGCTCCAGACTGCATCCTATCCAATTCACACCCAATCCCTACCCTGGGTTCCCACTCCCCAATCACTGGCCCACCCTGTCCAAATCAGGACAACTCAACTCCACCCCATGCCCAAACCCACTCCCCCAGCCAACCCACTGCCCGACAGCCCCACTGCCCCAGCCAGTGCCCGACCGCCCCACCCCCACAGCCAGTGCCTGACAGCCCCAGCCAGTGCCCGACAGCCCCAGCCAGTGCCCGACAGCCCCAGCCCCCAGCCAGTGCCCGACAGCCCCAGCCCCCAGCCAGTGCCCGACAGCCCCAGCCCCCAGCCAGTGCCCGACAGCCCCAGCCCCCAGCCAGTGCCCGACACCCTCACTCCCCCAGCCAGTGCCCGACACCCTCACTCCCCCAGCCAGTGCCCGACACCCTCACTCCCCCAGCCAGTGCCCGACACCCTCACTCCCCCAGCCAGTGCCCGACACCCTCACTCCCCCAGCCAGTGCCCGACACCCTCACTCCCCCAGCCAGTGCCCGACACCCTCACTCCCCCAGCCAGTGCCCGACACCCTCACTCCCCCAGCCAGTGCCCGACACCCTCACTCCCCCAGCCAGTGCCCGACACCCTCACCGCCCCAGCCAGTGCCCGACACCCTCACTCCCCCAGCCAGTGCCCGACACCCTCACTCCCCCAGCCAGTGCCCGACACCCTCACTCCCCCAGCCAGTGCCCGACACCCTCACTTCCCCAGCCAGTGCCTGACAGCCCCACCGCCCCAGCCAGTGCCCGACAGCCCCACCGCCCCAGCCAGTGCCCGACACCCTCACCGCCCCAGCCAGTGCCCGACACCCTCACCGCCCCAGCCAGTGCCCGACACCCTCACCGCCCCAGCAGTGCCCGACACCCTCACTCCCCCAGCCAGTGCCCGACACCCTCACTCCCCCAGCCAGTGCCCGACACCCTCACCCCCCCAGCCAGTGCCCGACACCCTCACCCCCCCAGCCAGTGCCCGACACCCTCACCGCCCCAGCCAGTGCCCGACAGCCCCACCGCCCCAGCCAGTGCCCGACAGCCCCACCGCCCCAGCCAGTGCCCGACAGCCCCACCGCCCCAGCCAGTGCCCGACAGCCCCACCGCCCCAGCCAGTGCCCGACAGCCCCACCGCCCCAGCCAGTGCCCGACAGCCCCACCGCCCCAGCCAGTGCCCGACAGCCCCACCGCCCCAGCCAGTGCCCGACAGCCCCACCGCCCCAGCCAGTGCCCGACAGCCCCACCGCCCCAGCCAGTGCCCGACAGCCCCACCGCCCCAGCCAGTGCCCGACAGCCCCACCGCCCCAGCCAGTGCCCGACAGCCCCACCGCCCCAGCCAGTGCCCGACAGCCCCACCGCCCCAGCCAGTGCCCGACAGCCCCACCGCCCCAGCCAGTGCCCGACAGCCCCACCGCCCCAGCCAGTGCCCGACAGCCCCACCGCCCCAGCCAGTGCCCGACAGCCCCACCGCCCCAGCCAGTGCCCGACAGCCCCACCGCCCCAGCCAGTGCCCGACAGCCCCACCGCCCCAGCCAGTGCCCGACAGCCCCACCGCCCCAGCCAGTGCCCGACAGCCCCACCGCCCCAGCCAGTGCCCGACAGCCCCACCGCCCCAGCCAGTGCCCGACACTCCCACCGCCCCAGCCAGTGCCCGACACCCCCACCGCCCCAGCCAGTGCCCGACACCCCCACCGCCCCAGCCAGTGCCCGACACCCCCACCGCCCCAGCCAGTGCCCGACACCCCCACCCCCACCCAGCCAATGCCCGACACCCTCACTCCCCCAGCCAGTGCCCGACACCCCCTCACCACCCCAGCCAGTGCCCGACACCCTCACCACCCCAGCCAGTGCCTGACACCCTCACCACCCCAGCCAGTGCCTGACACCCTCACCACCCCAGCCAGTGCCTGACACCCTCACCACCCCAGCCAGTGCCCGACACCCTCACTCCCCCAGCCAGTGCCCAACACCCTCACTCCCCCAGCCAGTGCCCGACTCCCTCACCGCCCCAACCAGTGCCCGACACCCTCACCGCCCCAGCCAGTGCCTGACACCCTCACCGCCCCAGCCAGTGCCCGACACCCTGACCGCCCCAGCCAACCCACTGTCCGACAGACCCACTCCCCCAGCCAGTGCCCAACACACCCACTGCCCATTCGACCCACAGCCTCTGCCCAACAGACCCTCTCCCTCAGTCTATTGCCAACTCCTGACCAATTTACACCTGTCCTCCCTCCCTCCTCCTGCCAGTTTCCCCGCACTTACCGTAGGGCTCGGAACTACTCTCTTCCTTCTTTTTCTTGCCCATTTTCCTGCCGCCACTAATTGAGTGCCGCTCCTTCCACCTCTGAACAGGCACAGCTTCACCTGAGCCACACAGACACCGCTCCCGACTGACTGCGCCACCTGGCCCTGCCCCCTCCTAATGCGCACCTGCTGCCGGCCCCGCCCACCCGCACCTGCCGGCCCCGCCCACCGGCCGACCTCGCGCACCTGCACCTGCCGGCCCCACCCACCGTCTGGCCTCGCGCACCTGCACCCGCCGGCTCCGCCTATCGGCCGGCTCCGCCCGCCCGCCGGCCCCGCCCACCGGCTGGTCTCGCGCACCTGCACCCGCCGGCTCCGCCCATCTGCCGGCCGGCCTCGCTCACCTGCCGGCCCTGCCCACGTGCTGGCCCCGCCCACCCCCACTGCCGGACACCAGGCGGGAACAGGTTGGCCTGAGGGCTGGCGGGATCCCGGGAGCTCCTGCCTCCCTCACTGATAAATGAGTCGGTGAGTGACTGTTACCCTCAAGTTTTAAAGTTTACTTACTAGTGTCACAAGTAGGCTTACTGCAGTGAAGTTACTGTAAAAATCCCCCAGTCGCCACACTCCGGCGCCTGTTCGGGTACACTGAGGGAGAATTTAGCATGGCCAATTCACCTATGAAATCAGATCAGCCGGAGGAAACCCACACAGACACGGGGAGAACATGCAAACTCCACACAGACAGTGACCCAAGCCAGGAATCCGACCCGGGTGCCTGGCGCTGTGAGGCAGCAGTGCTAACCACTGTGCCACCGTGCCGCGTGATAGCACTGTTGTTAACCCATTCCATCACTTTACTGATGATTGAGAATAGACTGATGTGGAGTAATTGGTTGGTTGGATTTGTCCTGTTTTTCTGTTCAGGACATAACTTGGCAATTTTCCACACTGCCAGGTAAACGCCAGTGTTGTAGCAGTACTGGAACAGCCTTGCATGGCAAGTTCTGGAGCAGGTCTTCAGTGCTATTTCTGGACTATTATCAGGGTGTGGAGATGCCTGCGTTGGACTGGGGTAAACACAGTAAGAAGTCTAACAACACCAGGTTAAAGTCCAACAGGTTTATTTGGTAGCAAAAGCTACGAGCTTTGAAGGAACAGCCTGTTCCGAAAGCTAGTAGCTTTTGCTACCAAATAAACCCGTGGAGTGAATCGAATTGGCTGAAGATTGAATCACCTCACACTTCTCTCCATTGAACGGCATCTGCCATGTGTCTGCCCAATCCAACAACATGCCTCTGTCCTTTTGAAGTTCAAGACTATTCTCATCACAGTTAACGATGTTTCCAATCTTCATATCACCTGCAAATTTTGAAATCATGCCCTGAACACCAGCCTAGTCATTAATATAAATCAGGAAGAGCAAATATTCCAAGACTGACCCCGAGGGAACTCCACTACAAAACAGAACCACAAAGTAAAAGGCCATTCAGCCTATCATAGTCAAAAGAGAAAAAATAAACTAGCTGCTCAATTTAAACACATTTATCAGCTCCGTAGCTTTGCGGGTTACAGCACTTCAGATGCAGATCCAGGTGTCTTCCCAGTAAGTTGAGCATTTCATCCTCAACCACCAACTTGCGCAGTGATTTCCAAATGCCACCACCCTCCGAGTGAAAAGGTTTTTCCTCATATCCCCTCTAATCCTTCTACCAATCACCTAAACCTATGTTCCCTGGCAATTGACTCCACAGCTCCACCAACCTTCCTCCAATCTGAAATGCAACCACTCTATATTTCCCATCACTTGCCCATTTCTTATCCAAGTGTCCACTTTCCCCTTTATTCCAAGAGCTACAATTGGCACAGTTGGGCAGCACAGTGGTTAGCACTGCTGCCTCACAGCACCAGGGACCCGGGTTCGATTCCAGGCTTGGATCACTATGTGGAGTCTGTACGTTCTCGCCGTGTCTGCGTGGGTTTCCTCCGAGTGCTCCGGTTTCAGTCTGAAAGACGTGCTGATTAGGTGCATTGGTCATGATAAATTCTCCCTCAGTGTACCTGAACAGGCGCCGGAGTATGGCAACGAGGGGATTTTCACAGTAATGTCATTGCAGTGTTAATGCAAGCCTCCTTGTAACATGAATAAAACATTTGCTCACAACTCTGTTTTGTGGCAGTGTATCAAACATCTTTTGAAAATCCCTATACACATCAACAGCATCGCCTTTATTATCTTAACCTGTTAAAGTTTATTAGTCACAATAAGGCTTACTTTAACACTGTAATGAAGTTACTGTGAAATCACCCCAGTCGCCACAGTCTGGTGCCTGTTCGGGTCAATGCACCTAATCAGTACATTTTTCAGGCTGTGGGAGGAAACTGGAGAACCCAGAGGAAACCCACACAGACACAGGGAGAACGTGCAAATTCCACACAGACAGTGACCCAAGTCAGGAATCAAACCTGGGTCCCTAGCACTGTGAAGCAGCAGTGCTAACCACTGTGCTACTCTGCCGTACTGTTTTTTTAAAATCCAATTCAATCAAATCAAGTCCAATTCAGAGTCTCAACAAGTGAGACATCCCTAATCCAAGCTGACCAGACAGGGCTCTCACCTCCTGTCTTGGGCTTGATCTACATGATCCAAGCTGATTGGAGCAGGCATTGCACCTCCTCCAAGGTTTGATCTCATTTGCATCTTAGCCAAAAGGCCAAGATGCCGCTTTTAAAAATTGCTTCAAATGAAGCTAAAATGTAACCTAATGACTTCAACTAAGTACAACATGTCGATACTACACTTGATCTTAGCCAAAAGGCCGAGAAGCCTCAAAAAACTCAGCAAGTTAATTAAACATGATGTTCCCTTAATGAATCCATGCTGGCTGCCCTGAATTATCCTGCACCTGTCAAAGTGACTGTTGATTTTGGCCAAACTACGGTTTTCAGAAGTTTCCCTCCCACTGACTAGCTGTCAAACTGACTAGTCTGCAGTCGCCAGCATTGTCCTTGCACCCTTTTTTGAACAGGGATGTAACATTTGCAATTCTTCAGCCCTCGGGCAACACCAGTGTCTAAGGAAAACTGGAAGGTTATCACTAGTGCCTCTGCAATTTCCACTCTCACTTCCCTCAGGACCCTTGGATGTATCTCATCCGGTCCTGATACTTTAATCGACTTTGAATAAAGGTTAACTTTCTCACACTTTCTCCTTCTCAATTGTAAATACCTCAAGTGTACCAGTTTTGATTTGATTTGATTTATTATTGTCACATGTAATAGTATACAGTGAAAAGTATTGTTTCTTGCACGTTATACAGACAAAGCATACCATTCATAGAGAAGAAAATGAGAGATTGCAGAATGTAGGGTTACAGTTATAGCTAGGATGTAGAGAAAGATCAACTTAATGCAAGGTAAGTCCACTCAAAACTCTGATGGCAGCAGGGAAGAAGCTGTTCTTGTGTCGGTTGGTATGTGACCTCAGACTTTTGTATCTTTCTCCCGACGGAAGGTAGAAGAGAGAATGTCCGGGGTGTTTGGGGTCCTTGATTATGCTGGCTGCTTTTCCAAGGCAGTGAGAAGTATAGACAGAGTCAATGGATGGGAGGCTGATTTGCGTGATGGATTGGGGTACATTCACGACCTTTTGTAGTTTCTTGCGGTCTTGGACAGAGCAGGAGCTATACCAAGCTGTGATACAACCTAGTAAGAATGCTTCTCTCACCTCAGTCTGGGTACAATCTTTTTCCTTTGTAAAGACAAATGGAAAGTACTCATTTAATACCTTCACTTTTTCTTGTGTCTCCACAAGCAATTGTCCTTTTTTATCGCTTACCCGCCCTACTCTTTATTTTACCATCCTTCTGTCATGTATATGCTTGGAGAAGATCTTGGGATACCAACTCTTATATCCAGTCGTGACTAACTTCTGTCTAATTAGCCACTGATATGGCCATTTGAGTTGAGGGGAAGGGGTGATGGTGGCATGATTTCAATGATGTGGAGTTGCCGGCATTGGACTGAGGTAGGCACAGTACGTAGTCTCACAACACTAGGTTAAAGTCCAACAGGTTTATTTGGTAGCACGAGCTTTCGGAGAACCGTTCCCTCATCAGGTGAGTGCAGGATTTGTTTCACAAACAGGGCATATATAGACACAAACTCAATCACAAGATAATGGTTGGAATGCGAGTCTGTACAGGTAATCAAGTCTTTACCGCTGCAGAAAGTGCAAATGGAGAGAGGGTTAAGCACAGGTGTGTATTGCCTCCAGACAGGACAGTTAGTGAGATTTTGCAAGCCCAGGCAAGTCATGGGGGTTATAGATAGTGTGACATGAACCCAAGATCCCGGTTGAGGCCGTCCTCATGTGTGCGGAATTTGGCTATCAGTTTCTGCTCAGCGATTCTGCGTTGTGTGTCTTGAAGACCGCCTTGGAGAATGCTTACCCGAAGATCAGAGGCTGAATGCCCTTGACCGCTCATCTGTCTTTCTGGCCACCCAGCTGATTCTGAGCCTCCCTCAATTTCAAAAGCTGTAATCCTCCTCGTCGACTCTTTCTTCAGTGCTCAACTCTTGCATCTGTAAGAAACTCCACACTGGTGACTGTGCAAGTTGTTTTTTCAGCTTTATGCTGATGTTTTTGGAATTCCAGATGTTGCTTTAAGTCACTAGTCACTTCTTTTGCTGCAGCTAACCCACCCTGAAGGGTGTCCAAAAACATTTGTAGCATTCGCTGTTGCACTATAGAAATCACAGGAACAAAATTGTGCACAGCAAGATTCCAGAAAATAGTAAATCACTGAAAATCTGGTTTAGTGTTAGTGTTTGGAGGATAAATATAAACGGATACAGGTAACTCCCCTACTCTTCAAAACAGCGCAAAGGGGGTCTTTCACCTTCGCCCGAGAGGGCAAACGAGCCTCGGTTTAACATCATTGGTGCCATGGTGGCACAGTGTTGCCTCACACCGCCAGGGACTCAATTTTAGCCTTGGGTGACTAGCAGTGTGGAGTTTGCACATTTTCCCCGTGTCTGCGCGTTTTTCCTCCCACAGTCCAAAGATGTGTAAGTTAGGTGGGTTGGCCATGCTAAATTGTCCCTTAGTGTCCAAAGTCGTGTGTGTAGCTTCGGGGGATTAGTGGGATACATGTGTGGGGTCACGAGTATAGGCAGGTGATGGACCTGGGTAAGATACCCTGTCGTAGAGTTGGTGCAGACTCAATGGGCTGAATGGCCTCCTTCTGCACTGTAGTAATTCTGTGCAGAGGGACCTGGGGGTCCTTGTGCACGAATCGCAAAAACTCAGTCTGCAGGTGCAGCAGGCGATTAGGAAGGCGAATGGAATGTTGGCCTTTATCGCGAGGGGGATAGAATATAAAAGCAGGGAGATCTTGCTGCAACTGTACAAGGCACTGGTGAGGCCACAACTGGAGTACTGTGTGCAGTTTTGGTCCCCTTATTTGCGAAAGGATATATTGGCCTTGGAGGGAGTGATGAGAAGGTTCACCAGGTTGATACCGGAGATGAGGGGTGTAGCTTATGAGGAGAGATTAAACAGATTGGGTCTGTACTCGTTGGAGTTTAGAAGGATGAGGGGTGATCTTATAGAGACATATAAGATAATGAAGGGGCTGGATAGGGTAGAGGTGGAGAGGTTCTTTCCACTTAGAAGGGAAACCAGAACTAGAGGGCACAGCCTCAAAATAAGGGGGGGCCGGTTCAGAACAGAGTTGAGGGGGAACTTCTTCTCTCAGAGGGTAGTGAATCTCTGGAATTCTCTGCCCATTGAAGTGGTGGAGGCTTCCTCGTTGAATATATTTAAATCACGGGTAGATAGTTTTCTGATCGATAAGGGAATTAGGGGATATGGGGAGCAGGCGGGTAAGTGGAACTGATTCGCTTCAGATCAGCCATGATCTTGTTGAATGGCGGGGCAGGCTCGAAGGGCCAGATGGCCTACTCCTGCTCCTATTTCTTATGTTCTTATGATTCATGCTCAAAGCACCTCCAACCGTGCAGCACTCTGTCTGCTGCACTAGAGTGTCAACCAGGCACCCGACAGTAAGAGCTGGAATTCACAACTCCGCACAAAAGGATGTGAACAAGATCTGCAGATAGAAATGAAATAAAAAAAATTTTCGTTCATGGAATGTGGGCATCACTGGCTGGGCCAGCCCACCCCTGAGGGCATTTAAGAGTAAACTATATTGCTATGAGTCTGCGTCACATGTGGGCCAGGCCAGATAAGGATTTATTTCCCTAAAGGACTTTAGTGAACCAGAGGTTTTTACAACAATCGATAATGGGAAACCATTATCAGTTGGCCATCATTAGACTTTTAATTCCAGATTTTTAATTTCATTCAAATCTCACTATCTGCCGTGGTGGGATTCAAACCCGGGTCCCCAGAACATACCCTGAGCCTCTGGATTACTAAAACCAGCGACAATATCACTCGTCTATTGCCTCCCCTAATATCACAAATGGCAATGGAGGATCTTTTCTTTTTCAAATAATGTGGCTAAATTAGCTACAATATAAAATAGTGAACAGAGAAAAGATGCTGTTGCACAGGAACAATTGTTACCTTGTGAAGCTATAATCTAGTGGAAGGATTTTGATGGCATTATTGTATATCACAAGTGCTTCAAAACACTTTAATCTCTAGACTGTTGGAGCATGTCAGCTCAAAACAGAGTGGCCAACACTTTGTAATCTAAAAAGATTAACGTCCCCAGTGTGTCAGCTTCCTTGTGCAACAACGGAAAACTATTTTAATGCTTTCGAAGGTCATATGCAAATAATTTACCACCCGCTTTCCAAGAAGTGAATAGTCCACTGGCCCAACTGTTTCCTGAAGAAAGGCTGGCTTTAAAAAAAATTTGAATAGTTCTGTGTCTGCGGGAGTCTGTGAATCAAGGATTTGATTTGATTTATTATTGTCACATGTAATAGTATACACGGTAGCACAGTGGTTAGCACTGCTGCTTCACAGCTCCAGTGACCTGGGTTCGATTCCCGGCTTGGGTCACTGTCTGTGTGGAGTTTGCACATTCTCCTCGTGTCTGCGCGCGTTTCCTCCGGGTGCTCCACAGTCCAAAGATGTGCGGGTTAGTTTGACTGGCTGTGCTAAAATTGCCCCTTAGCGTCCTGAGATGTGTAGGTTAGAGGGATTAGCGGGTAAATATGTAAAGGATATGGGGGTAGGGCCTGGGTGGGATTGTGGTCGGTGCAGACTCGATGGGCCGAATGGCCTCCTTCTGCACTGTAGGGATTCTATGATTTTCTATGATTCTATGATTTTATACAGTGAAAAGTATTGTTTCTTGCGCCCTATACAGACAAAGCATACTGTTCATAGAGAAGGAAACAAGAGAATGCAGAATGTAGTGTTACAGTCATTGCTAGGGTGTAGTGAAAGATCAACTTAATGCAAGGTAGGTCCATTCAAAAGTCTGATGGCAGCGGGGAAGAAGCTGTTCTTGAGTCAGTTGGTACGTGACCTCAAACTTTTGTATATTTTTCCCAACGGAAGAAAGTGGAAGAGAGAATGTCCGGGGTGCGTGGGTCCTTAATTATTTTGGCTGCTTTTCTGAGGCAGCAGGAAGTGTAGACAGAGTCAATGGATGGGAGGCTGGTTTGCGTGATGGACTGGGCTTCATTCACGAACTTTTGTAGTTCCTTGCGGTCTTGGGCAGAGCAGGAGCCATATCAAGCTGTGATACAACCAGAAAAAATTATTTCGATGGTGCATCTGTAAAAGTTGGTGAGCGTCATAGCAGACATGCCAAATTTCCTGCTGTTGTAGCTGTTGGATTTTCTGCTGTTGTGTTTTGACAGTGATAGTTGCTGCGGTAACAGTGTAACTGTAATTAAGAAAGGCTCCAAAGTGTTTCGATTTCAGTGAAACTGAACACGCCACGAAAAGGTTGCATGTTGCAGGATCAATGGCACCAGACATTTGGGAATGATTATAAGTCAGGCGGGAAGGTCAGCATTAACACTGGATTTTTATCTGCTCAAATGTCCAGAGCAGGACACACTCGCTGCTCCCCGCCACCCTGATCCTCTCAGTCACTGCATCATTTCTGCTGCCGACTATCCTTCCTGATTCTCAGTGAGCAAGAATTCATGGCAGGGAGGCTGAGGCAAGAGGAAAGCGAGCGAGAGAGGAGAGCTGGCAGGCAGAAGCAAGGTGGTGAGTGGGCCACAGGAAAGACAGGTGCACCAAGGGCAGTGTAGTGAATTATATTTTTATTTATTCAAGGGATGTGGATGTTGCTGGCTATGCCAGCGTTTATTGCCTATCCTGAATTGACCTTGAGAAGGTGGTGGTGAGCTGCTATTATTGAACTGCTGCAGTCCATGTGCTGTAGGTGCACTCACAGTGCCTGTAGGGAGGGAATTCCAGGATCTTAACCCAGCAACAGTGAAGGAACGATATATCTGCAAGTCAGGATGGTGAGTGGCTTGGAGGCAAACTTCCAGGTGGTGGTATTCCCATGTGCCCTTGGCCTTCTAGACAGTAGTGATTGCGGGTTCAGAAGGTGCTGGCAAAATAGCCCTGGATCAGCCAGGACTGAGACTCGGGTTCGAATCCTGCTTTGGATCACTGTCTGGGCAGAGTCTGCATGGGTTTCCTTTGAGTACTCTGGTTTCCTCCCACAGTCCAAAACATGTGCTGGTTTGATGCATTGGCCATGCTAAATTCTCCTTCACTGTACCTGAACATGCGCCGGAGTGTGGCAACTGGGGGATTTTCACAATAACTTAATTGCAGTGTTAATGTAATCCTACTTGTGACACTAATAAATAAAATTTAATCTTGTAGATGGTACACACGGCTGCCACTGTGCATTGGTGGCGGAGGGAATGCATTTTGCAGATCGGATGGCATCAAGTGGGCTACTTTGTCCTGGATGGTGTCGAGCTTCTCGAGTGTTGTTGGAGCTGCACCCATCCAGGCACGTGGAGAGTATTCCATCACACTCCTGACTGGCGCCTTGTAGATGGTGGACAGGCTTTGGGGAGTCAGGAAGTGAGTTATTTACCACAGGAATTCCGAGCCTCTGACTTGCTCTTGTGGCCACTGTATCTGTATGGCTAATCCAGTTCAGTTTCTGGTCAATGATATCGCTCAGGATGTTGTTATTGGAGGGTTTAGTGATGGTAATACCAATGAAACTAAATAGGGGGATGGTCACTGCCTGGCACTTATGTGGTGTGAATGTTAATTACATTTTGTCACCCTAAAAGCTTGGATATTGTCCAGGACTTGTTGCATTTCTATTGCAAATGGTGCTGAACATTGTGGAATCATCAACGAATTTCTGACCTTATGATAGAAGGAAAGTAATTGATGAAACAGCTGAAAATGGTTGTGCCTAGGGCACTACCATGAAGAATTCCTGCAGCAATGCCCTGGAATTGAGATGACTCACCTGCAACAACCACAACCATCGTCCGTTGTGCTAGATATGCGTCCAACCAGTGGAGAGTTTTTCTCAATTCCCATTGATTCCAGTTTTGCAAGAGGTCCTTGATGTCACATTCAGACAATACTCTGTCTGTAGCACTGCTGCCTCACAGCGCCAGGAAGCCAGGTTCAATTCCGGCTCAGGTCAAAATCTGCATGGAGTTTGCACTTTCTCCCCATGTCTACGTGGGTTTCCTTCGGGTGCCCCGATTTCCTCCTGCAGTCCAAAGATGTGTGGGTTAAGTGGATTGGCCATGGTAAATTGACCCGAGTGTCAGGAGGTTTAGCAGGGTAAATGTGTGGGGTTATGGGAATAGGGCCTGGGTGAGATTGCAGTCGGTACAGATTCAATGGGCCAAATGTCCTCCTTCTGTGCTGTAGGGATTCTATGATTCTAACCTAACTTCAGAAGATCTGTTCTTTGTCCATGCTTGGACAAAAGCTGTAATGAGATCAGGAGCTGAGTGGCCCTAGGGGAACCTAAATTGAGCAGCCATGAGCAGGTTGTTGCTAAGCAAGTGTCTCTTGGTTGCAGTGTTGATACTCAAGATTAGACTTTATTTATTTAGTGAATACAAAGTCCCTAAGCCAAGCAGTTTCTTCCACCTCTGCTGTGTTTAGTGTGGATGAAACTCTGCTGAGTCTGGGGATTCTATGATGTGGTGCACAGTTTTCTCTTTCCCACAGGCACTTAGGACTGGCACCAATGCCCATCTGTGGAGGTTGGCCAAGCAGGGGTCATGGCTGGTCCTGAACCTGTTGAGGGTGGACCACTCTTTCTTTGGAAGGTTGAAACGAGGCAGCGGTTGGGGTGGGTTTGTTGTGTCCAATGATTGCTATTCATTTGCCCAGGTGGAATTTGCGTTGAAGCCCTATGTGGGAGGGTTCCAGATGGACCTTCTTGATGGGACTCGCACCTAGGGTGGGCTGAATAGATCAGCATGAACTGGCAGGTGAGGGGGGCAACTTTTCTATCATGTTTTGGGTTGTTGCAAGTAGGGGATATGTGGAGGAGTGATGTTTGCCAGGACAGAGAGCTCAGAGTGGCATTAAGCATAGTGTTTCAGTAGTGATACACATGGTACAGCGAGGTGTCAACTCTGCATATTTGTGTGTGTGTGTGTGTGATGATCTTCACCAAACAGGGGTGCAGTATTCTGCTCCTGAGTCTGAGAGTGTGAGCGCTGAGTTCGAGGGTGGTGGTACCAGCACCCGATGTTGAGCTGGCTAGTTTGGCACTCAAGTTGTTTCTGGAATTGATCTTGGCTGCAGTTGTTTTTAGGTGTTCCTGGAAGGTCTGTCCTATCTAGGGTCACTCCAAGCTATGTTGGAGTTGGGTGGTGCTTTAACTTGTAGCCATTCATTTGAATGTTGAGTTCTTTATTGGCTTTTGCATAGTGAAGATGGAATAAGCTGCATACTGGTTTTGCAGGGCTCGGCTTGGGTCACCATGCATTGCAATATTGTTCCAAGTTTTGATAAGTCCTCATTTAGGGTCCAATACAAGGTGTCGAAGCTGGGAGTTTAAGTTGCGAGGCAGATGGTGTCGTCTTTTTATATTTTTGGGAGGTAGCTTTTGGAAGATCGCTTGAATACAAGTTGAGCAGGGTTGGCGCCACTGCTGAACTTTGGAGGAATCAATTGGTTTGGCTTTTCCATGTAATTTTTGCCTGTCCAAGATGAACTCTGACCTTCAATTGTTCAACAGTTTTCCAATGCTTTTTGTTGCAGGGGACAGGGATGGGGACAGAGAGAGAGACCCATGACAGATTCAGGGTGAGGCCAGTGTGCAAAACAGTGTCAATGGCAGTTCAAGTTTTTCCGAAAGCCATTTACAATGCAAGAGGTAAAGGCCAGTACTTGTTCCCCTGCACTGCAGTCTTTGTGGAAACCAGCTTGGTTGACGCGAAAGACTTCTACAATTGGGAATGTGCGTTGCAGTATGGGGTGTTCAAGGATTTTGTAAGGGACCGACAGCAGAGGGACTAGTTGCAAGTATGGGGTCTTTCCCAAGTTTTGGTATGGCAATGACTTCTGCTGCCATTTCTTTGGAATGGTGCTGGAATTTATGGCCATCGTGTAAAAGAGGTCAGCCAGGCAAGAGCTTGAGGCCCCTAGCCCAAGATTTTCATATTCTGTTCCTTGTCACACTTCAACCCCTTTAGGACCACTTTTAATTCTGCATCGTCAAAAGGTGGGGCTGATGGTGTTGTCTTAGTTCCCGTGGATGTTCTGTTCGATATTTTTGTCCAGGGGCACCTTAACTATGGCAAGTCGGTGGCTGGAGACATGGTTGAGAGTAACTGAGGGGCAGTTTTGAGTGAGTGGCTTTTGGGCTTCTCCAAGGCGATGGGGAAGGCTCCAGCACTTCCTGCTGGAGTACGTAAAGTTTAGCTCTGCTACGATTTCTTCCCACGAGCATGGCGCACAGCATTGAGGGACTCGATCAGGTGGTCTCCTACCTCTGGGCTCCCTGACACTCTGTATACTTTTATGAGGGCAGCACTCACTTCATCTGAGCAGGGAATGTAGATGGGTTGGTAGCCTCAGGGAATTGCTGTGCAGGTTGCTTTGTAGACGGCACCACGGAGACAGTTGTACACTTCATCAACAGTGACATTTTGTGGTGGGATTGTTGAGATGCTGCGTTCCAACGTTTCACTGTGTTTGTCCAGTTGGCGTTCTGGAAGTTCCATTGCATCTTCTTGGGGCTGTTGATAACTGGGACACGTAGGTCAATGTGAATGAGTAGAGGACGGTGTTGGTTGTGCAGGAAGTCATCGAAGCCAAGGCTTTGTGCAAGGTGGGAATCTCATTCAGAGAACTGACCCAGCACAGGATGGGGGAATAATCCCTGTGCCATCTGGCTGAATGGAATGTTACTCACTGTTTGGAATCGTGTATGTGTCAGATCATTTCTGGATACCCACTCTGCAAATGTTTCACTGTCACTTTTCAGTACTGGGTATCCCCAGTACTGACTGGGGACTATTGAAGTCCCCCACATAGATGGCTGGATTGGGGAGGGTGGGCAAGACTTGCTGCTCTCAGCTGGTGCTTGAAGACATTGGCTTTGTCGAACCCACCAACTGCTAGGGTATCAGAGAAAGTGATCGTTGCCAGACGGTTTGCTTCAGCAATGTCAGTTTGGACGTAAGTGGCGCAGCCCAGGAGGATGGTAGCACAAAGGTCATTCTTGGATGGAATAGTGGTTTGCTTGTTCTGTTCCAATGTAGGTTTCTTGCAGGCTTGCAATATTGGACTGATCGGGCTGGACTTGTCCTGTTTTTTGCCTGCAAGATACCATAATTGCATCCATAATATGACTGAATTTTACATTTTTGAGGGGGAAGTGGACCTGGGACTATGTCTAAAACTTAAGTTAAGGCAATTATGAGGGCACGAACACATGAAAATTTAGAAAAGAGGCAACTTGATTGAAGCATAAGATCCTGAGAAATCTTGATGGGGGGGATATGGAGAGAATGTAGAACTCGGGGTCACTGTTTAAAAATACGAGGTCGCCCATTTAAAATGGAAATGAGGTGAATTTTTTCCAGAGAATTGTGAGCCTTTGGAACTCTTCCTGAAAAGGTGGTGGAAGCAGAGTCATAGAAACCCTGCAGTGCAGAAAGAGGCCATTCAGCCCATCGAGTCCGCACCGACCACAATCCCACCCAGGCCCTACTCCCATATCCCTACACATTTACCCACTAATCCCCCTAACCTATGCATCTCAGGAAACCAAGGGGCAATTTTAGCATTGACAATCAACCTAACCCGCACATCTTTGGACTGTGGGAGGAAACCGGAGCACCCGGAGGAAACCCACACAGACACGAGGAGAATGTGCAAACTCCACAGTGACCCAAGCCGGGAATCGAACCCAGGTCCCTGGAACTGTGACGCAGCAGTGCTAACCACTGTGCTACCGGGCCACCCTCTTGTCCTTGAATATTTTAAAGGCAGAGGTGGATACATTGCTAAGCAAGAGGGGTGATAGGTTATCAGGGAGAGACAAGATGCGGATTTAAGTTTACCATCAGATGAACCGTGCGTGATCTTATCAAATGGCAGAGCAGACTCAAGGGGCTGAATAGCCTATTGCTTCTTGTTCATATGTACCACTGGATCAACCTCAAGGGAGCAAGAGAGAGTCTGGTTCCAGCAGATCTTGCGAATAACTGGTCAGACTCTTGCGGCAGAACACATGGTGTTCTAGTTCCATTAATTTTGCAAGATTTTCCATAGGGGTCTAGCTTTGACTCCATGGTCATCATTGCCTCAGAGGAAGGGGAGGAGTTGCGACCCAAATTGCTTGTCCCAAGATCCCTGACTGGGGGGGTCACAAACTAGTTTTGGAACCCCTGTGCGAGACCATTGTTCTTTTAAAATCTGAGATAGCTAGGCTTTGGATAACCAAAACTATGAAGGCAAAATGCAACATAGAGTTAGGTCATAGATTAGCCATGATCTCATTGAACAATTGGGAGCTAAATGGATTCCTTCTATTCCTATAATTGTGACTTCCTTTGACCAGTAATCTAGCATTGTGTCCATCTATTTCAAGTCTTTCTTGATAGTCGATGTGAATCGAGGCAGGTCCACAAAGTCTCCGAGGTGTCTTCCAACTGCAGCCATTTAGGATGAAGTATCCTCAAAGTTAGGCGAAGTTACGGACAATCCACAGATCATACATTCAAAGAAATCATAGTAATAAATGGGCTGCCAACAAAAAATGAAAATAAATGTAGTTTTGTAAAACTTCAATTGCGTCACACATAGCCTTCAGGTAGAGAACCCTGTCTGATCTACATGTCACCCGGTTCCTGAGAAATTGACTATTGATGCCCACGTGCAAGTCTTTTAATACGTTTCCTCATTAAATTTAGAATCATAGAATGCAAAAAGAGGCCATTCAGCCCATCAAGTCTGCACCAACAACAATTCCCCCCAGGCCCTATCTCCATAACCCTATGTATTTACTCTCCTAATCCCCTTGACACTAAGGGGCAATTTAGCATGGCCAATCAACCTAACCCGCACATCTTTGGAGTATGGGAGGAAACCGGAACACCCAGAGGAAACCCACGCACACAGGAAGATTGTGCAAACTCCACACAGACAGTGATCCAAGCAGGAATCGAACCCGGGTCTTTGGCACTGTTAGGCAGCAGTGCTAACTACAGTGCCACCCCATAGTCTGATTTATATGTCACCAGGTTCCTGACAAATTGACTCTTGATGCCCATGTGCAAGTCTTTTAATATGTTTCCTCATTAAATTTAGAATCATAGAATCCCTACAGTGCAGAAAGAGGCCTTTGGCCCATCGAGCCTGCACCGACAACAATCCCACCCAAGCCCCATCCCTGGAACCCCACATATCTACCCTGTTAATCCCCCTGACACTAATTCAGAGGGGTCATGTAACGAGTCACTCTGGGTGGAGCTTAGAAACAGGAAGGGCGCAGTCACTATGTTGGGGGTATACTATAGGCCCCCCAACAGCCCAAGGGAAGTGGAAGAACGGATATGTCAGGAGATACTGGATAGGTGCAGGAAAAATAGGGCTGTTGTAGTGGGAGACTTCAATTTCCCTGGTATAGACTGGAAATCGCTGAGAGCTGGGACTCTGAAGGGGAGGAATTTGTAAAATGCGTACAGGAGGGTTCTTTGGAACAATATGTAGATAGCCCGACTAGAGAGGGGGCTATACTGGACCTAGTACTGGGGAATGAGCCCGGTCAGGTCTACAAAGTTTCGGTAGGGGAACATGTGGCAAATAGTGACCACAATTCTGTTAGCTTTAGGATAGTGATGGAAAAGGATGAGTGGTGTCCCAAGGGTAAGGTGTTGGATTGGGGGGAAGGCTAACTTTAGTGGGATTAGGCAGAAATTGGCAGCTCTTGATTGGGAGAGGCTGTTTGAGGGTAAATCCACATCTGGCATGTGGGAGTCTTTTAAGGAACAGTTGTTAGGGCTATAGGACAGGCATGTGCCTGTAAAAAAGGATAGGAAGGGTAGGATTCGAGAACTGTGGATAACCAGGGAAATTGAGGGACTGGTCAAAAAGAAAAGAGAGGCGTATGTTAGGTCCAGGCAGCTAAAAACGGAGGGAGCTCTGGAGGAGTACAAAGAAAGTAGGAAAGAACTCAAACGGGGAATTAGAAGGGCAAAAAGGGGTCATGAAATGTCCTTGGCAGACAGGATTGAGAATCCCAAGGCATTTTATTCATACGTTAGGAACAAAAGGGTTGTCAGGGAAAAAATCGGACCTCTCAGGGACAAAAGTGGGGAATTATGCTTAGAGCCCAAAGAAGTAGGGGAGATCCTAAATGAATACTTTGCGTCAGTATTCACAAAGGAGAGGGATGTGTTGACTGGGAGTGTCTTGGAGGGGAGTGATGAACCGTTGGAGAAAATCTCCATAACAAGGGAGGAAGTGTTAGGTTTGTTAGAGAATATAAAGACTGGCAAATCCCCAGGGCCTGATGGAATCTATCCAAGGCTGCTCAGGGAGACGAGAGGTGAAATCGCTGGGCCTCTGACGCAAATCTTTGTCTCGTCACTGGACGCAGGTGAGGTCCCAGAGGATTGGAGGATAGCTAATGTGGTCCCATTATTTAAGAAGGGTAGGAAGGATAACCCGGGTAATTATAGGCCGGTGAGCTTGACGTCCGTGGTGGGGAAGTTGTTGGAGAAGATTCTTAGAGATAGGATGTATGCACATTTAGAAAGGAATAAACTCATTAACGATAAGTCAGCATGGTTTTGTGAGAGGGAGGTCATGCCTCACTAACCTGGTGGAGTTTTTTGAAGAAGTGACTAGAATGGTTGACGAGGGAAGGGCCGTGGATGTCGTCTATATGGACTTCAGTAAAGCGTTTGACAAAGTCCCTCATGGTAGGCTGGTGAAAAAGGTTGGATCTCATGGGATAAAGGGGGAGGTGGCTAGATGGGTGGAGAACAGGCTTGGTCACAGAAGACAGAGGGTGGTAGTGGAAGGATCTTTTTCCGGCTGGAGGCCTGTGACCAGTGGTGTTCCGCAGGGCTCTGTATTGGGACCTCTGCTGTTTGTGATTTATATAAACGATCTGGAAGAAGGTGTAGCTGGGGTGATCAGTAAGTTTGCGGATGACACAAAATTGGCAGGACTTGCAGATAGTGAGGAGCATTGTCAGAGGCTACAGAAGGATATAGATAGGCTGGAAATTTGGGCAAAGAAATGGCAGATGGAGTTCAATCCTGATGAATGCGAAGTGATGCATTTTGGTAGAAATAATGTAGGGAGGAGCTATACGATAAATGGCAGAACCATAAAGGGCGTAGATACGCAGAGGGACCTGGGTGTGCAAGTCCACAGATCCTTGAAGGTGACATCACAGGTGGAGAAGGTGGTGAAGAAGGCACATGGCATGCTTGCCTTTATAGGACGGGGCATAGAGTATAAAAGTTGGGGTCTGATGTTGCAGATGTATAGAACGTTGGTTCGGCCGCATTTGGAATACTGCGTCCAGTTCTGGTCGCCACACTACCAGAAGGACGTGGGGGCTTTGGAGAGAGTACAGAGGAGGTTTGCCAGGATGTTGCCTGGTATGGAGGGGCTTAGTTATGAGGAGAGATTGGGTAAACTGGGGTTGTTCTCCCTGGAAAGACGGCGGATGAGGGGAGACTTAATAGAGGTGTATAAAATTATGAAAGGCATAGATAGGGTGAACGGTGGGAACCTTTTCCCCAGGTCGGTGGTGATGTTCACGAGGGGTCATAGGTTCAAGGTGAAGGGGGGGGAGGTTTAACACAGATATCAGAAGGACATATTTTACACAGAGGGTGGTGGGGGCCTGGAATGCGCTGCCAGGCAAGGTGGTGGAGGCGGACACACTGGGAACGTTTAAGATTTATCTAGATAGCCACATGAACGGAGTGGGAATGGAGGGATACAAAAGAATGGTCTAGTTTGGACCAGGGAGCGGCACGGGCTTGGAGGGCCGAAGGGCCTGTTCCTGTGCTGCATTGTTCTTAAGGGTCAATTTAGCATGGCCAATCCAACATGTTTGGAGCACCCAGAGGAAACCCACACAGACATGGGGAGAACATGCAACGTGGGATGGATTCTCAGTCACCTGAGGCCAGAATTGAACCTGGGTCCCTGGCGCTGTGAGGCAACAGTGCTAGCCACTGTGCCACCCAACATCTATCATTGTTTTACTTGCCTACATCGTTTATCCAACTCGCTCTGGAATTATTTCCTATTTCACCCCTCCTTCAAGTATGCGGTAATTTGCAGCGAGCTTTTGAAACTCCAGTCATTGAGGTGAACCACAAGTGGTGGTTGGGGCACCCCCCGACCCCCTCAGATTTAACACTGCCTGTGGTTTTTCTATTATTCAGTCAGTTTCCTTTCCCATTATCATAATTTAGGTTGAATACCCTTGGATCTTGAGTCCGATGAATAGCCTTTCATGTGCAACTTTTGCCAAAAAGCCTCCTGGAAGTTCAGTTTCCCATAGTCCACTTGGATCGCCAATCCCACAAATTGGAGGGACCACTTCCTTCTGAGAATAATCACATTTACCCGAAGAATCCATCCCATTGTTTCACACGTTGCGCCTGCCTTGTGATTTGGGGCATTCCTTGACCCAAGTTACTGGGGTGAAATTCCATTGTGGTCCCAAACCAGTCCAGTGGGAAATCAGACCATACTGTTCCCCGCCCCCCCCCCCCCAAGAAACAGCAAGGTGCAAGATCAATTCACTGCAAGCACTGCATACAAAGTAATAAATTCAGGGAACGCCTGTTAAAAAAAACGAGTATAATGGTCTTTTAATGAACAGTATCAAACTGAAATGAAATTCTGAACACCGGTGTTTTCTAAAAATAAAACAGAACAAAAATGGGTGGAGGTTTGGGGGGCGGGGTGGTGGTTCCGGGGAACGGAACTGAACACATTTGAGCAAATGTCAAACCTCCACTGAGGGACATGCCAGTAGATTGCTCACATATCCCACTGGATGTATGAAACCAGATCTGACCCAGGCTGTCAAACTGCTACTCGACACTGCAAGAAACTGGTGAAATGGCCAGTTAAATGGCACAAAGCAGCAGCCACATCAGCAACTTCACAGTCCACGGTTCAAGTCACGCTCTACCCCACTACAAAAAATATAAAACTTTTCTCAAGGTTGCGCATGCGTGAAACCATTAACAAACAGGTACATCTTTCCGCTTAAGTCACACAGAACAGTCTTGATCCGAGACTTGTGACAACCAAGATCATTTGAAGCAGGGATGGGATGAGGGTGTCTCCATGAGGAGAACAGAAAAATTTATATTTTATATCAATCTCTCAAAGCACCATATCCTGTTCAATTTATGAAGGGCAGTCACTGTTGTAAAGTAGGAAAAGGAGCAGAGTCCAATGTGTGCACATACAGCAAAATCCCACAAACAGCAATGAGATAATGACCCACCCGAAAGCGCAGGCTTGGCTTCCCCGTAATATCTCATCTGAAAATCAGCACTGCCTACAGGTATTTCCTCAATATTGATAGTGCGGCACTCCTTCAGTACTGAGCCTCGGACAGTGCAGTGCTCCCTCAGTACTGACCCTCTCTCAGTGCAGCACTCCCTCAGCTGACAGTGCGGCACTCCCTCAGTACTGATCCTCTGACAGTGCAGCACTCCCTCAGTACTGACCCTCTGACAGTGCAGCACTCCCTCAGTACTGATCTTCTGACAGTGCAGCACTCCCTCATTACGCACCCTCTGAAGTGCAGCGCTCCTTCAATACCAACTCTCTGACAGTGCAGCATTCCATCAGCACTAACCTTCTGACAGTGCGGCACTCCCTCAGTACTGACCCTGACAGTGCGGCACTCCCTCACTACTGACCCTCTGACAGTGCGGCACTCCCTCAGTACTGACCCTCTGACAGTGCGGCACTCCCTCACTACTGACCCTCTGACAGTGCAGTGCTCCCTCAGTACTGACCCTCTGACAGTGCGGCACTCCCTCAGCACTGACCCCCTGACAGTGCAGCACTCTCTCAGTACTGACCCTCTGACAGTGCAGCACTCTCTCAGCACTGACCCTCTGACAGTGCAGCACTCCCGTCGAATAGTTCGGATGGGGCAGTTTTTGTGCACTGTGTGCAGGAGGATTTCCTGACACAAAATGTGGATAGCCCGACAAGAGGTGGGGCCACATAGGATTTGGTATTGGGAAATGAACCGGGCCAAGTGTTAGATTTGGTTCTGGGAGAGCACTTTGGAGATAGTGACCACAATTTGGTGTCTTTTGTTATTGCAATGGAGAGGGATAGGGCCGTACGGCAGGGCAAGGATTATAATTGGGGGAGAGGTAATTATGATGCGATTAGGCAAGAATTAGGGGGCATAAGATGGGAACAGAAACTGTCAGGGAAAGGCACTAATGAAAAGTGGAACTTTTTCAAGGAACAAATACTGTGTGTCCTTGATAGGTATGTGCCTGTCAGGCAGGGAGGAAATGGCCGAGTGAGGGAACCTCACAAAAGAGGTGGAATGTCTTGCAAAAAGGAAGAGGGAAGCTTATGTAGGGATGAGGAAACAAGGTTCAGATGGCTCGATTGAGGGTTACAAGTTAGCAAGGAATGAGCTGAAAAAGGGGCTTAGGAGAGCTAGGAGAGGGCATGCGAAGTCCTTGGCGGGTCGGATCAAGGAAAACCCCAAGGCTTTTTACTCTTATATGAGGAATAAAAGAATGACCAGGGTGAGGTTAGGGCCGGTCAAGGACAGTAGTGGGTACTTGTGTATGGAGTCAGTAGAGATAGGAGAGGTGATGAATGAATACTTTTCTTCAGTGTTCACCAAGGAAAGGGGCCATGTTTTTGAGGAAGAGAAGGTGTTACAGGCTAATAGGCTGGAGGAAGTAGATGTTCAGAGGGAGGATGTACTAGCAGTTTTGAATAAACTGAAGGTCGATAAGTCCCCTGGGCCTGATGAAATATATCCTAGGATTCTTTGAGAGGCAAGGGATGAGATTGCAGAGCCTTTGGCTTTGATGTTTGGGTCCTCACTGTCCACAGGGATGGTGCCAGAGGACTGGAGAGTGGCGAATGTTGTTCCTCAGTTTAAGAAAGGGAATAGAAATGACCCTGGTAATTATAGGCCGGTTAGTCTTACTTCGGTGGTTGGTAAGTTGATGGAAAAGGTCCTTAGGGATGAGATTTACGACCATTTAGAAAGATGCGGATTGATCCGGGATAGTCAGCACGGATTCGTGAAGGGCAAGTCGTGCCTCACAAATTTGATTGAATTTTTTGAGGAGGTAACTAAGCGTGTTGATGAAGGTAGGGCAGTTGATGTCATATACATGGATTTTAGTAAGGCGTTTGATAAGGTCCCCCATGGTCGGCTTATGATGAAAGTGAGGAGGTGTGGGATAGAGGGAAAGTTGCCGATTGGATAGGTAACTGGCTATCTGATCGAAGACAGAGGGTGGTGGTGGATGGAAAATTTTCGGACTGGAGGCAGGTTGCTAGCGGAGTGCCACAGGGATCAGTGCTTGGTCCTCTGCTATTTGTGATTTTTATTAATGACTTAGAGGAGGGGGCTGAAGGGTGGATCAGTAAATTTGTTGATGACACCAAGATTGGTGGAGTAGTGGATGAGGTGGAGGGCTGTTGTAGACTGCAAAGAGACATAGATAGGATGCAAAGCTGGGCTGAAAAATGGCAAATGGAGTTTAACCCTGATAAATGTGAGGTGATTCATTTTGGTAGACAAATTTAAATGTGGATTACAGGGTCAAAGGTAGGGTTCTGAAGACTGTGGAGGAACAGAGAGATCTTGGGGTCCATATCCACAGATCTCTGAAGGTTGCCACTCAAGTGGACAGAGCTGTGAAGAAGGCCTATAGTGTGTTAGTTTTTATTAACAGGGGGTTGGAGTTTAAGAGCCATGGGGTTATGCTGCAACTGTACAGGACCTTGGTGAGACCACATTTGGAATATTGTGTGCAGTTCTGGTCACCTCACTATAAGAAGGATGTGGAAGCAATGGAGAGATTGCAGAGGAGATTTACCAGGATGCTGTCGGGTTTGGAGGGTAGGTCTTATGAGGAAAGGTTGAGGGAGCTAGGGCTGTTCTCTCTGGGGAGGAGGAGGTTGAGGGGAGACTTAATAGAGGTTTATAAAATGATGAAGGGGATAGAGTGAACGTTCAAAGACTATTTCCTCGGGTGGATGGAGCTATTACAAGGGGACATAACAGTAGGGTTCATGGTGGGAGATATAGGAAGGATGTCCGAGGTGGGTTCTTTACTCAGAGAGTGGTTGGGGTGTGGAATGGACTGCCTGCAGTGATAGTGGAGTCAGACACTTTAGGAACATATAAGCGGTTATTGGATAAGCACATGGAGCACACCAGGATGATAGGGAGTGGGATAGTTTGATCTTGGTTTCAGATAAAGCTCGGTACAACATCGTGGGCCGAAGGGCCTGTTCTGTGCTGTACTGTTCTATGTTCACTCCCTCAGTACTGACCCTCTGACAGTGCAGCACTCTCTCAGTACTGACCCTCCGACAGTGATGCACTCTCTCAGTACTGACCCTCTGACAGTGCAGCACTCCCTCAGTACTGACCCTCTGACAGTGCAGCACTCCCTCAGTACTGACCCTCTGACAGTGCAGCACTCTCTCAGTACTGACCCTCTGACAGTGCAGCACTCCCTCAGTACTGACCCTCTGACAGTGCAGCACTCTCTCAGTACTGACCCTCTGATAGTGCAGCACTCTCTCAGTCCTGACCCTCTGACAGTGCGGCACTCCCTCAGTACTGACTCTCTGACAGTGGGGCACTTTCTCAGTACTGACCCTCTGACAGTGCGGCACTCCCTCAGCACTGACCCTCTGACAGTGCGGCACTCCCTCAGTACTGACTCTCTGACAGTGCAGTGTTCCCTCAATACTGCAGTCGGAGGATCAACATGGATGATGACCTCGGAGTGTGACTCAAACCCACAGCTTTCCAAAGCAGAGGCGAAGGTGTTAACACTGAGGCTGGTCTGACCATAGGTCCTGCTGAGTATTGTTAACCACGGTTTTTATTTCAAATTTCCAGCATCGGCAGTATTTTACTCTTATCTGGGGATGAAGCCACCTTTCCCATTGTTAACACCAGTCCAGAGTGTCTAACCACTCAGCATTAATGCCCCTCCTGCCCTGTATTAACAACAGTCCAAGTCATCTGTTCGCTCCCTCACTAAACAAATGGTCTCAGGTTAGGCTGACAAATTGTGCAATTCTGTCCTTCCAAACGTTGACTTCTACCACCTGTAAGAACAAGGGCAGCTGATACATGGGAACAGCAGCTGCACCTGCAAGTTCCCCTCCAAGTTATGCATCATTCTGACTTGGAACTATATCAGCCGTTCCTTCACTGCCACTGGGTCAAAATCCTGGAACTCCCTTCCTAACAGCACTGTGGGTGTACCAGCATCACGTGGATTGTAGCAGTTCAAGGTGGCGGATGGCTCATCACTGCCTTCTCAATGGTAACTGGTAACAAATGCTGGACTAGACAGCGACAGCCACAGCCTGTGAAAAGCTGAAGAAAGTGTGTGGGAGGACAAGTGATAGATGGCAGCTGGTGGGGGTACCTGCCTCGAGGTCAGGGCGTGGGACACAGCCAGGTAAAGCACAACAGGACTATTCGGACTGTCATTCAAAGTTAGATGGCGTGCTCATTGTGTTTGAGGACTCAGTGCTGCACTATACAAAGGCAAGCCAGGGTATTCGCAGTACTGTTGGAATAATACTTGCAGCACACAACCCCGCAAACTCCCCAGAGACCTCTGCCCACCCAATGGGACAATCCCGACATGTCCCCGACTTCGAACCGGGTTAACCAAAGAAGCTTCACTGAGAATTCATTCAGTGATGAGCATCCCATGTGTAGTAACCACTGCACCCCAACCCCCCCTCCCCAACCCCCCGCCCCACCCATTTTGGAGACCAAGCCTACAAATGCAACCTGCCTTTAAATATTTGTCTCAAACATCGTTTTCTGATTATTAAGTCATAATAATACAAAAAAATTAAATTCACAGTTTAAGACGCAAGGCGAAAAAGAACATAAAGTAATCCTACAATAATACCTGCTCCATACAAGCGGAGGGGAGGCTGACAAGGTCACTCCTTTCTTGCCTATGATGGTGGCCCTTAGCCAGGGGTAGCTCATGCAGCAGCAAGGGCGTACTTACCTCAGGAAAAGATTAAGGCCGCTGGCTGCAACAACGTGCCGCTACCAGGGGAAAGGAAAGACCCCAAAATACGAGGCCACCCTTTTCCACAGAGGTCTGTTCCCTCAAACGGTTGGAACCGTTCTGGGGCTGACTGCTACCTTAATGCTATGGCGTTCCGAATGAAATAATGTGAAACAGAGACTGTAGTGGTGATGGTGGTGTTGGGGGAGGAAGGGGGAAAAGGAGAGAGAAATCCGCGACAGGTGGATGGTCTCACGAGGGTCCGATAAGGGTCAGGCTGCTCTCGGGCATGGTGTCCTGGTACGACTCCAGCCTCGCGAGGCGGCTCTGCTCCAGCGCAATGGCCTCCGCCGAGTGCTTGCACTTCTCCGAACCGCACTGGCAGGTGAAATATTTACACTTGATGTCCCAGAATCGGTCTCCGTAATCGAAGCTGGAAAAAAGGTAAAGAGAAGGATTGAAACAAAAACAAACAAAAAAAAAACAGCGCTTCAGCCGAGCATCCGAAATCTCCACGCTCCTAACGTGAACTGGAAAGGAATGACGATCGGGGACGGCCGGAGGCCACTCAGCTGCTGCCAATCTCAAATGTCGGAACGTGTCAGATTCTGGGCAGGGTAGATGCTGGGATGATGTGTCCCCCTTTATGGGAATTCTACAATGAGGGGTAGGGTGGAGGTTGGGGGGAGTGGGGGGGGGAGGGGGGGCGGTGACAGTTTCAAAATAAAGCATCTCCCATTTAAGATGGAGGTGAAGTTGAATTTTTTTCCTCAGAGGGTGTTTAGGCTTCTCTCTCCCAGAGAGCACTAGAGGCTGGGTCACTGGGTCTCTCCGCCCTCTCTGTCCACCTTCGTACCGCATGGACAAAGAGCAGGAGAGTGGAACTGAAGTAGGACGGCACGGTGGCACAGTGGTTAGCGCTGCCGCCTTACAGTGTCAGGGACCTGGGTTCAATTCCAGCCTTGAGTCACTGTCTGTGTGCAGTTTGCACATTCTCCCCGTGTCTGCGTGGGTTTCCTCCGGGTGCTCCAGTTTCCATCCACAGTCTGAAAGATGTGCTGGTTAGGTGCATTGGCCGTGCTAAATTCTCCCTCAGTGTACCCGAACAGGTGCCGGAGTGTGGCGACTAGGGGATTTTCACAGTAACTTCATTGCAGTGTTAATGTAAGACTATTTGTGACACTAATAAATAAACCAATCAAAATCGGAGGAACGCTCCCCTGAAGTAAGCAAAAAAGGCATTGCAACTTCGCGCAATCGATATAAATGTACAAAATCCTCCAGTGGGGACCCCGCTACTCCTGGATGGCAGGGGAATGTCACCACACGTCCGGGCAGTTGACAAGGCCGAGGTGGGTGAAGGGTGTGGCAGCAGCAGCAGCCCGTACAGTAAACCCCTTTATCTGGTGGAAAGGTACAGAGGTGCCCACCGTCACCAACCACGGGCATCATACAGGCTCAAACCCCCGTGTTCCAGGCACACTTACCCGAGCTCTTCGCCGGTCTTGATATCCCGGCTGCTGAAGAAGGCGATCCGGGGGAACCGGAGGTCCTGGTGCAGCATGAAGACGCGCACGGGGATGATGTTTGGGTCGCACAGGTGGTTAATGAAGCGGCTCACGTTGCCGTAGTAACGGGCGTCGATGCAGTATACCTCCCCATCCTGGAACACAACACGAAGAAAAGAATCAGGCTCCCACGCGCCATCTCACAGATCTAGAAAGCTCCAGGTTGTTAAACGACTGTTTTACACACCCCGCAGTTTAACAATAAACCCTACATCACAATGATAGCAAACATTTATGGTTAAATGTCTGGAGATTATATCACATGGTATCCCACTGCCAACTGTATCAACTGGCTGGCACAGTGGTTAGCACGGAGGCCTCACAGCGCCAGGTTGGGTTCAATTCTGGCCTTGGGTGACTTTGTAGAGTTTACACGTTCTCCCCGAGTCTGCATGGATTTCCTCCGGGTGCTCCGGTTTCTTCCCACACTCCAAAGATGTGCGGGTTAGGTGGAATGGCCATGCAATATTGTCCCTTAGTGTCGGGGGATTACCAGGGTAAACACCTGGGGTTTCAGAGATAGGGCCTGGGTGGGATTGTTGTCGGTGCAGGCTCGATGGACCAAATGGCCTCTTTCTGCACTGTACAGATTCTATGGTCAAACAGCCTTTAACGCCGACCTTCAAAGTATTTTCACAATTGATAAACAAAAACTTTCAATGTAACTTGATCAAAAAAAAACACAATGCCACCTAAAATTCAGGCAATGAGATTAATCTTCAACTCCCTGGAGACACAACTCAAGAACCAAGCCACTTCTCAGGGTCTCACATTCTACCCCTGGTCCATTTGAGGCAGTGGGAGGGAAAGCTGTATTTAACATCCCAGGTTTAGGAGGATCAGTCACTGCCATCTCACCGTAGCCCTCAGTCAGCAGTCAGATGAGCCCTCGATGATGCAGCATTACCTTATTATCCAGGTCAAAGAGATAGGAGTCATCTTCACGCACATCTGCCTCGGCGTCCGAAATGATCTCACCCACATACCTGAATCAGAGAGGAAGCTATTAGACACGATGATCGAGGGAGGGTGAGAGAGGCGGTGCGAGAGAGGGAGAAAGACAGCAAGATAGATAAAATGGGAGCCCGAAAGAGAGAGAGGGGGAAGAGAGATCAAGACAGATCAAATGAGACCGCAAGAGATAGAGGGAGAAGAACGAGAGCAAGATAGAACAAGAATGCACGGGAGATAGAGGGAGGGAGAGAGTGAGAGCAAGATAGCTAGAACAAGAATGCATGAGAGACAAAACAAGAGAGAGACAGAAGTCAAGAGAGGAAGCAAGAAAGATGGGTGAGAGCAAAAGAGAGGACAGCAAGAGTAAGAAAGAGAGACCAAGTGTGAGATGGACCGATAGTGTGACAGTAAGATATGGAAGGAGAGTGAGAGAGGGCAAGAGAGACAGCGAGTTAGCGAGAGAGGACAAGAAATGACGCTTTTCAGGACAGCCAATGCTTCAAAGTATTTTGCAGCCAATGAAATAACTGACAAAATTGTAGTTGTTATGTGGGAAAGATGGCAGCCAATAAACACTCAAATACCCACAAACAGCAATGTGATAAAGGCCAGATAATCTGCTTTTTGTGGAGTTAATTAAGGGATAAATATTGGCCAGGGCACCGGAGAAAATAGACGCGGGAGTAGCCCATTCGGCCCTTCGAACCTGCTCTGCCATTCATTTTGATCATCAAATTCAATATCCTGATTCCCCCTTCTCCCCATATCCCTCGATCCCTTTCGCCCCAAGAGCTATATGTAATTTCTCTTCGAAATCACGGGGGGCGGGGCGGGGCGCGGACCGGGTTGCGAAATGGACCGTGGCAGACGGGAGGTTCAGGGGCAGGGCAATGGTCAAGAGACACGGAGTGGGTCTGTCAGAGGCAAGGTCAAGGGCCAATACAGGGTAATCGAGAGAGTCACAGCTGAGAAAAATTCCGAAACAAAACTGCGCTGATACCACTAACGTGGAATAGAATAAGGGAAAGCGGGAAACATTCAGCAGGTCAGGAAGGGAGTGAGAGAGTACGTTCTCATTGCAGAGCAACGAGGTGCTCGGCAGAGCTGGCAGCAGCAGCACTGAATCATTTCAACTCAAAACTGATTTGATCCGAAATTCAAATAAGCGGAAGACGGAAGTAGTTCTGACCTCATTTACCCAACGAGAACAGTAGGGCGGCGGGGGGGGCCTCTGGTCAAATGTCCACTTAAATCTCACCGAATCTTTCGGATAATTTGTGCTAATTTTCTCTGCTGGGATCTTCACCCACGGGCCGGCCTGAATTCACATGTCATTGAACATGCCTGCGCCCTATACTTACTCACAGATGAAGGTCCCTTGAGGAATGTCCTGCAGCGCTCGCACACCCCAGCCCATCTTCTCCGTCCGATAGAGCTGCAGGCGAACTCTTCCCGGCAAAAATCAAGAGAATAATCAAATCAGGCAACTGTTCACAATCAGCAGAAAACCCGATGCCCCCTCCGAGTCTGGCGGGAGGGTACCAACACGCAACACTAAAGCTAGCAATGCACCAGGTTGGGCCCAGTAAGAAGTCAGGGGTTTTCTCTCTCTTCTGTCTCTCCCTCGCTCCCCAACTCCCGCCCTCTCCTCCTGAATTCTCACCGGGGCAAGTGCAGCAGAGGCATAACTTGGGATCTCTCAAGGCAGGAACTGGAATGGGGAGTGTCGGTCGGCTGCTCGACTGTAGAGGGCATTGCTGCTGAGGCGGATCCTCTCACACAACCTCTGCCAAAGGGCAATTCGCAAAAAAAGACAAGTGCGAAGAGGATGTGTGGAAGAAGAGAGCAGTGTGGGGTGGAGGCACGCTAGGCAGTGATATCACACCTCATTCCCTCCCTTCTCCTCTTCCATTTCCTCAGTCCACTGAAGCGCAGAACAAGGCCATCAGCTCCTATTCAGTAAGAGCAGGTCTGAACAGTATGTAGTGGATGCCACAGGTGAACGTGAAAGCCACACGGAAGAAAGGAATGGTAAGAATTCTCCAAAAGGAAGAGTTTGAGAAATGCTGTGGGGGAATAAAAAGGGGAAAATGATTGCTCTGAATCGAATTTCAGAAATGTTGAGGGGGTGTCCTCTGCCACCACTCTCTCTCCCCTCCATTCACCGGAGGCACAGTGGTTAGCACCGATGCCTCACAGCGCCAGGGACCCGGGTTCAATTCTGACCTCGGGTACTGTGTGGAGTTTGTACGTTCTCTCCGTGTCCACGTGGACTTCCTCCGGGTGCTCTGGTTTCCTCCCACAGTCAAAGATGTGCGAGTTCGGTTGATTGGTAAATTGACCCTAGTGTCAGGGGGATTAGCAGGGTAAATATGTGGGGTTACGGGAATAGAGCCTGGGTGGGATTGTGGTTGGTGCAGACTCGATGGGCCAAATGGCCTCCTTCTGCACTGTAGGGATTCCATGGTTCTAATAGGACACAGCATCAGGGAGTGACAATTGGACTCAAAGGGGTGAGGAGTTACAGAGGGAGACGGTTTAATCTCGACATTCCAACTCCGCAGCAACCAGTTCTTACTTGATTCCACTTTGCACCACACGGTTCTTGCACGATCGCCAACAGGCACAGGCCTGATTGCACTCGAAGATCAGAGGTGGCTCGATCTTGTTGAATTCTTGCAAAAGACGCCCATCCTGTCCCATTAAAAAGGGGGAAAATGGTTAACATCGAGGTTCACTTGGGTCTAACTTGTCATTATTTCACAAGTTGCTCTGTGCTGTGACCATCTCAATGACTCCTGTCTGCAGGCCAGAAAGCAACTTGAAATGGTTACAGCACGGGAGGCTATTCAGCCCATTGAATTCCTGCCAGCTCGCTGCTACTTAGCTGGTGCCCCACCCCGCTTTTTGTTCCCTTCTGTCTTCACCACTCAGCACAATCTGTTCCAGGTCCAAACCAATCACTGCGTAAAGTTCCTTTTCCACATGTTACGTTGCTTCTTTTGCTAATAACCATAAGTCTGTATTCTCTAGCTCTCCACCCTTAATAAGATCATTAATAAGAGGCCATTCGGCCCCTTGAGCTTGCTCGGCCATTCAATAAGATCATGGCTGATCTGACTCCACTTGCTGCCTAACCCCCCCACCCCCCATAACCGTGACCCCCTTGTCTAAAATCTGTCCAACTCAGCTTTGAATATCCTCAATCAACCAGCCTCGGCTGCTCTCTGGTTAAGAGAATTCCAAACTCAAACAATCCTTGCAACAAGGGCCATCATTGCATTTGCCTTCCCAATTACTTGCAGTACCTGCGTGCTCGCATTTTGTGATTTACATATTCGGACTCTCCTACCCCTGTGTTTTGCAGCATTCTGCACTCTCTCCATTTAAACTATTTTCTGCTTTTCTAGTCTTCCAAAGTGGACAATCTCACACATTCCCACATTATACTCTATCTGCCCACTCACTGACTATATCCCATTGCAGAATCTTTGTATCCACCTCACAACTTGTGGGATCCTCTGTATGGTTTGCACAGTTAAAAGGCTTCATTTTAAGGTATTTCTGTCGAATGTAACCAATTGTGTTTTAAGCTAACTTAAGCTAATTTGGCCACATCAGCTTGGAACTCTGGATCCAGCCTAGAAATTTAGCTGCAGTCTAAGAAAGTACAAGGCAAGGTAAACAAGCTTGCTCAAAAGGTAAACAGAAGCTTTCACAGGGCCACAGAAGCAAGTTGTTGATGCAGCTGGAGACTGTTTGTACCCAGCTTCTTAATAACACAAGATAAGTATTCAGTTATATTGTAGACACAGATCGATGTTTAGTTAGTTCGATGTGGAGATGCCGGTGTTGGACTGGGGTAAGCACAGTAAGAAGTCTCACAGCACCAAGTTAAAGTCCAACAGGTTTATTTGGCAGCATAAGCTTTCGGAGCGCTGTCCCTTCATCAGTTGAGTGAGAGTTGTGTTCACAAAAGGGCATATATTGACACAAACTCAATTTACAAGATAATGGTCGGAATGCGAGTCTCTACAGGTAATCAAGTCTTTACAGGTACAGACAATGTGAGTGGAGAGAGGGCCAAGCACAAGTTTAAGAAGTGTGTATTGTCTCCAGCCTGGACAGTTAGTGAGATTTTGTAAGCCCAGGCAAGTCGTGGGGGTTAGAGATAGTGTGACATGAACCCAAGATCCCGGTTAAGGCCGTCCTCATGTGTGCGGAACTTGGCTATCAGTTTCTGCTCAGCGACTCTGCGCTGTCGTGTGTTGTGAAGGCCGCCTTGGAGAACGCTTACCCGAAGATCAGAGGCTGAATGCCCGTGACTGCTGAAGTGTTCCCCGACTGGAAGCGAACACTCCTGCCTGGAACACCACTCGACAATCACCAGGCAAGAGTGTTCTCTTCCTGTCGGGAAACACTTCAGCAGTCACGGGCATTCAGCCTCTGATCTTCGGGTAAGCGTTCTCCACACTTGCCTGTGCTTGCAAAATCTCACTAACTGTCCTGGCTGGAGACAATACACATCTCTTTAACCTGTGCTTAACCCTCCCTCGACTCACATTATCTGTACCTTTAAGACTTGATTACCTGTAAAGACTTGCATTCCAACCATTATCTTGTAAATTGAGTTTGTGTCTTTATATGCCCTGTTTGTGAACACAACTGCCACTCACCTGAAGAAGGGGCTGTGCTCCGAAAGCTTGGCCAACCAAATAAACCTGTTGGACTTTAACTTGGTGTTGTGAAACTTCTTACTGTAGTTAGTTCGATCCAGACCCTGTTTGGTGTTGTTCGATCTCAGCGCTGGCTTTTGGCTGCTCTCGCTCCCTCTCTCTTTCTCGCTCTTAAGTAATCCTTATTTCGCTTTCTGTAAAATGCTTATAAAAGATGCTTAAATAAAGGAGTATTTACTTCAAACCAGTCGTGCTCAAGTTTATTCTGAAGAAAACATCCCTCCTATCTTTGCATCACCTGTAAATTTTGCTACAAGTCGGAACCTCCATCCAAATCATCCGTAAATATTTGAGGCCTCAGTACTGATCCCTGTGTCATTCCACTTGCTACTTTCTTAACCTGAAAATGAGGTACTCATCCCCACGCTGTCCTTCCCGCTAGTTAGCCAATCCTCTACCCGTGCTAATATATCACCCCCAACATCATGAGCTCTTATCTTGTGTGGGAAACATTTTACGTGGCAATTTATTGAATGCCTTTTGGAAATCCAAATATACTACATCTACTGGTTCCCCTTTATCAGCCCTGCTGGTTAGATCCGCAAAGAACTCCAATAAATTTGTCAAACTCGATTTCCCTTTCACAAAGCATGCTGATTCTGCCTGTTTCCTTAATAATGGATTCTGGTATTTTCCAAATGATAAATGTTTGGCGAAGTGCCCTATAGATTGCTCCTCCCTCCTTTCTTGAACAGAGGTGCAATTTTTCAACCTTCTGGGACCTTTCCAGAATCTCGGGAACTTTGGAAGATTACAACCAATGCATCCATTATCTCTGTGAGCACTTCCTTTCGGACCCCAGGATTCAGGTCAAGTCAGCCTTTAGTCCCATTAGTTTTCCTGGTACTTTTTCTCTCATGATCCTGACCATTTTAAGGTCAACCCCACATCTACCTCTTGATTTTCTACCATTCTTTGGATGCTTTTAGTGTCTTCCACTGTGAGGAGAGATACAATTACTTGTTCAAAGCCTCTGCTATTTCCTTGTTTCCCATTATTAATTCTCCAGTCTCACCCTGTAAGGGACCAATGCTCACAATTGTTACTTTTTTGTATACTTGCTGCCTGATTTTATATCTTTTGCTAGTTTTCTCTCAAACTTCAATTTCTCCATCATTTTTTAGGTCATCCTTTGCTGGTTTCTAAATCACAATTTTCTTGCCTACTACTAATCTTTCCAGCACTGTACTTCTTTTCTTGCAATTTGATACCACTCTGAACATCCTCAGTTAGTCATGGCACATCCTTCTTGCGGAGCTTTGCTTTCTCAATAGAATATATCCTTTTCAAGAATTGTGAAATATCTAATTAAATATCTGCCACTGCTTCTGTACCGTCTTAACTTTTAACTTATTTACCCAGTCCACTTTAGCCTACTCTGACTTCATACCCATTGCAATTACCCTTATTTCAATTTAGACACTAGTTTCAGACCCACATTTCTCATGTTCAGATTTACCTAAAGGATCCTTTGTAATGACGTCCTTTAAATCTGTCTCACTACACATTACCAGGTTTAAAACAGCCTGGACTCTGATTGTTTCCAGACACACTATTCTCAGAAAAGTGTCCCGAATACACTCTAAGAACTTATCCTCTCAGCTACCTTTGATTTGTCCAATTCATAAGAAGCTTAAAATCAACCACGATTATTTTCAGTACTTTTCACACAAGCCCACATTACTGATTGGTTTATACTCTGTCCTACAGTGTAATCTAGTGTCAGGAGATTGAGCTGTAAAATACTCCCACCAATGACTTCTTTCTTTAACCATTTCTTATCTCCACTCAAACTGTTTCTACATCTTGATCCTTCAAACCAAGATCATTTCTCACCATACTGATCTCATCCTTTATTAACAGAGCTACCCCTCCTTTTATTTTCTTCCTGTTCTTTTGAAAAATTGAACACACTTGAATATTCAGGAACCTCTCTGTAATGATTCTTATATCATGTTCATTTATTTCTATTGTGCTATCAATTCATCGATCTTGTTACGAATATTGTGTGCATTCAGAAAAAGAGCCTTTATTTCTATCCTTTCAACATTTCTTCCTACTCTTGACCGTATTTGTTGGTGCTCTCTTATGTTTGTAGGTCAGTCACTTCCTGCCACACTCTGGTTATCATTTTCGGTATAACAGACCTGTACTATTGCCTCGCCCTTTCTGTTTAACTATCCACATTTCCCTTCACGTGATCTTATTGAAATATAAGATCCTGAGGGAACTTGACAGGGTGAATGCTGGGAGGATGTTTCCTCCTCAAGGGGAAATCCAGAACTCGGGAACACAGTTCAAAAATGAGAAGGTCTTCCATTTGAGGCTGAGATGAGGACAATTTGTCTCTCTCTGAGGGATGATAATCTGTGCAGTTCCTTCCCCTTTAGGCCGTGAAGCCGCTGGGTCATGGAACTTACTTAAGGTTGGAGTTAGTTTCTTAATCATCAAGGGAGCCAAAGATTGTGCAGTGGGCAGACAGGAAAGTGAGTTGAGGCCGCAGTCAGATTAGCCGTGATCTTATCGAATGGTTGAGCAGGCTCGAGGGGTTGAATAGCCCACTCCTGCTCCTAATTCTTGAATCCCATATGCCTTTCTAACTAATTTCTCAACCTGCCCCGCCACCTATAACAATTTGTGCACATACAACCCGCCTGCCCCTCTGCTCTTGCACCCCCTTTAGAACAGCACCTTTTATTTTACACTACCTCCCTCCGTTTTTTCTACTGAAATGTATCCGTTCATAATTGAGGCGGCACGCTGGCACAGTGGTTAACACTGCTGCCTCACAGCGCCAGGGACATGGGTTCGATTCCCGACTTGGGTCACTGTCTGTCTGTGTGGAGTTTGCACATTCTCCCCGTGTCTGCATGGGTTTCCTCCAGGAACTCCGGTTTCATCCCACAGTCCAAGGATGTGCGGGTTAAGTGGATTGGCCATGCTGAATTGCCCCTTAGTGTCAGGGGGACTTTCTAGGGTAAATGAATGGGGTTATGGGGATAGGACCTGGATGGGATTGTGGTCGGTGCAGAATGGCCTCCTTCTGCACTGTAAGGAATCTATGATTCAATTCTCTGCATTCAATTCAACCTTCCCGTTCCATCATCTTGTCTATATTCTCCTGAAGTCTATCCCTCGCCTTCCGGGCAGCACAGTGGTTAACACTGTTGCCTCACAGCTCCAGGGACCCGGGTTCAATTCCGGCCTCGGGTGACTGTGTGGAGTTTGCATGTTCTCCCCGTGTCTGCGTGGGTTTCCTCCGGGTGCTCCAGTTTCCTCCCACAGTCATAAATATTTGCAGGTTAGGTGGATTGGCCATGCTAAAATTGCCCCAAGATTTATAGGTTAGGGGGATTAGCCATGGCAAATGTGTGGGGTTACATGGGAGAGGACCTGGATAACAGACTCTGTCAGAGAGTTGGTGCAGGCTCGATGGGCGAAATGGCCTCTTCTGCACTGCAGGGATTCTATAATTGTCACGGCCATTCCCATTGTGTCAGTTTGTTAACAAAGGTACAGGTGTGAATTTAGTGAGGCATGTCAGACAGAGAGCATTTACCTTGTCATACCAGCAGCGAATACTGAGCTGTCCACAGAGACAGTTACTGGAGGAACAGTCGTCCAAGCAGGTACAGTGCTGCAGAGGAACCATGACACAGGTGAGAGAAACAGCAAAGACCGACAACTTTGACGCCACATGGGCGAGAAAGGTAGAAATCTGAAACCAAAAACACTGCAAATACATAGCAGGAGAACCGAGGCGGGAAGAGGAAGATCAGTTCATCAAACTGAGAAACCAGTTCCAACATCCGAAATATCACTCGACTCTCAGCCCAGATAGATCGGAGAGGCTGGGACTGTTCTCCTTAGAGGGGTAGCACAGTGGTTAGCACTGCTGCCTCACAGCACCAGGGAGCTGGGTACGATTCCGGCCTTGGATGACTGTCTGTGTGGAGTTTGTGTATTTATTAGTGTCACAAGTGGGCTTACATTAACACTGCAATGAAGTTACTGTGAAAATCCCTTAGTAGCCACACTCCGGCGCCTGTTTGGGTACACTGAGGGAGAATTTAGCATGGCCAATACACCTAACCAGCATGTTTTTCGGACTGTGGGAGGAAACCAGAGCACCCAGAGGAAACCCACACAGACACGGGGAGAGCGTGCAGACTCCGCACAGACAGTGACCCCAGCCAGAAATCGAACCTGCCGCTTTGAGGCAGTAGTGCTAACCACTGTGCCGCACGTTCTCCCCATGTCTGCATGGGTTTCCTCCGGGTGCTCAGGTTTCCTCCCACACTCCAAAGATGTGTGGGTTAGGTTATATTGGCCATGATAAATTGCCCCTCAGTGTCAGAGGCGTTAGCAGGGTAAATATGTGGGGTTGCAGGGTTAGGCCCTGGGTGGGGTTGTTGTCGGTGCAGTCTCAATGAGGCCGAACGGCCTCCTTCTGCACTTGAGCCAAGAGGAGATTTTGATAGAGATGTTTAAAATCATGTGGGGTTTTGACAAGGTAGGTAAATAACGGGAAACTGTTCCGAGTGACAGGAGGGTTGTTAACCAGGGGACAGATTCAAGATGACTGGCAGAAAAAAGAGATGGAGAAGAGGAGAATTATTTTTCACGCACCGCAGCCTGACAATACAGCGATAGCAGATTTAATAATTTTCACATGGGGAAGGAATGTCTGAGAGGGAGTGCGGAGCCGATATACCAGAACGCTAACTTGTCCTCCAGCTTTTAGACCAAGAAGGGTGTTTGAACAAATGCGGGCATTTAGAGGGTTAAGGGGCAATTTGATCAAAGTTTTCAAGACAGTGAGAGAAACAGATAGGGCAGAGAGAGAGGGAAAGTATTTTCAATAGTTAGAGGGAAGTCTGGGATGGGGGAAGAGGGGGAATAGCCTGAAAACTAGAGGCGTGAGAGGCACGGATAGAATGGATCGTCTTTTTTCTCAGGGTAGAAATGTCAACTACTCGGGGACATAAGTTTAAGGTAAAAGGGGGAAAGTTTAAAGGAGATGTGAGAGGCGAGTTTTTGTTTTTACAGAGCCTGGAGTGTGTGACAGGGGAGGGAGTGGAAGCAGATACGATAGAGACATTTAAGGGGCATCTTGACAAATACATGAATAGGATGGGAATAGAGGGATATGGTCCCCAGAAGGGTAGGGGGTTTTAGTTCAGACAGGCAGCATGGTCGGTGCAGGCTTGGAGGGGCCGAAGGGCCTGTTCCTGTGCTGTAATTTTCTTTGTTCAGATGCAATAGCAACGTTTAAGCAGCATCTTAACAGACACATGAAGAGGCAGGGAATCAGGGAAGAAAGGGATACGGACAGCGGAGAGGCAAAAGGTGTTTCGTTTAGAAAGGTGCCATGTGTCAACGTGGGCTCGGGTGGACTGAAGGCCCTGTTCCTGTGCTGTACTGTTCTTTGAAATTAGGAAATCCTTCCAGGGTAGTGCAGAAGTTTGGAACTTTCTTCCACAAATGGCAGCTAATGCTAGATCGATGGTTAGTTTTAAATCGAATTTCGATTGATATTTTTGTTAGCCAAAGGGGATATGGGGCAAACGTGGAGGGCAGGGTGTTTGAGACAAAGGACTCCACCCCAGCTGGCAACGTGGGTGATGCTTGAAAGGGACTTGGCACGGAGTAGGATTTAGACGGCAGTCGGGTAAGATGAGGTTTATGGAGGGCACGGGGTTTGAGACGAAGGATCCCTCCCCAGGTTTGACACATGCAGATACCTGGAGGTGTGTGATGTTTCTGTCGATGTTCATCGTCGACGTCTCACAGTTCTCAGAGATGTATTTGTAATCCTCCGGGGAAGTTTCTGCATCCACTGCATTCACGCACGGTATCGGGACATTTTCGTAACCTCTGGCAATGTCCCTGAGAAAGAGAGTGCCCCAGATAGAGTCAGTTCAGGCTCTCGCGGGCGCCATCAATAGAAACCTGGCCAAGATGCAGGTTTCCCTTACTTTCCAAACCAATACCGCACTCCCTCTACCCGGTATTTGTCAGTGCGCTTTTGGGGGGGGGGAGCTTGCCGTGTGCAAATTGGCTGCAGTGTTAACATCATAACATTTGCTGCTTTTCAAAACATAAAGCACTTCATTAGCTCTGGGAACTTCTGGAGGTCAGGAAAGGTTCTGTAGAAACACACCCGTTTCCATCTGCACTTCCAAGAGACCGAACAAAGAGGGTTGGGGAAGGAGAGAGGGAGAGGGAAGAGGTGGAGAAAGAGGGGAAAGGAGCAGGAAGTGGAGAGAGGGAGGAGGGGAAAAGAGGAAGGGGGGAAAAGAGGAGACGGGGGCGAGGGGGAGACGGGGGCGAGGGGGAGACGGGGGCGAGGGGGAGACGGGGGCGAGGGGGAGACGGGGGCGAGGGGGAGACGGGGGCGAGGGGGAGACGGGGGCGAGGGGGAGACGGGGGCGAGGGGGAGACGGGGGCGAGGGGGAGACGGGGGCGAGGGGGAGACGGGGGCGAGGGGGAGACGGGGGCGAGGGGGAGACGGGGGCGAGGGGGAGACGGGGGCGAGGGGGAGACGGGGGCGAGGGGGAGACGGGGGCGAGGGGGAGACGGGGGCGAGGGGGAGACGGGGGCGAGGGGGAGACGGGGGCGAGGGGGAGACGGGGGCGAGGGGGAGACGGGGGCGAGGGGGAGACGGGGGCGAGGGGGAGACGGGGGCGAGGGGGAGACGGGGGCGAGGGGGAGACGGGGGCGAGGGGGAGACGGGGGCGAGGGGGAGACGGGGGCGAGGGGGAGACGGGGGCGAGGGGGAGACGGGGGCGAGGGGGGAGACGGGGGCGAGGGGGAGACGGGGGCGAGGGGGAGACGGGGGCGAGGGGGAGACGGGGGCGAGGGGGAGACGGGGGCGAGGGGGAGACGGGGGCGAGGGGGAGACGGGGGCGAGGGGGAGACGGGGGCGAGGGGGAGACGGGGGCGAGGGGGAGACGGGGGCGAGGGGGAGACGGGGGCGAGGGGGAGACGGGGGCGAGGGGGAGACGGGGGCGAGGGGGAGACGGGGGCGAGGGGGAGACGGGGGCGAGGGGGAGACGGGGGCGAGGGGGAGACGGGGGCGAGGGGGAGACGGGGGCGAGGGGGAGACGGGGGCGAGGGGGAGACGGGGGCGAGGGGGAGACGGGGGCGAGGGGGAGACGGGGGCGAGGGGGAGACGGGGGCGAGGGGGAGACGGGGGCGAGGGGGAGACGGGGGCGAGGGGGAGACGGGGGCGAGGGGGAGACGGGGGCGAGGGGGAGACGGGGGCGAGGGGGAGACGGGGGCGAGGGGGAGACGGGGGCGAGGGGGAGACGGGGGCGAGGGGGAGACGGGGGCGAGGGGGAGACGGGGGCGAGGGGGAGACGGGGGCGAGGGGGAGACGGGGGCGAGGGGGAGACGGGGGCGAGGGGGAGACGGGGGCGAGGGGGAGACGGGGGCGAGGGGGAGACGGGGGCGAGGGGGAGACGGGGGCGAGGGGGAGACGGGGGCGAGGGGGAGACGGGGGCGAGGGGGAGACGGGGGCGAGGGGGAGACGGGGGCGAGGGGGAGACGGGGGCGAGGGGGAGACGGGGGCGAGGGGGAGACGGGGGCGAGGGGGAGACGGGGGCGAGGGGGAGACGGGGGCGAGGGGAGACGGGGCGAGGGGGAGACGGGGGCGAGGGGGAGACGGGGGCGAGGGGGAGACGGGGGCGAGGGGGAGACGGGGGCGAGGGGGAGACGGGGGCGAGGGGAGACGGGGGCGAGGGGGAGACGGGGGCGAGGGGGAGACGGGGGCGGGGGGAGACGGGGGCGGGGGGGGCGAGGGGGAGAGGGGGGCGAGGGGGAGAGGGGGGCGAGGGGGAGAGGGGGGCGAGGGGGAGAGGGGAGACGGGGGCGAGGGGGAGACGGGGGCGAGGGGGAGACGGGGGCGAGGGGGAGACGGGGGCGAGGGGGAGACGGGGGCGAGGGGGAGGCGAGGGGGAGACGGGGGCGAGGGGGAGACGGGGGCGAGGGGGCGAGGGGGAGACGGGGGCGAGGGGGAGACGGGGGCGAGGGGGAGACGGGGGCGAGGGGGAGACGGGGGCGAGGGGGAGACGGGGGCGAGGGGGAGACGGGGGCGAGGGGGAGACGGGGGCGAGGGGGAGACGGGGGCGAGGGGGAGACGGGGGCGAGGAGGAGACGGGGGCGAGGGGGAGACGGGGGCGAGGGGGAGACGGGGGCGAGGGGGAGACGGGGGCGAGGGGGAGCCGGGGGCGAGGGGAGACGGGGGCGAGGGGGAGACGGGGGCGAGGGGGAGACGGGGGCGAGGGGGAGACGGGGGCGAGGGGGAGACGGGGGCGAGGGGGAGACGGGGGCGAGGGGGAGACGGGGGCGAGGGGGAGACGGGGGCGAGGGGGAGACGGGGGCGAGGGGGAGACGGGGGCGAGGGGGAGACGGGGGCGAGGGGGAGACGGGGGCGAGGGGGAGACGGGGGCGAGGGGGAGTCGGGGGCGAGGGGGAGACGGGGGCGAGGGGGAGACGGGGGCGAGGGGGAGACGGGGGCGAGGGGGAGACGGGGGCGAGGGGGAGACGGGGGCGAGGGGGAGACGGGGGCGAGGGGGAGACGGGGGCGAGGGGGAGACGGGGACGAGGGGGAGACGGGGGCGAGGGGGAGACGGGGGCGAGGGGGAGACGGGGGCGAGGGGGGCGAGGGGGAGAGGGGGGCGAGGGGCAGAGGGGGGCGAGGGGGAGAGGGGGGCGAGGGGGAGAGGGGGGCGAGGGGGAGACGGGGGCGAGGGGGAGACGGGGGCGAGGGGGAGACGGGGGCGAGGGTGAGACGGGGGCGAGGGGGCGAGGGGGAGACGGGGGCGAGGGGGAGACGGGGGCGAGGGGGAGACGGGGGCGAGGGGGAGACGGGGGCGAGGGGGAGACGGGGGCGTGGGGGAGACGGGGGCGAGGGGGAGACGGGGGCGAGGGGGAGACGGGGGCGAGGGGGAGACGGGGGCGAGGGGAGACGGGGGCGAGGGGGAGACGGGGGCGAGGGGGAGACGGGGGCGAGGGGAGACGGGGGCGAGGGGGAGACGGGGGCGAGGGGGAGACGGGGGCGAGGGGGAGACGGGGGCGAGGGGGAGACGGGGGCGAGGGGGAGACGGGGGCGAGGGGGAGACGGGGGCGAGGGGGAGACGGGGGCGAGGGGGAGACGGGGGCGAGGGGGAGACGGGGGCGAGGGGGAGACGGGGGCGAGGGGGAGACGGGGGCGAGGGGGAGACGGGGGCGAGGGGGAGACGGGGGCGAGGGGGAGACGGGGGCGAGGGGGAGACGGGGGCGAGGGGGAGACGGGGGCGAGGGGGAGACGGGGGCGAGGGGGAGACGGGGGCGAGGGGGAGACGGGGGCGAGGGGGAGACGGGGGCGAGGGGGAGACGGGGGCGAGGGGGAGACGGGGGCGAGGGGGAGACGGGGGCGAGGGGGAGACGGGGGCGAGGGGGAGACGGGGGCGAGGGGGAGACGGGGGCGAGGGGGAGACGGGGGCGAGGGGGAGACGGGGGCGAGGGGGAGACGGGGGGCGAGGGGGAGACGGGGGCGAGGGGGAGACGGGGGCGAGGGGGAGACGGGGGCGAGGGGGAGACGGGGGCGAGGGGAGACGGGGCGAGGGGGAGACGGGGCGAGGGGGAGACGGGGGCGAGGGGGAGACGGGGGCGAGGGGGAGACGGGGGCGAGGGGGAGACGGGGGCGAGGGGGAGACGGGGGCGAGGGGGAGACGGGGGCGAGGGGGAGACGGGGGCGTGGGGGAGACGAGGGCGAGGGGGAGACGGGGGAGGGGGAGATGGGGGAGGGGGAGACGTGGGAGGGGGAAGCAAGGGGAGGAGGAGATGGAGGGTAGGGGGAGACGAAGGAGGGGGAGACGGGGGTAGGGGGAGATGGGGGTAAAAAGGGGGAGGGTGTGATAAGGGGGAAGGGGTGATAAGGGGGAAGGGGTGATAAGGGGGAGGGGGTGATAAGGGGGAGGGGGTGATAAGGGGGAGGGGGTGATAAGGGGGAGGGGGTGATAAGGGGGAGGGGGTGATAAGGGGGAGGGGGTGATAAGGGGGAGGGGGTGATAAGGGGGAGGAGGGTGATAAGGGGGACGGGGGTGATAAGGGGGACGGGGGTGATAAGGGGGAGGGGGTGAAAAGATTTCTGGTCATAAACCACTGCTCAATCTCTTTGGGGCCTTCGCAGTGCCCCGTCTTTCCACCATTTAAATAATATTCCAATCTGCTGTGATTCAGTCCATTCACTTCCTCCATCAGTGTCTCATTGTGATTTTTAATCTCC